>NW_022900931.1:68549275-68586156 GCF_012274545.1 Fukomys damarensis
TCACCCCCTCCTCCCCTCCCCACCTACAAACACTTTAATTCCATTTTTACATTTTCTAATATTTTTTCCCTTTCCCTTATTCCCCTTCCCCTACCCTTCTCACTGTCCCTACACCTTTAGCCCTTTTCTTCCTATTTCACATTGCTAATTATCCCGTTAGGATCTTGAGTACTAATGAACTGGAAAGATGAGAAGATTTCCATACTCACTCCTGGAAGCTAGAATTACCCTGATATAAAAAGTACATGAAGACCCAAACAGAAAAGAAAACTACAGGCCAATGACTTTAACAAACATAGATACAAAACCGTCAACAAGATATTGCCAAACAGAATGCAACAAATCATTAAATGGGTCATACATTAAGGCCAAGTAGGCTTCCTCTCATGGATGCAAGGATAGTTCAACATATGTAAATCCATAAATGTAATACATCACATAAACAGAAGTGAACAAAAATCACATGATCATCTTAATAGATGTAGAAAAAAATCTTCAAAAATCCAACAACCAGACATGATAAAAATCCTGAAGAAAATCTCATGAAAGCCATGTATAGTAACCTATTGTCAAAATAGTAATAAATGGGAAAACCAGAACTCTTTCCTTCTAAAAATAGGAACAATACCAGGATGTATATTATCACTACTCTTATTAAATATAAAATTTGAAATATTAACCAGAGCAATCAGGCAAAAAAAAGAAATAAAAAAGATACACGTAGAAAAAGAAGAAGTCAAAGTATCACTGCAGATGTCATAAAATTTAAGATATGGGATGCCCAAAATTCCTTCAAAGGACCTGATAATTAATTTTCAAATTCAGTAATGTAGCAGGATACAAAATTAACACATAAAAATCAGTAGTGTTCCTGTACAATAATAGTGAACCCAGCAAGAAATAAATTAGGAAAATAATTTCATTTACAATAACAGTAATAAAAATTAAATACATAGGAATTTACCTACTGAAGAAATTGAAAGATTTCTACAATGCATATTATAGTACAATGTACTTGAAAAAGGAGATTGAACAAGACATTAGAAAGTGGAGATACATCCCCCGTTTCTGAATAGGCAGAAAAAAACATTGTAAAGTGGTCATGTTTTCAAAACTGATATATAGATCTAATGAAATCCCAATCAAAATATTAGCAACACTCCTCACAGAACTAGAGGAAAGAATCCTAAAATTAACAGGGAACCAGAAGAAATTTAAAATAGCAAAAGTGATCCTGGTAAGAGCAATGCAGAACACATTACAATCCCAGGTTTCAAATTATATCACAGAGATACAATGATAAAAACAGCATGATATGAGCAAAAAGCAGATATATGGACCAATAGAATAGAATAACGGTTACAGAAACACCCCAGACACATGCAGTCACATAATTTTGACAATGGAAAAAAAAACATATGCCTTCTTAGCAAATATTGCTGGGAAAAATTTATGTATACATGCAGAAGATTGAAACTATATGCATATATATCATCATGTTGTAAATTAAAATAAAAGTGGATCAAAGTTTGAAATGTGAAAACATGAACAATCTTCTGGGAGGTAAAATAGGTAAAACTCTTAAAGCTGTAGGTGTAGGCCAGGACTTTCTGAACAGAACCACAATTACACACACACACAAACACACACACAATCAAGAGTCAACTATAAATCAATAGTTTCATATCAAATGAAAAAGCTTGTACATAGTGAAGGAAACAACAGAGTGAAGAGACAAACTACAGATGGGAAAACAATTTAATACAAGACATTTCAGTCGAAACATTAACACATAGACTATAGAAAGAAATAAAAAATTAGACTACACAAAAGAAAATAATTAAATGAAACTTCTCAGAAGAAGTAATACAAATGGCCAATAAGGACATGCAAAAAGTTCAACACCACTGGGCATTAGAAAACTGCAAATTAAAACAATATCGAGATTCACCTTATTCCAAAAACATATGGCAACTATCAAAATCATGTAATAAATTCTGGTGAGGTTGTAGGGATAAAGGAATACTTCTTTATACACTGTTTATGGGAATGTAAAGCAGTGCAGCCACTATAGAAATCATGTGGAGATTCTTCATAAAAGTAAAACTAGCAAGTACATTTGATCTGAGTATTTTCCTTCAAGGTATCTTCCTAAAAGAGTTCAAGACATCACTTACAGTGATACACACATACCCATGTTTATAGCAGTACAATTCAGAGTGCCTATATTGTACAAGTGGCCTATATGCTCATCCACAGGTGAATGGATAAAGAAAACGTGGTATTTATACACAGTGGAGTACTATTCTGCCATGGAAAATGATAAACATCAGTCATTTGTAGGAAAACTGATGTACTTGAGACTATAGTATTATGAGGAATAAATCAGACACACAAGACTAAATATTGTATGCTTTCTCTTATAGGAGAAACCCAAAATGTAGATAAATTATGGGGCAAAATAAAAGACAGTGTAACACAGGAAGACAGAGCTTTTCAAATGGGAAAGGAGCCAAGAAAATGGAGGAAAGGTGAAAAGAGGGGAAGGGAGGGGATTCAAACAGTTTGTTGTACACTTTTACCAAGTACCAACAATGAATGCAGTTATGATATACCGCAAACAGGTACTAATGCAACAGAAGAAAGAGAACAAGGCCATGCCAGCGCCGACTGTGTGGGGATCTGAGTGTCACAGTCTGCCTGTACACTTGCTCCCCTACACGGCACTCTCGTGACCAGTGCAGTCTGCTGAAGCACCGTGCAATCAATTATTTAAAATATTTCTAAAACTCAGAAAGTAATGTGAAAAGCTCGTGAACAATGGGGCCACATTATTATCTGTCCATGAGCCCCCTAGACACACATGCCTCACAGTATACAAAGAACGGTGACAGCTGTGGAGAGAGTCTCTCCGTGAAGGCGTAAGTGGGTCAAAGCTGGGCAACCTGCACAACTGTTGAGAGGAACATGAGTGTAGGAACAGGGAAAGGGGATGCAACCAGAACCTCTGCAGTGAGTCCTGGTCTCCTGTGAGCCACAACAGCACACGGTGAAGTAATGAACTAAGACAGAAAACAAGACTTAGAGGAGAAGCTGAGCTTCGGGCCTGATCAGTGCTGCTCTGGGCAGAGAAGACCAAAGACCCTGAGCTTGCCCCACCTTTATCTGGAGTAACAGCCGTCTCAGAGGGTGGTGGCGATGATCCTAGCACAGTGAGGAATTTATGCAGATAAGGATCCTAGAGCATGAGGAATTTATGTTGAGTAGGAATCTGTCCCCCACCCCCAGGACATCTTCAACTGATGTAATCCTGTCCTGGAGCAGCACAACATCACAGGACCCCTGAGGTTTGAGCTGTGACTGGAGGCAAAAATGGAGTCATGTCTCAGCATGCCACAGCTGGCCTCTGGGCAGGAAAGCTAGGCCTAACCGTCATTTAAATGTGAAATAATTTTTTCCAAAACTTATGTAGAAAAGCTACCAGTAGATGAGCATATTTGGTTTCTGTCACCAATGCTAGACAGAAATTGAGGACAACGTCGGAACATTTTCCTTAATTGACGATATCCAGAATGTGTGCAATAGAGGTTGTTTTTTTTCCTGTACTCTTCCTAGGCACTCTGCTCTGACATGCTACCAGGCAGATTTACCTATATCTGGATTCTGGGACAAGTTACTGTGGCTAACAATTAGATTTTCCACTTCAGATTATGTAGACTGTGTGTCAGAGTTTTGGAACAGTACATGATTTAGGAGCTTTCTGTTTGTATATTCTTTCTCTCCATCGCCCCTTTTGTTTATTCTAAGTCTTACCACAGACTGAGAAACTCAGAAAACATGCCTTCATAGTCAACTGTATTACAAAAACTTGATTTTTCCTTCATTATACCATCATAGAAACTGAATCAGTATCAACTATTGCACGTGGTCACTGAATGAGCAGCTGCATTTAAATATTTAAGATCCTGGATAAGATGAAAGTGATCAGTAGCATGACCACTCTAAGAAAGAAAAATTAATTGACCCTTAAAGGTAGGTCAAAAACACAAACCTGAATTTCTCAACCCAGGTTTTTTGCTGGCAGTCACTAGGTCTTCATCAGGTCTTATCACTGGTCAGGAAGTTTTCTGGGAATGAGACTCACATGAGCCCTTTCTTAGGGCACACACCTTGCCTGTGAAAGATTATAACCTTTAGCTGTGTAGAAAGGGAAAGAAATAAAACTGCCCATGTGTGAGATGGAAGAAGAGTCTGGGGTGCATTTCGGCACCTCTGGCTAAATTCCAAAAAGTGGACTGAGAGAGGCTTGTGGAATAAAGAGAGAGGGGATGCTACGGTGAGAAATATTTTAAGTAAACCGAGGACCACCGAAAAGGGAGGGGATGCTCTTGGTTTTATGAAATACACAGTATGGTGATATATATGACTTACAAGGAAAGAAATCGTTTTCAGAAGTATTTATAGAACTGAATACAAAAAGTTCTCTTTCCGGTGACTACTAATTGTTTGGATTTGCTCATGTCATTTGCAATAGGTTTTACTGATGGGTAATGGAAGTAAAGCTATTAAAAGTTATTTTCAATCCCCTATGTAGATATTGTCATGGTTTAAGGATTGAGTTGAAAATTACGAAAGTGCTGAAAAGGGGAACCAGGATTTAAAAGCATCTCTTCTAGTCACAGGACAGGCTCAAGCTTGCCCTGCGTCTCTCAGCATTGCGGCACCACAGAGCACGCTGGTGAGTCAGTTTCTCTTTGCTAACGATGCACAGGGGATCAGAGCCTGAGATTGAAGGGGTGGAGGGAAGTGACTTTGGCCCTGGATTGAGCGGTCTCCCCCTGACAAGGCCACCAGACACAACAGGAGCCTTTCCCCCTCTATGGTGGAAGGGGCTGTGTCTACTGGACACTGCCATGTGCAAAGAGATTTTCATCTTTACAAGACTTCTTGTAAAGCCTGAATTCTTTTGCATTTCTTCATCCTTATTCATTTGCCCTCACTCTAAATATAATTTCATATTGTTAAATTTTATACACAACATATATTTACAGAAGCATCTCTCCAATTTGTGCTAATAAATGAAATAAAAATATAGGCTTTATGTCAGTTTCTATTTCTTCTCATAAACTTGAGAAAGCATCTGGGCACTGTTTGCATGCTGCTGCTTTAGAGGATTCAGAGAAAATGGTAGTTACTAATCTCTTAACACCTCACAAACAACTTCTGGAAATAATTACTGACTGAAATTCGATGTTACTGGTGTCCTCCGAAAGCCAGAATTTCTATGCTATGAATTCCTCACTCTAGAGCGACGGTGTGAGGGTCCTGGTGGCCATCAGACCCAAAAGACGTCATCGCTGCTCGTTCCCTCAGCTGTGAGCCCCACAGAGCACCGTGAGGGAAGAAGCGGGAGGCGAGGGCCGGACTCAGAGCCACGCCGGGCCGGGCCAGGGTCCGCAGCGCTGCACAGGGTGACCTGGAGCTCCGCATCTAGAGGCCTCCGTCTGGGAATCACCTCTACTACAAACACTGCCCCTTTCCATTCTCTTGATGTCAAGGCTCAGGGAAAGATTTGAGCTTAGCAAAAATGAACGTTTCCCACAAATTTGTTGTGATATTCTCCTGAAATTCCATCTGTTGCCAGAGATGATAGGATACATACTGCTGCTTAACTTCTGATTTTCCCCGATGCCATTTTTCTCTCCCATGTCATTGAATCCTCATGATCTTTTAACACATACCGCAGAAGCTGGGCTTTACTGAGTGTAGTTTACAGTATCACTTCAGCTTTCATAAACTACTTCTCATTCTCTATGGATGAGGAAATAACTGGCTTCAAATGTGATTTTTACTAGGAAACATAATCCAAGCTTGCTTCCCACGTTTAAACATCGTGCCTGTAAATGGTAGCCTCTCATGTTGCGCAGCTGTGCCACATCCTGACAGCTTTGAGCTGCCGATGACACGTCTGATCTTTTCCTTCTCGGGGCCCCATGACCCCTCTTTCCTCTCTCCCCTCCCCCAGTGATGTGCGTCAGTCTGTCCTGCTTTTGCTGTGTATTTGCTGATGGTCTTCTAATCTATGGGCACAGCTAACCCCCGTTATTACGTGTGTGCGCGGCCCTCCTTTAGAATCGCGCGCTGTGCAGAAGGGCGCCCCGACTCCGAATCCCGTTAGGAGGGCTTCCTCGTGGTAACATGGTGTGCACATTTCCTCTGCCGAATTCAGGACAAAGTCTTGGATTTCAGGCGTTCTCCAGTTCTCTCCCCGCCCCCCATCTTCCTCTCCCTGTCTCCCTCTTATTTCTACCCCTCTTCTAAACAGAGATACCACATCTAATCTGTCTCCCCACGGATACAGCTCTGCAAGTTTGAAGGACTTATACAACCTAATCTTGATAACGCGGTTCCAGACATTTTTATTCCGTCATCAGTTGTCCTGTCTGTGTCCTGAAGACTTTTCCTTGCCCATTCCCAGTGCACTACAAGGCCCTCCAACAGCGGGCGGGAGATGACACAGAACGTGGGAGGCTCTCAGTTCACAGGTGGCCCCTTCTAGCTCTTTCTTCAGAAGTAAGACAGCGCTCTAGGGTCTTTTTGTTCATGTTGTATGTTTGTTTGTCTAATCTGAGATAGGCTCTCACTGTGTTGCCCAGGCTGGGCTCTGACTCCTGTACTCAATCGGTCTTCCTGCTTCAGCTTCTGGAATAGCTAGGGCCACACACAGGCGCCTGCTCAGCTTCTGCAGCTTCTCTTCTATGGGCAGAAATCCCTAATCATGAGAGTTCTCCCCCACAGCCCCATCACCTCGCAGAGGCCTCACTGCCTAACGCCATCCCCCAGGGAATGAAGATCTGAGTACGTGAACAGATGGGGTACGCAAGCACTCAGTGCCAGAGGACCCCAGTTCCAGGCACCAGACCACTCTAGAAGCCTCTGCCCCATGCCCAGCCATCTGTTCAACTAGCAAGGCTGCCTACCCTGCCTTAGCTGGCCTTTCTCAGAAAACCAGAATAGAGGCCTTCGAAGAGAGAGAAGGAAGGCGCATCTGAGATGGGAGGAGTGGCGACCCTACAACAGGTGGCCCTCTGGTTTAGAGGTCTCTGAATCAAGTGGTCTCAGGAAGACCCAGGAGAGAAAGCCAAGAGCAGAGAAGCAGCTGGAAAGAGTGCTTCGAGCTAAGCGACTGCATTCCCTGTGCCGCCCAAAGGGAGCTTGATCTCCACCCGTGTTTGTTGCCTGTGACATCCGTCCATACAGCTGTGCTATTCGTGATCTGCCCCGAGAGGCATCATTACTCACCCAGCCACCCACAAGTGAGCCCCCTGATAAGCTGAACAGAGGTGCTGTCTATTCTGTGTCCCCAGAGTGCCACACCGTGACAGCCTCTGGAATGTCCACAGATCCCACCACCCTCCAGCTCCCTGGACTGAACTTTATTCCTTAGCATGGGCCTAGCAGGTATTCCAGCTAAAAGGCCAGTGAAGGGGATCAAAAGGAGGAGACAGGTTTCAGACACATTTAGACATAACCTGGTATGGCAAGAGAGCAAACACACAGGTTCCAAGTATCTAAGAAAGTAAATGTTAATAGAATGCTTGGTAGAAAATGTGGGTTAATCTTCAAAGGCATAGTGCTCTATCTGCACACAGTGGTGCCTTTCATGAATATGGAAAAGAATCTAGTAGGCGTGGATTCTGAGTTGGGAAACTTCCTCCCAGGTGGAGGACCTGGAGAGAGCGAGAGGCACAGGGGGCTGTGCTCCCGACTGAAGATCAGAGCACCAGTGCCCGGGGCCAACAGTGGCATCCTTTCCTCAGACACACAGCAGACACAACATACCAAACAGCCCGCCTTTCTCCTGTAAGGAACGGGACTGTTTACATCCTTATCTCTTTGCAGGGTTCCCTGCCTTCAAAGGTCATAACGGTTGGTTCTAGTGACTTTGATAAATGGCTTCTTCTAGTTCTCAGGTTCAAAAGCAAGCACAGAAGACAAATGGGTGTGAAAGATACCACGCACTGCAGAGCATCTGCGTCTGTGCGCGAGCATTCTGCCTAAAAAACACACGCCCTTGACTGCAGCCAAAGTCAAATCCTCATGTGCCTTTAATCTGGGCAGGAAAAAGGCTTCTAAGCGAAGGTGAAGGAGGAAAAGAAAGATGCAATCCCTAACAAGAAAGCACAACTTTCAAAAACTGATAACACAGCATTTCATTTCCAAACAAATGAATATAGAGAGTGTGCCAGAAATATATATAAACTTCAGGAAAAGGAAAATAGTATATTTTTCAACAGATGGTGTTATCCTGGTGTGGGAGACCCTAGAGGATGTTATGTATGGCAGAAAACCACTACACTGTTAGCCCCTAGAGAAGCAACTGAAAGTGCATGTGCAGCGGTCTCAGTGACCAAGGTCACCCCAGCAGAAGTCCGCTACCCCAACGAGCGTCTGGAAGCTCCTGGCCGCCACTTGGAGCACCTGTTGTCATTGTAGAGGCCAAAGGTAACTCGTACTAATCTGTGGCGTCTCGATAAATTTAGTATTGAAATATTAATACAAGTTTTTATTTTCCTGAAGTGTATATACATTTCTTTGGCAGACTCTGCATTTTGTCTAATTATATTTTTTGTAGTGGCGGAAATTGAACCCAAGGCTTTCGCATTGAGCTACATTCCCAGCTCTTTGTCATGTTTTGTTTTGAGACAGGGACTCACTAATTTACTAAATTGCCAGTCTAGGATCTAACTTTTGATCTTCCTCTTCAGCCTCAGAGGGTTGGGGTTACAGGCATGGGGCACCAACCCAGCCGAACTGTATCATATTTTATGGATCTTGCTACTAGTGAGCACTCAATGTATCTTCACACAACTTGTAAGTGAGCCTGCGGGAGCTGGGGATTTAGCTCAGTAGCACCACTCCTGCCTTGCAAGCGCAAGGTCCTGAGTTTGATCTCTAGTACAGGGGGTGGGGGAGCACCCACAGCAGCAGTTCTTTCACTCAATGAGGAAAGCAATGACTGACCTTTGGCTTTCTAGGAAGTCTTTGGAATCCCAGGTGATCTGATTATGCCAAAGGAACTCCTGGGCTGTTCAATGATGTTTCTGAGTGTTTCTGGCTGTTTATTGCCTGAAAGAGAATAGCATTTGTAACAGTAAGAGAATTACTCTCTTATTTATCTCCCCATAAACAGTTTTTTAATTCCCCTGAGTTTAAGAAAACCAATGGTTGAGGCTACCTGGTAAGCTTGTTGTTTTTTCAACAGAAGGAAAGCCATCTGTACAAGGCAAGCACACACAAAGAGGGAATTCCAGTAAAAACAAAAACATAAATGTGAAAGAAGGTTGAACCATGTTCATGGCTCTGAAGTGGTCCGTCTTTTATCATAAAGATGAAAGGAAATGTTTATCTGTAGTCCAACACCTGCCCTGTAATTATTGGAGGAAACTCAAAGCTCCGTTTCCTGCACAGTGTTTGGGTTCTAACTCAAGCCACCAGTGTGAGGTCAGCGAGTGTCACCACCATGGAATCTCCCCTGGGTCCAGGCCAGCCAATGGGGAGGCAGACAGGACAGGGGTGCCCAGCTCAGAGCAGCTTGTGAGACCGGTCCCCTGCCACCAGGGCCAGTGCCGATCAGAGAAGGCAGAGAGTGAGATTCATGGTAAGAAGGCAACAGCCAAGGCAGCAGAGTTACGTCAGGGGCTGGGTCGGTTCAAAATGTCTGGATTCTAAGCCTCATCTCCGGTTTCCTCCATATTTGAGCTTGATCAAGTCACTTGACCACGCTACGCTTCGGTTTCCTCCATGTATGAAGTGAGGAAGAAATAGTACTGACCCCATGGGGTGACTGTGATAAAATAATGCATTCCGTGTATAACTCAGAAAGAAATAATGAATTCTAAATAGACATCACTTTTAAAAGTGTATTGGTACATTTTAGGTGTACAGCATGATGTGCCTTTGCAGGATGTATCTTGGTTTCTTCCCCCCTTCCCCTGCCCTCCTTTCAACCCTTCTACCCCTCCCCATCTACAAAGGCTTTGTATCCATTTTTCCTTTTCTCATATGTTTCCCTTCTGTCCTTTCCCCTACTCCTCCCACTTCCTCCTTCCCTTTAGACCTTTTCTTCCTGTTTCACCTTATCTACACATTTTGTTCATATCTACACTTTCAGTTTCTTGCATCAGAGAAACTATTTGGTATTTACACATGTATGTCCTGTTTATTTCACTTAAGACTATGCCCTCAATATGCATCCATTTACCTATAAATGACTAGTTTCTCATTCTTTATGGCTTAGTAGTACTCCATTTTATTTTTTTTAAAAACAGTGTCTTTATCCAGTCTCCAGTTGATGAGCAATTGCGCTGTTTCCAAGTTTTAGCTATTACAAACTGCTGCTATGGACATGGGTATGCATATATCGGTGTACTATGACTCTTCTAATTCTTTTGGGAAGATACCCAGTAGGGGAATAGCTGGGTCAAATGGGACCTTCTAATCCTAGTTTTTTAAGGTGTCTTCATATTGATTGCCACAGTGGTTGTACCAGTCTACACTCCTACCAGCAATGGAGAAGGGCTCCTTTATCCCCACAGCCCCTCCAGCATTTGTTATTGACTTCTTGATAGCAGCCATTCTTACTGGGGTGAGGTGGAATCTCAGTCTTGTTTTCATCTGCATCTCTCAAATGACAAGTGATGTGGAACATTTTTTCATATGTTTATTTTCTATTTCTACTTCTTTGTCTGAAAAGTGTCTGCTCGTTTCAGATGCCTATTTTTGGGTTGGGTGTTTAAAATTGAGGGGGTCTGATATTTTTAAGTTCTTTATATATTCTAGATAGTAGTCCTTTGTCTGAAGAACAGCCAGTAAAATTTTTTTCCCACATTGTAGGTTGTCTTTTAGCTCTGTCGGTTTCTCTTGCAATGCAGAAGCTTTTTAATAGGATGAGATACCACTTGTTGATTCTCTGTGCTAGTTCCCATGCTACTGAGGTTTTGTTCATAAAGTCTTTTACTAGCCAATGTCTTCAAGAGTTCTACCTAACCTATTCTGAAAAGAGCAAAAACATCACTTTCCTTCCTGGGGAAGCTGCTTAGCAGTTCCCAGTGGGCCCAGAACATCGTGATGCAGGAACAGCTTCTGTACACTGCAGCGAAACTCTTACCAAACCAAAGACAAAGCAAGCTTTGAAGGAACAGGGGACCAGTGCAACAGGAAACACTGTCCGATCAAAAACCTCAGGAAAACAGGAAAAGGAATTCTCAAAGGGATAGAGAGCAGCAGAGATGCGACGGCCACGGGGACAGCAAGCACAAGCGCTGTGGCCATGGGCTCTGGAGAGGGCCAGGATGGGTGCTGCGCCCCAGCGCTTGCTTCCCCAGAGGTCTGAGAGGCAGGAAACTTGAGCTCACGTCTGGCCAAGCAGCAGCACTTCTCTGGATGGAGACGCACGGACAGAGTACAGCTGACCACTTATGAGGCAAAACGGAGATGTACGCGTCTGCATCCCCCTCTTCTTAGGTAGAGACAGAGGGGGCCCCTCTGGAGCTGCGTCTTGCCTATTCAGGAGGAAGCGGAGCTCGCTGCAGGGAGCCATCCCCACAGCATGGGCTCACCGCCTCTCCCCTGCAGGACTGAAGTCCCCTTTCTCCCAGAAGCCTCTATGGCCACTGTGGGGTCACTGTGGGGCTGCAGCTAGCTCTGCCCTAGGTGGAGCCCGAATACCACAATCCAGCAGGCTCCCTTTCTGGGGTGGGGTCAAACCACAGCAAGTACAAGACGTATGCTCACAGGACAGGAATCTCTGGAGCATGGCAGGGGGACAGTTCTGGGCGCAGGGGGCCGAGGTGCAGAGTCCCAAGGAATCTCTAGTTGGATGGTTTCTGGCTAGAAAACTGAGCAGATCCCCAGTTCCCCACATGGTGAGTCTCCCCCTTTGGAGCATAAGGCTCTCTCTCACTCTCCTTTTCCAGGCTCAGGAGCACCCACCATGGCTTCCCTGGGCAGCGACTTTCCTCTGTGACATCACAAGGCAGGGTTGCTGTGGGGCCTCTCACCTCTCATTGGGCTCTGTACTGGTGGGTGACTTGGCTCCCCCTCCACTGGTCCATCTGCTGAGACTCATCCCCTTGCCGCTCCTACCAGGGTCGGAGGCCCAGAAATGGGAGCGCTCAGGGCCCCCCAACCTGAGGCGGTCAGGCTGCTTCGAGTCAGTCAAAAACCCCAACTACCTAGGCGTGCCGGGACACACCTCTAAGCCCAGCTACTCAGGGTGCTGAGGCCGGAGGGTCACACATTCTGGCCTGGGCAATTTAACAAGACACTGTCTCAAAATAAAATACAAAAAAGATTGAGGATGTAACTCAGTGTGAATGAAAGTTCAGCGCCACAAAAAAAAAAAAAAGAAAGCAAACGCACGAGTGTGTTTTTGCTCTTCAGTGCCTCTTGCAGTCTCATGCTTCTCTCTGGAACAATTTCCCTCTGCCTGAAGAAGCCCCGGTGTTCCTGTGTCGCAGGACCGGGTAAAATCCCCCACGGCGCCTCGGTGCGTACCGTCCATAGCTCGAGGGCGGCCCCTGGTGGGCATGCAGCGCAGAGACACATTTCTCGGCAGGCGGCGGACGCTGCAGTTCCGGGTCCTTCCTGACCTTCAGAGTTGGCTTCAGTTTTGCCGCTGCCTCTGCGGTGAACGTGTCTGCGCGGCGCTGGGTGATCTCAGTGGTGCTCTGCAGCTGGTCCATGCTGTAACTCAGCGGGACCCGTGACCCACTGCTTGCTGTGGCCAAGGGGCTGTCGCCATCACCTCAACAAACGTTGCTGTCTTCGTTTTGTTAAGACAGGGTCTTGCTACAGTTCAAGCTGGTCTTGATCTCACTGTGCAGCCCAGGCTGCCCTTGAACTCGCGGTGGTCCTCCTGCTTCAGCTTCCTTGAGTGCTGGGATTACCAGGCGTTGCCATTAACCGAAGCTTCAAACGCTATTTCGACGGCAAGGCCTTTGGACCCTCAGTGCAAGGCTCTTCAGAGCCTTCGTTCCAGGACCGTCTGTAGGCCCCACCTCCTAGACATTCGGTGTCACACACTGCTCAAGGTCTCAGAGACACCAGGCTCTACCTCCCCTTCCACCCCACCCCTTTTGGAAACAAGCTCTTACTGAGTCACTAAGTTGCCCAAGTTGTGCTCAAACTTTTGATCCTCCTGCCTCAGCCTCCCAATGCACTAGGATTACAAGCTCGCCCCGCCATTCCTGGGGACGCTTAAATCACAATTCCGTGTTGGTGGCTGAGGCCGACACTCACGTCTGGTGTTCTAGCTTCCAGCCTTCATGTTGCCAGCTCTGCTGGCCCCCGGACATCTTCCCGCAGACTCTAACCTCCTCTGCATACCTTAATCCCCTCCACCCTCACTGCCTCAGGCTTCCTTAGTTTGTCGTCCTACTACACTTCCTCGGAGTCCTTGTCACATTGTTTGCCTTTCAGTGGCATTCGAAAGGGTGACACAGTGCAGCCCCTGTGCCTGATCCTGGTGGTGAAAGGGTGTCTGACGGGGCAGGGCATGGGCAGGAGAGACAGTGAGGTCTAGGGCCCCAGTGGGCAGCTCCCCGGGGGCTGGCCCAGGCCAGGCCCCTCCCATTTCCTCTCCACTCACGGGGCCCCGTTTAGGCCACCGCGTAGCATCCACAGGCAGAATGAAATGCTCATCTGTTTTCACTCAAGTGCCTCCTGGAACAGGACATACATGGCCTTCTCTCTGAAATAGCCCTGGAGTACTGCAAATGGCCAGTGGTTCACTGCTAGTTTCTGACCACGGACAAAAACAGGGGTGGTTCCACCTCCCGGGGGTGACTCCAGATCTGACATGCTCTCCCTCAGTGCTCCCACCGTCGTTCATGCCTCTGCAGTGGCACCCACTTGACTGTCCCCCGGGCCTGTGATCCCCATCCCTGGTGAGCTCAGTCTTCCAGCATTCTCTCCCCCTACGAAACAGAAACAATTCCAGACACTCCCACCTGCTTCTTCCGATATGCACTGCACCAACCCCAGGGAAGCCCCGAGAGGAGACCTGTGTCATCACCCAGGGTCACCAACGTCCTTGGAGCTGGGCTCTCCCACCCACTGGCCGTGCACTGTGCGACAGTGGGGACACACGTGCTTCTCATGTTGTAGGCTCATTCCCACCACTGCGCTGGAACTATGGGTGACTGGGAACAAGCTTCTTGTCCCTCCATAATTTGGTTATATTACATTAGAAGTAGGAGGGCTTTGCTGAATTCACTTCCAGCCAAGGTCGACTCCAATTAAATTCTTCCCCTCTGAATTACTCACTTGTTCTCTTCAGCAAAGAGTTCCCAGTGCCTCCCTTTTACAATCCTGCCTGAAATACTTGTTATCAGTAGGTGTCCTGAAGCCTGCCCAGCTCCCCTCCTTCCCATGCTTGCAATGAATAAACACTGGATGTCCTTTGTCTTTGTTGCCCAGAGCAGCTTAGAGCAGCCCAAGACCCATCTTCTTCTCAAGTCTCTGTCTGTCTTTGTTCTCTTTCTCTTTCTCAGCTTGCATCATATTGTCTCACAGGAGATCAAGGCCCATTGCAGGGGTCATCGATAATGTGCTCCATAACACCCCACCCTCCTGGGGTCTGCTCAGCACGGTACAAGCAACTAAAAGGAACCTAGAGCTGTTGCCTGTGCCTGAGGTTAACATGTGTCATCACTGACATGGAAAAGGAGAGCCCCCCAGGAAGAGGAGGATGGTCTTGGTGCTGTGCTCTGCACTGCTCCTGTGGAGGATGAGGCAAGGAGGTCGGGCATGACCCACAGGACTTTCCACAACCTCACACTGCCACCACCCTGAAGCGGACATGGAACTAAGGTTCCAACCCTGCCTACTAGGAGTCAGCTCACCTACAGGGACCACACAGGTAAGCCCAGGGGTAAGAGAGGCCAAAGTCAGAGCAGATCAGGAGCTGTGAGAAATCCCAGGTGTGATCTGACCTGGTGTGCATGGTGAGGTGTGGGCAGGAGGCTGCATGACTCAACTCTACAAGAACACAACAGTACCACTGGGCTTTACTCCTCCTTACCTTGGCTGTGGAAGCACTGCGCCCATCTGCAGCAATCGCACTGGGATCAAGGCATGGAGCAGCCTGAACCAAGTAAGAACCACAAGTTCAAGCCCAGCCTGGGCAACTTAGCAACTTGGGGTGGTATCTTAAAAATAGAAAATGAAAGAGGGGTAGTGATGTAGCTCAGGGCAAAGGCCCTGGATTCAATCCCCAAAACCTAACAGTTTTCCTGGTACCTGGACTTTCACCCTAGGATGCGTTCCACACCTGAGCTCCATGGGGCTTCCTTCTGTCCTCTGCACAGCGCTGACGGCCCTGAGAGCTGCATACGATGCCACAGAACCAGGCGTAACTATTTCAAAACAAAGTAATACACTGCATTACAGATCCAACAGAAGCAGACGTTAGAAGAGATGGAGTAAAACTGTAAAAGCCGCTCGAATACACGTATCAATAAGGCATGCATTAGCATAGGAAATGACAATACAGACATAAAAAGAACCAACCAGGAATATTAGGCTTGTAAAACAATAATTGAAATAAAAACACAATAGAGGAAATAAGTACCAAAACAAATACAGAGGAACAAATCAGCAAACTGGAAGAGCAGATTCAGGGAATGTCCACAGAATGTGAAGAAAGGAAAATAAATAAGAAAACAAAAGTGAAGATATAAACACCAGAAACAGGTGCCAACACTTGAGCAACAGGAAACCTAAAATGAGAAATTTCCAGAATGAAACGAAGACAAAAATATTAACAATGAGAAACTTCCCAGAATACAAAGCAGGTTAAATAGTGGAGGTGGATGGAGCGGTGGGAGTGTGACGGAGCTGCTGCCGAGTGCCTCTGTCCTCCCAGGCAGTGACAGTGGGCGCAGTTCCGTGCAGCAAGGCAGGAGCTGCAATCTTGATGCTTGTGGATGAGCAGCGCGTCAGCAGGGGAGGACAGCTGGGAGGTGAGCGGTGCTCAGCAGGCATCCTGAGTGGGAGCTGTGCTAGGTGTAAGGGATGGAGCAGCCCGAGGGCAGCAGACAAGAGTGAGGAGGCAGCACCAAGGAAGGGAGCCTGTACCCAGGGGAGCCCAGCGGGAGGTGAGGGGATCTGATGGCTGCACCGGAGTGTGCCAGCAGGAGTCAGAGCTGGGGTGGACTGCGAGAAGGGGTCCAAACAGCAATGATCTGAAGTGCACGTGCGTTAGCACCAGGGGGCAAAGGAGACCAAGGCATCCTGGGCAAAAGGGAACACGACAGCCAGCAACACTCCAACGCAGTGAACCCAGCCAGGAGCAAGCAGCAGCCTGGGGCTTTCACTTGACTCCCAATGTGGGCAGAGCCCAGCAGGCCCTTTTAGGGACATTTCTAAAAGGTAATAAGCTTGGTAATAAGGTTATAAGTTGCTGGGACACTTGCAGAATACTGTATATGACTTATGCTATCCCTTAATAAAGACTCACTCTGGGTAGTGGAATACAATATCCATACCACATAGGCAGTACAATTCTGGATACGTTATACATCCATCCTCTTTTAGAGATAATACTGCTAACTCTATTCTCCCCAAGAAATCACATGAAAAACCCGCCAATTACTTCATTCCTGCAACATTTTTTGGGTGACCACCACTAATGCTTCAGGCCCTGGGAACAAGGGGATCAAATGTCCCTTGTTGAGTTGGGCAGTGAACACAATCACTTGAAGCCAGCGTCACAGTGCTCACTACTGGAGAGTCATGGGCCTACTGAATACTGGATGATTTTATGGACCCTGGATTTACTCAGCACGTTGGCCACCTTGGCCCAAGTCATTGGATCCCTCCTGCCCCTTTCCCTGTGAACTCAGAGACTTCCCCACTCTGCAAGATGAACAGGTGAGGGACACTCGCTGTGTCCCCCATCTGTCAAGAAACTTGTCACCTAGGCAAAATAAAGATAAACCGTGAGCTTTCTCCCCTCTCTGGCTCCAGCAAGTGGTATGGCCTTGGACAATATGGCTGCTTGGAAAAAGCTGAGCTGCTAGCACCTCGTATCTCTTATGTCCCTGGGTGGCAGATTCATTGCTGGGGCTGCCCTCTCAGAGCCAGAAGATACCTACATACAGAAACTGTTGTGAAATTAAAGGAATCTCAACATAAGGAGGTGGCTGTTGCATGTAATTTTCCTGGCACCCCCCCAAAAAAAACCCCACTATTTTAAAAACTTGGAAGAGAAACTGACCCAGAACAAACTCATCTTGAAGAATGAGTTGACAACTTTGCTTCATTTGTGTCAGTCCCGGGAGGATGTGGAGCTGGCTAAAAATGTCATTCACAGGTACAATGCAGAAAATAGAAATATGACTTTGGGGGAATATAAATTTGGACCAGTTTTCATGAGGTTGTGTTATGAGATCTATCTTGAGAAATCTGCAGCGGAGGTCATTAAAGTCCAGAATTTACGAGGTTTCTTCTCAGACTCCACATCATTCAATATCTGATGGATATGTGGTATTATTAAAGGCAAATATGGAAGTGCATTGGAAGTATTGAGATGAAAACCTGGATGTAAACTTTACCCAAGATATGCACGTCCTTGCTTTTGCAATTTGCTACAAGCTGGACTACTTTGCCCTCATCTGTGAGATCCTTCACGATCACTGAAGCTGCAGTGACATCACCTCCTGCAAATATCCCTTGATTGTGCTGTTTGTACCACATACCGGTACTTACAACTCTGCCAATTATTGTAGATTCCATCCTTCCCACGGGAGCAAGAGTTCCTCAAGGCTTCTTTGTATTCCAGTATCTGACACAGTACCTAGTACCCAGCAAGTTTTTAATAAATGTCTATAAACAATGAAAAAAAAGACAACCTTGTCTTTCAGGGAAATCTTGGGAAATGCTGCTCTGAGGTGCACTGCTGTTTCACTGTGTGAAAGAACAAATGCCCTTGCCCTCCACTTTACAAGAGGCACTCTGAACCCATCAGGTACAGTCCCTGGCCAGCCCAAACCTCAGTGAGTCTTCTGGACCCCGCTGCTCTGGGGCCCTCAGGGCTATGAGCAGTGCAGATCCCCAAAACCATTGACTGAATGTCCAGTCGAGACTTCTTCTCATGTCCAAGGTCTTAACTCTCATTACCAGAAACCCTGCAGGACACAGGAGCCAGATTACAGCTTCAGATTCTCACCACTTAAGATCTTCTGGAATTTTATTGTCAAATCTCTACTATAGAAACAATGAACAAAAAAAAAAGGTAAACGTTTGGGAAATGTATCACTGGAGAGACAGGATGACACAGTGTTTAAAAACATGGCCTGCAGAGCCGCAGTCTCAGCAGGGCTAGTGATCCTGGGACAGGTACCCCCGACTTTCACCACTTCAATCTCCCCAGTCATAATCCTGGGATAACATTATCTACCTCATACAGTTTAGGAAACCAAATTAATATTTGAAAAACATTTAAAACAAAGCCTAGCACTTGGTAAGTTCTACGCTTATAAAACAAAAAATCTTAATGGGGTTCTTGATGAATCTACCAGGTCCTTATCCCTATACACTTTTTAGATCTGCTAGATATGTATACACAATTATGTCCTTTTTATTTCTTCATATTATGTATACTGATGCAGTGTCCACATTTACTATGTAATTTATACTGATCACCTAAAAGAAGTTACAGACTAACTGCCCAACAATGTAGCAATGAGCACACAAAAGACACTGACACTTCGGTGATTTAGTGTCACCTCTGTGCCAACATCACCCTCAGACTTCTACAGACAACCTTTCCACCATTAGTAATTTCATTGACTAGTTGTTTTCTAAAGGCTAATCTTGATCAACAGTAAATATCTCATTCAATACTATACTATTTTTTCTTAAATTCAGATTTAGTATTCTTTATTCTAGCATCTAGACCCTCCTTAAAATAGCAAAATCTATCTGTATTTCTAAAATTATGCACAAATATGAATGTCTCCATCCAATATGCCAGCCTAATGAAAAAACTATTTTCAGTCAAATGCCATTCTTGGTATAGGGTTTTCTTTTAGTGACACACACTGATCTACCTACAGAACTGCTAACAGCACCTACTGAAAGCTGTGTTACTCCCGAATCATGTTCCTTAGGCAGGGATTCCTAGGAGTCATGGGGGGAGTTTAGTTTTCTTCTCTAATTATCTGATGTTGAGTGAGAGCTACAAAACTGCTGTAAGCTTTTACCTATTAATTTCATTCTCAAGTTTCCTACTGAATCATAGAAAGTATTACTGAACTCTTAATTTAAAACTTTCTTTCCCCTCTTATATTCATATTGTATCTTCAACGTGTTATCAAATGTACAATAAAAACTTTCTGATCAGTTCAAGAGCAATTTTCCCTCACTGTGACTCCTCTGGTGCTGAAGCAGGGCCGAGTGACCGCTGAAGGCTCTTCCACAGTCACTGCATATGAAGCGCTTCTGTCCACTGTGCATTCTCTGATGAATAATAAGGGATGAGTTCTTACAGAAAGCCTTCTCACAATGACTGCATTTGTAGGGTTTTTCTCCAGTATGGTTTCTCAGGTGCACAATTAGGGAAGAACTCTCATTAAATGCTTTTCCACATTCATTACACCTATATGGTTTCTCTCCAGTATGAGTTCTCCGATGTGCAATAAGGTGAGAGCTACAGTTAAAGGATCTTTCACACTGATTACATTTATAGGGTTTCTCACCAGTGTGGATTCTCCGATGAGCAACTAGGTGACAGCTCTGACTGAAGGATTTCCCACATTTATTGCATTCATAAGGTTTCTCTCCAGTATGAGTCCTTTGATGTCTAACAAGGTGAGCCATCTGGCTACAAGATTTTCCACACTTATTACATTCATAGGGTTTAATTCCAGAATGAATAATCTCATGTTTAGTGAGAGCTGAGCGTTCCCGAAATGCTTTGCCACATTCCTGGCAGTTATAGGGTTTCTCTCCTGTGTGAGTTCTCTGGTGGGCAATGAGATGGGAGCTCCAGCTGAAGGATTTTCCACACTCTGTACATTTATAGGGTTTTGCTCCAGAGTGAGTTCTCTCATGCTTACTAAGAGCTGAGTAATCCCGAAAAGCTTTTTCACATTCGTCACATTTAAAGGGTTTCTCTCCCGTGTGCATTCTCATGTGAGCAATGAGATGGGAGCTCCAGCTGAATGACTTCCCACATTCCCTACATTCAAATGGTTTCTCTCCAGTATGAGTTCTCTGGTGACCAATGAGATGGGAGTTCCAATTGAAGGACTTTCCACACTCATTACACACATAAGGCTTTTCTCCTGTATGGATTCTCTTGTGTACAATTAGATGAGAATTCCAGCTGAAGGCTTTCCCACATTTGTTACATTCATAGGGTTTTATTCCAGTGTGAGTCCGTTCATGTTTGGTAAGGGCTGAACGATTCCTAAAAACTTTTCCACATTTATCACATTCATAGGGTTTCTCTCCAGCATGAGTTTTCTTATGTTGAATAAGGTAAGAGCTCCAGATGAAAGACGTTCCACATTCATTATACTCATAGGGTTTCTCTGCAGTGTATGTGCTTGTGTGTTGAGTAAGGAATGAATCATATCCAAAGACTTTTTCCCACTCATTGTATTTATATGCTTTCTCTACAGTACCAATTTTTTGATGTTCCATAAAGGATGAGAAGTAAAAGATATTTTCATATTCTTTGTAATCATACTGGTTTTCTCCAATATGAAGTCTTGGGTATTCATTAAATGATGGGCTCTGGTTAAAAATTTGATGGCATTCTTTATATTCATACAGTTTTTCTCCTGTGTGTATTCCTTTAGGATCACCAAAATGTATGATATTATTGAAGGATTTCACAGCATCAGTACATTTGAAAAGATCATCTCCAGTCTGCATTCTTCCAGGATAAACAGCTTGAATGGGTTGGTTAAATGCCTTATCATAATTATTATTGTCACAGGTAATCTTATCTGCGTACATTATGGCTGAGTTATATCTCCAACTTTCAGTCTGCATGTCAGGCTTATAAAAATGTTCTAACTGGGAAACTCTCTGAGATGGAACAAAGTTTAAGGTCTGGCTATACTCTGCCCCAAGTTCACAGAATGCAGAACCTCTTTGAGACAGTACTTGTTTTTGCATGAAGACCATTTGCCTCATAGCTGTACTCTGGTTCATGTGGTACAATTCTAATTGGTCTTTATATCCCAAAACTCCTAATCTGGAGAACCAAGAATCATCCCATAGGCATCTTCCCAACTTCATGCTATGGGGTTGTTCTTCCTCAGAAGCACTCTGTGCTGGAATCAGTGCTTTGCTTTCAAGATTTCTCACCCACTCTGAAACAAGACAGAAAACAGCTGTGAGAGGACAAAGACCTCACAAAAGAACAAGAAAGATGAGATTTACTCTCCATATTATTGAAAGGGCAAGAGTGAATTTTATTCAAGCACAGACTTGGGAGCTAGACAATATTATAATAGAGAAGAGTATAGTAAAAAGTGAACTAACGATAACATAAACACAAAGTGTGTACTGTGAATAATAAAACCCACTGTAGAGTATTTTCCTACAAAAGGGAGGACCAGAAGAATGTACAGGAAAGAATTAACCATTCAGGCATGAGTTGCTCCAGCTTTGCACTACCAAGCCAGCCTACTTCAGAAATGGCCCTAGGCCAATGTGCCTAGGAATTGAGACCTTGAAACATTCTAACTACTAAGAGAGCTTTGTATGCTTAAGGCCTTGAAGTATACTGTACCAATTTCTTTACGTAGTTTATGCAAACACTTTAATTTACACTGAACATGTGCTTTCTTTCTGGGGGTCTGGGAATTCAGTGATCCAAGTCAGTCACATGAGCACTGCATGCATGCATGACAAGTCTAGTAAACATTCTGGACTCCAGGGCTCAGGCAGGTTTTCTAGTTAGCAAACAACCTTAGACATGGCAACCCAGGTCCTTGCTGTGGGAACTAGATGTGTCCTGTGTAACTTCACTAGAAAATCAAGGATAGAAATCAGCACCTGGTTTCCTCTGGACTGACCCTGTGAACCTTCCCTTCACTGATATCACACAGCATTCTTTCACTGTAATGACCTATAGTCCCGAGCTCAATTCGTCCCATGAATGACTCTTCCTAGTAAATCACTGAACCTGGGGTGGTTGTGAGGAACCCTGACAAAAAGATACCGTGAGTGCTATTAAGGTAAAAAGTAAGAAATAAGTCTTAACAGAAGGAGGCCCTTAGTAATGTTTAAATCATTAAATAGTGACCAAATTCACTCCTGTTATGTCATCCCGCTTTTCATCCTGACACTTGCCTGAAAAAAGGAAAGGGCAGGGTTGAGAGGAAGCATCACCAAGTGATACTTCAAGGCAGGGTGTCATCTATAATGAAATGCTGTTACATTATTGTTTTTTATAGAGTCCAGTCAAGAACATAAGATCAGCCACAGCTCAAAGGGCAAGTATCACTATGGTTTGATACTCCTGAGGTTCAAGTCCTCTGAGGCTGCTACTACAGAATCCTCTTTTTTTAAAACACAGGGTCTTGCTAAAGTCATTAAGTTGCCCAGGCTGTGCTTAGATTTGCAATCCTCTTGCCTAAGCCTCCTAGAGGGTGCTGGGATTGCTAGTATGTGCCACCATGCCCAGAATCATTTTAGACTAATTATACAACATTGTATAATTATACAATTATACAATGGACTGGAAGGCAGGCATGGTGGCACAGAAGACCTGTAAAGTGAGTGCTCTAGGAGGTTGAAGCAGAAGGATCACAAGTTCAAGTCTAGCCTGGGCAACTTAGTGAGACCTGTCTCAAAATTAAAAAGTCAAAAAGGGCTGAGGGTGTAGCTCAGGGTGAAGACCCTGGTTTCAATCCCCAAACCTTAAAAAAAAAGTCATGAGTTATCATCCAATCATATGCACTTAAATGCTTGCTCTTGCCATTATCCTAAGTGGACTTTTCTCATGATTGAATGAGACTCTGAAAGTTTGCGGGGGGGGGGGGAAATTAATGAGATATATAAAATTACCGCTGAGGTATCTATCCTCTAATAACTAAGTGTATTAGTTTCCTATGCTATTGTGATAAATTACATCAACCACATTAACTTAGTGGCTTACAATAACACAAAATTATTTTCTTACAGTTCTGGAAGTGAGGAATCTAAAAGGCCTTTTGCTGGGCTACAAGGAAGCTGTCAGCAGAATGTGCACTCTCCAGAGCCTCCAGAGCCTCCTACACACTTCAGCTGACAGCTCCTTCCTCCCTCCTCAGGGCATATCACTCAGCCTCTGACTATCACCACCACTACCTCCACCTCTCCTTTCTGCCTCACTCTTAAAAGGACACTTGTAATTACATTTAGAATCTACCCAGATAAGCCAAGATCATCCTCCCACCTCAAATCTTTAATTTATTTACATCTGAAAATCTTTTTGCCATATAAGGTACCTTTTCACAAACTGGAGATTAGGATGTGGACGTCTGGGGGAAGAGGAATCATTGTTCAGCCTCCCAAAGGTCTAAAGCCCCAGGTACCAAACAGGTACCCAACAGGTACCCCTTGTTCTACACTTTCTGTCTTCACTGTGCACCATTTTCCCCCTTTTATCATCTAAGCACATAAAATAGAGGCTCTACTCAAAAACTGGCACTTACTACAAATTTCAAACTTAGCTCCAAGAAGTCAGTAAAAAATCTTATATTGCTTCCAGAAGAAAGTTAAGATGGCCTCTAACTGCCAAAAAGAAAGGCTGAATGAAACAACTGCACAATTTCATACTCAGCATTTGAATCTTATTGTCCAGCATCAGAGACAAAATGAAAAAGCAGTCTCTTCCTTTAGGAAAGCAGAATCTACATGATGAGAGGACATGCCAGGTAGTAATGAACAACACACATGCAACAGTCATCAAGAAACTTTGAGGTGTGGGCACCAGGAGATTAAGAGCCTTGAAAAGGAGATCAGAACAGATGGAAGCAATCAAGGGTTCACACAAAAGGAACAGCTCTGACAGCAAAGGTGTGATGATGTGACTACATGAGTAAGGACATCGGCTGAGTGAACAATAGGAGATGATTCAGAAATGTGAAAAAAATAACAGAAAAAGCACAAAGTCTTAAAATCTGGCTTCATTTAAAAAGCAACTAAAATCACTGTAGGTTTACTGACAGGAATCTCAAACAGAAGATTTCACTGATACAAGTGAGAATTTCCTCATCATGCTGAGACGGAATCTTATGAAGGAAGGGCCTGAGGGTGATGTCAACAGAAGCCGAACATCACAGCCAAAGTTCCAGAGAGAGAAAATCATGGGAGTTTGAAGAAAGATCACTTTTTAACTAAAAAGGATCAAGAAGTCTAAAAGACTTCTTAATCTACAGTGGAGGGACTGGCAGAACTAGTACCAGGGTCACCACTCAAGAATACAAGGAAACATCCATGAGTAAGGGACAAGGTTTCTAGTTCTGTCTACTGAGATCAGGACAATGGAGATTCTTCATAAAAGTACCAAAGCATAAGAAGACACAGGGCTCAGGGTAATGAGAATGTTCAGCACACAGAGTACAAAGACTGAAGCTCCTGAATTCACAAGCTCTTGAAGGAAGCTTCAGATCTAGATACAGGACAACAAGAAGGACATTATATTCACTAGAGTAGATGGGGAGACTTCCTACTGCAGGACTCAAGAAGAGGTGTGATGCAATGTCAAGTCAAAAGCCGTAGGAAGCCAGGCACAGTGGCATGGGCCTTTCATTCCATCTACTTGGGAGGCTGAGGCAGGATCAAAAGTTGAAAGCCAGCAATGGAGAACTTAGCAAGATCATGTCTCAAAATAACACAGAAAGGGCTAGGAATATCATTCAGTGGTAGAGGACTTGCTTAGCATACACAAAGCCCTGGGTTAAATCCCCAGTACAGAAATATACACAAACAAAATATATTACATTACGCTACCGTTAGAAAAGTCAAAAGTAGCTACAAATCCATGTGTGCTTGTAGCTACCTAAAGAAGTACTGTAAGCGTATAATAGAAATGCAAAATGGGATTATCCGTGGTTGGATGTCACTACAAATGGCAAAAGAACTGAACAGTTTCAACCTCCATAAAAGCAATTTAAAAATTGGCAAAACTGTCAGAATCAATTTTTTTAGAAATTGTGTAAATCAACCAACTTGGAAGTAATAAAAAAGAAAAACAACTGGATTTCAATAAGGACAGTGAGCTCTGTGGCTTCTTAACAATGTATCTTAGAACTACTGCTGGCTTCCCAGCTCACCAGTAACCTTGAAAAAAAATAAAATAAAAGCCCACATTTCCAGCACTGTAGTAGGAAGAAGAGAAACATCAATCCAAGAAGCAGTCATCCCTGGGTCTACCTGGGGTTCCCAAGGTCAGCCTGCTAGAAAGGCCTCTTTGTTTACCTGTAGAAACTCTCATGGGGCTAAGGCCTCCACGAGGAGGATCTTGTCAAACATTACAAGTAATGCTTCAAAGTCCCTGCAGCACACGCACCAGAAAGAGGACAAGAAAATCTGAGGAACAAGATAAGATGTCCATGAGGCATCCTTACAAAGCTGCAACCACGGAGGCCTCAAATAATCAATTTCACTGTTAAAAGCGAAAGTACTGAAAGCAACAAGACACAAGCAACTCCTCATACACCAGGAATCCTCAGTAAAGATATCAGCTTATCCCTCAACAGACACCTGCAAGGCCAGAAAGGAAAAACTGTCCGCTAAGAATTTACATCCAGCAATACCATCCCTCAAAAAGGAAGGACAAATCGAGAGATTCCCAGATGAACAAAACCTGAGAGTCTCTTGCTAACATATCTGACTCACAGAAATGCTAACAGGAGTCCTCAGGCTGAAAGAACACCAACAGTCACTCAAAATAAAAAAAAGAGTGTCAACAAAGGATACCGCACAGATAATATAACGAAGTAACATAAACACATTTTTTTGTTTGTAAAGCTTTTTGGACCTGATTTAAAAATAACAACATAGGGCCAGGGATTTAGCTCAGTGGTTCTGCTGCCTGCCTAGAAAGCACAAGGTCCCAAGTTCGAGCCCTGGTAAAAAAAAAAAAAAAAAAGCCAAAACAATAACAAACTAATAATCATAAATCTGTGTTGGCCACTGTATAAAAATGAAATTTATAACAATACCAGCATAAAAGGAGGATAGATCTATATGGAAGCAAAGTTTCTAAATACTATCAAAATTAAACTGATATTACTCCAATGAGATTGTTATAAATTGAGATGTTGGCCAGGTGTAATGGTGCACACCAGTAATTCCAGCACTCAGGAGGCTGAGGCAAGAGGAACATGAGTTTGATACCAGCCAGGGCTTTATACCAAATATGAAGCCAGCCTTGGACTACATACTGAGACCCTGTCTATAACAAGAAAACCCTAATAAACAAATAAAATTGAGATTTTAATTATAATTCCCAGGACAAGCACTAAAAAAAAAAACCTAAAAAATGTATACTACAAGAAAACAATTACCAGGGGATAGTGGTACATGCCTGGAACCTCAACACCCTGGGAAGCTGAGGCAGGAAGAATGCAAGACCATGGACTTAGCAAGACCCTGCCTCAAAGTAAAATAAGTAGGGCTGGGGATTTAGCTCAGTGGTTCTACCACCTGCCTCACAAGTGCAAGGACCCACGTTTGATCCCCAGTACCAAAAAAATAAATAAGTAAATAAAGACCTTGGGATGCAGCACATCGGGAAAAGCATGGGTTCATTTCTCAGTACAAGGAGTGGGGGAAGGGGATCAGGACAGAGAGGAGAAAAGGAAGGGGGAGGAGAGGAAGAGGGAGGAGAAAAGAAGGAAGACAGGAAGGCAGGCAGGCAGATGGAAAAAAAGACAGACCGATGAATGGATGGGTAGAGGGAGCAAGGATGGAGTACTACCTGTGTGTTACTCTGTGTGACTACTCACAGGTAAGAGTACTTTGGATAGGAAGTATAAATGAGATTTTTTTTTTTCCAGCTTGAACATTTTACAAAGCTTTGAGGTTTTTGAATTATATGATTACCTGAGAAAAAATTTTTAATGTTTATTGCCTTTAGAAAGAAAGGTTTCTAGCCACAGTCTACCATTTTGCAAGAGGAAAGAAGAAAAAGCTTACAAGTAGGTAAATGACCAAGAAGTCACCTCAAAGAGAGACCAGTAGTACACACGAGTGGTGTGGAGAGCAGCGGCCAAGGGGAGCTGGGCAGAACTGGTACCCTGCTAACTTGGGTCTTTCCTTGACCCAGCAGAAGGAAGTAGCCTCACTGGGAGTTCTGGACCCACCTGAGCAGGTACATCCTTCCGCCTCAGCCCACTTTCCAGGAAGCAGTGCTCTGGGGAAGCTCCTTGCCCATCCCAGCCTGCCCTCACCTGGACAAGAGCTCCGAGGATGCACAGGCTCCACAAACCACGGCTCCTCTCCTTGCTCCAACAGGGAGATGACGTCAGGCTTAGCAATCTGGTGCCCTACACAAGGAGGAAATGCGGACT
This sequence comes from Fukomys damarensis, assembly GCF_012274545.1. Taxonomy (NCBI): domain Eukaryota; kingdom Metazoa; phylum Chordata; class Mammalia; order Rodentia; family Bathyergidae; genus Fukomys; species Fukomys damarensis. The sequence continues at coordinate 68,576,860 of NW_022900931.1, forward strand.
TGTGTCAATACAACTTTGGGGCATCCTAAAAAGGCTCCCCTTGTCCATCTTCCCCATGGGTCCCCAGGTAAGCAGACAATGCAGGCATCACAAGCACTAGCAACCCCATTCATTCCTCAGCCTCAGAACTCAGGCCCACCCCTCCCACAGTGTTGCAGAGGCCTTTGGCAGGAGCAGCTTGTGTACCCTGCAGGGCTACCTCACCCACAGACAGCAGGTGCCCAAAGGTCTCCAGCATCACGTCTCGGTACAGCATCCTCTGTGTAGGATCCAGCTGCCCCCACTCCTCCTGGGTGAAGTCCACGGCCACATCCCGGAAGGTCACTGGCTCCTAGAACAGCACAGGGTTCCCCTCAGCCTGGGGTATAATGAGCCCCAGGCAGGGATAGAAGGGATGGAGTGGGCAAATAAGACACAGCCAGGACTCCCTGAGGACCTCTGAGACCATAACGGTTTGGATCCTGATCTAACAAATCAAATGTAAGAGGACATTCTGGAGACAAGTGAGGAAAACTGCACATGGAGTAAGAAACACATGTCAACTGTGCTGGCTCTGATAAAGCTGTGGCTGTGTTCTGAAAAGTATGTATATCAGTGAGTCAGGTTGTTGGCTCACAGTTCTGAGATTTCCTGGTCAATGGGGTCCACTGCTTCAGGCCTGCAGTGAGGCAGAAACCTCCTGGCACAAGGGCGTGATGGAGGAAAGCTGCTCACCTTGTGGAACTGGGAAGCAGAGGGCAGAGGAGGAACCTGCGCTGCAGCCTCCCTTCTACTTGTGTTTCATCAGAGTCCCCCAATCCTGGATGGTGCTGCCCACACACATGGAAGGCACCCGGATCACGGTCCTCAGGGCAATCTCTGGAAATACCCTCACACACCAGAAGTGTGCTTCATTAATGTCTTAGTCCAGTGACAGCAAACCTTTTAGAGCTTCCAATGACAAGAAACAGCCTGCTGCGGCACTTGTGTGCTCACCATCCTAGGCACTTCCCCATCCAATCAATTTGGCAGGAGGAAGCACCACGGTCTGTCAGACATACTAACTACACATAAAGAAGTACTCACAGGGGAAATGGTACAACTCTGACATCTGCTCCAAAGTATTCCAGTTTAACAAAAAGGCTGTGATAAAACAAATGAAAGGCAGTGAGCTGAAAGCAGAAGTTGCTGAAGTTGTGAGTGGGATGCCTGTGAAAGGCCAAGTACAGCTAGACAAGATCCACACTCTGACCCTCAAATCTATGACTGCAACCTGAACAATGAGAAGGACTTTACAGATGGGACAAGCTAAAGATATCAACATGGGAAGATTATCCGAGCATGCAGGGAACCCAAAGGAATCATACGAGGGATACAAGGATGAAAACAGAAGTCTCAGCCATGTGCTTTCAAGATGGAGGAGGTGAGTCGAGGCAGCAATGACAGCAAAACAGCAGATTCTCACCTAGTCCACCTGCTGGGACCCAGCCCTACACTCATCTGAAGACTCCCACATTCCAGAGCAAGAGAATAACATGTTGTTTGAGGCCACAAAATCTGTAGTAGTGTTACAACAGCAAAAGAAAACTAAAACAGATTATGTTCTACTCTGGGGTCCAAAAATCTCCCAAATAAAAATTAAACAAAACTAAACTAAGAAGAGATACCCAACCAGTCATGAGAACAAGCCAGCAGTGCCAGGAGTCACACAAACCCCTGCTGGAACTGCTGAGCTACCAGCAGAGTGGGGGCCCCTGCCCCACATTCCAAGACGGGCTTGGCAGCACAGAGCCTTCCACAGGGGTGGGCTAGGGTGAGAGCCAGGGTGGAGACAGATGAGCACAAAGCATGTGTGCAGGACAGCTGTGCCAGCACCCACCCACCACACAGGCAGCACTGTCCTGAGGCCTGTGCAAAAGCTCCAGGGACCTTCCAGACTCACAGTGGGGGAGCTTTCAGGCTCCTGGGTGAGCCAAGCCCTGCCCCTGTCCAGCACAGGTGGGGTGTCTGTGGCCTGGAGACTGCAAGCAGCACCTGACCAGCCTTGGATCCCAGAGGAGGACCTAAGGGGAGGGTAACAGGCAAGCAATGGTCAGCAATCAGCAAGGCAGGACTCACGAACCAACAGACCAGAAGAGCCCAGACACAACAGACACCTGCCATGTAGGCATACATGGACCTCAGTGGCCAAGAGAACAGGGAATTCAGACAGCAGCTGCATTCAATCTCTAACACACTGTATATCCTACCCTAAGGCTCTCAGCCCTGAGAGGCTGTGATGCAAAATGGGCAGAGGGCTACAGGGAAGACTTTCTGGGAAAATAAGAAATGACCCACAGAACATGAAAGAGAAGGTTGGGCATGGTGGTGCATGCCTGTAATCCGAGCTACTTGGGAGGCTGAAGCAAGAGGATCACAAGTTCAAGGACAGTCTGGGCAATTTAAGTGAGACTCTGTCTCAAAAATAGTTAAAAAGCATGAAGGGTGCAGCTCAGCACTAAAGTGCTTGCCTAATATGCATGAGGCCCTTTTCCAATCCTCAGGATTAAAAAGAAAAATAAATAACAGATATTGATACAGATAGATATATGTACAGATATACAGCTATGGAATGAGGAGGTATGGTTGTGAGAATGTGACTGCCAAAATTTCTACCCTCTTCCCAAGAAAAGGACACGGAATATGGAGGGAGGTCAGAAAACAGTTTACTCAGGAGGCCCGCCACCCAGTGGAAGACTGCACAAAGACAATGTGAAGGAAAAGGAGGGTTTTTAAAAATAATACAACACACTCAAAATACGACACAAAACATTACCATAATCATATATTTGCAAAACATATTAATGTTTGACAAAACACATATTTGACAAAAACATACCACAAATTAAGATGAGCTACAGAATGGGAGATGATAATTCATATATGCCAAAAAATCAGGATCCGGAATGCACATAATAGTTACATACCAGGCAAGCCAGTCTAGAAATCAAAGGATGGGCACTAAGAGAGAAAAGAGACACAAATATCCAACAAAGACATCGTAAGATATTCAACCTCACTAGCAATCAGGGATAGCAATCAGGGATATTCACATGAATGTAATTCAGTATACTTCTCTGGTCTCAAGGTAAGCAAAAATTAAGACCTGATAGCGTCAAGTACCAGCAAGGATGCTAGGAAATGGGCTTTCTCCTCCTGAGACTGGGCAAGACTGTGACCCTTCCAAGAGCCACCTGGCAGCACTAGTAATATTGAGAAAACCCAGCAGAATTCTTTTCTGGGGCACGCCAACTCACACACACACACATGCAGAGTATAAAACCATGGGAACACCACACAGGGCAGGGGACTAACAAGCCCACCCAAAGAGGGACACACAGCACCCAAGTCTGGCGGGTACCACCTGGAGTGTACAAGGAACGAACCTGGCCTACGCCATCAATGTAGGGAGACCTCAAAGTTGCACAAAGGTTTTTAAAACGCTACATGTAGAGGGGAAATGTAAAAAGAAGAAGAAAAAAAAAAAAGAGACAGTGTACCTATATCTACATACAAAAATGAAAGTGGATTATGTCACAATGAATCCATGATCAGCTGCTCTGGTAAGGGGTGACAAAGCAACGGAAGATTACATAAAAATGGAAAACAGCTGGTGCAGTGGTGCACACTGTGATCCCAGATTCTTGGAAGGCTGATGCAAGACAATTACAAATTCAAAGGCAGCTTGAGCAACACAGATACTCAAAATTTTAAAAAAGATACTCAGCAGTTCACCTCCACACCCTGTACCACCACAGTAATGATGATAAAGAGAAAAAGAAAACAAATACAATATGGGATTCAGTTACAACTACTTTTTACTTTTCTATAATTAAAGAACTGGCCAAAATAAAATTTAAAACACTTCCAGGATTTTAAAAAATGTCATCAAACTGGGAAGCCTATGGACTGAAGAGCAAGACTCCCCACGTTGAGCCAAACATTGCCCAATGCTGGGTCCATGCAGCCTCACCTGAGAGATCACAGAAGACCAAGCACCTGCTTAGAACTGAAAATGGAAGGCTACAGGGAAAACAGCAGTCTCTGGAGACAAGTGGGACCCTCCAAGCACAGGAAACAAGCTTGTCTGCAACCCTATCTTCTGGGGTGAGGAGGTAGAGGACCCGGGAGCACCACTGTCAAGGATTCACAGTAACCTCAAAGCTGAACCTACATTTTCCCGTCAGATGCCTCACCCAGTTCTGTAAACGTCCTTGCACATATAAGTGTGCACACGGTATGCCTCTAGGCACTTAAAACACTTCCTGGGACCTTACACACCAGCCACATGTTTAAACCCTCGTGAAGACTGGAAGGAGGCCAAGGCCAAGGTGTCTCCCCAGTGGAGTCTTGCTTGATTGTCTGAGGTTCTTGACTGTTCAGTACATCATGGAACCTGGGCAATTTAGAAGGCTTCTCAAAAGATAATTTCAGTATTTTAGTGCAATTTCTTTACAGAGAAGAAAAATGCATCTAGATTGTACACATTATGGAGAATGCCCAAGAATAGGTGTGGAGTATTACTAGTGTTTCACTACACATTTATCACACCAATATTCTTGATGGATTATTAGAAGGGTTTGAAGCATTTCTGTATTTGGAGAGGATGGGGTTTTTAGCTCCAATGGGATATTATCATTCGTATTTTCCCCTAGTCTTTGAAATAATAGGATCTAGAATCCTGCTAGCTAAAACCTCACTACTTAACATGTTTCCAAGGATGGACTATTCAGATGAGGGATGACAGCACCTTATATTTTCACCACATGAATGCTTTATTTCAATGAATATTTAACTTGGAAAGAACCACAAAGGGACAGAGGCTCATTCATGTTCCTAAAGACACTGCTTAATTAAAAACTGACATGATTCAAGTGTGAGTTTCCCACAAGGGAAATTTAAGAATGAACGTGGGGAAGGAGCCAGGACTGTTTTCAGAAATCACAACTCTTCAGACATTAGAAACTGTTGTTATTTTGTTTTATTTTCTCAGCATTACTCTAACCATCCAGATAACCTTATGGAAACTAGCAGTAGAGTGCAGCATCACAGTTAACCCGGCTTCTTAATGGAATCTGCTTGTCACTAACTTCTGCTCCCAAGTTACTGAAGTGGGGTGCACCCTTCAGCCTAACCTAGCTCCCCTGCTGATCCTGTAAAATCACTAGGTTATCACAATGCAGGAGGCTCAGTCTCTAGCTCTAAACAGGAACCCACCCCCGCCTCATTCCTTTCAGCCTTCTGCTTCCTGGGTACAGCACACTTACAAGGCAGCACTTCACCTGTCAACTTTGGAACTGTAGGACATTATATTAATTTTTGTTTAATTAGGGGGAAGCATAAAATAGAGATGTTATTTTTTAAAATTTTTCTATTACAGTATCTCATAATTGCATGATTCCTTATTTTAACTTACCAAGAAAAGACCTAAGCACTCTTTCTTTCCCTTTCATAGCAGGAAGTCAACAGAGACAATATAAATCTGATGAAATATGAAAAACTGGATGTGAAACCTCCCATTTAGAAGCATGAAGATAACCTTAAAATACTGAAAACAAGTTAAAATGGTTATACTTTCATCTTGAAAATAAAATCCTGATGCAGATTACACCACCAGCTGACCCTCAAAAACATCATGCTAAGTGAAAGAAGGCAGACACAGAAGGCCAGATACTATATGATTCCACTTATATGAAATGCTCAAAATAGGCATATCCATAGAAAGTAGATTCATGGTTGCCAGAGGCAGTGAGAAGAGAGCAGGGAGTGTCTACCGATGCATACAGGACATCTTTCGGGGGTGAGAAAAATGCTGTAGAATCAGATACTGTTGATAGGTGTACAAGTCTGGGAATACAATGAAAACCAATGAACTGTATACATTCCAAAGGTTAAACTCACGGTATATGGGTACCTCGATAAAGTCACTATAAGAACCTGACATGAACGTTGCAAACTTTCACAGGTGTGCTGTAGCAGACTCACTTTATCAGCTTATGAAGTAATCCAACTTATGAACAATTCTCCCAGAAAGGAACGCATTTGTAAGTAAGGGACTTAATGTATTAGGAATTTCTTTTTAAAGGGCTGTCTCTGGTGAGGAGGCTATGCAGAGAGAGGAAGGAAAGGACACCTGACCTATCTCTCCAGAGCCATCCTTGTGCCCACCCACCCAAGACCAAAAGCCCTGCCTCGACTCCCTATGTCTCTGATCTCCCCAGCCCCAGCCCTGACCAGTCTGGAGCCTGAAAAGTCAGCAGCTACCACAGCCCCTCCTCTCCACATCTCACAACCACATCCTGGACCATGGAGCCTCGACTGCCAACACTTCTCGGGCTCCAGATTCACCAGGACAGAGCAAGGCCTGCAGCAGGCATCTCCAGCCTAAAATCTACAGGGGCCACTCTTCACCTGGGCCCCGGCTATGCCATGCACCCTCTCTCCTACATACCTGTGGGGGTGCTGTAGGAGGCCAGACCCCTGCTCACCAGACTGTGCCCATCTGCTGGCACATCGCCTTCATCTCCTGGCTACGGTCTCACAGGCAGCCCCCATCTACTGTGAATGGATCCCTGTGGCTGTGCCCTCACTGCCCTCTGTGTAGACTCTATCCTATCCCTGGACTGAGCTGCTGCAGGACTTGGGGCTTCCCTCCACATCTCCCACAGAGCATGTGCAGCCCCAGACCAGCTGTGAGGCATCATTAGCTGAGCAAATGACCCTGGAAGAGGGGCTGGGTGGTACCCAGGATAAAGACTGACACCTGTCCTTGCTCCCGTCACAGCATGAAGTTCACTGCTGAACATGAGCTTGAGTAAGGAACTGAATGTTTAAGACAGGAGGTAGAAAGAGGGGGCTGCTGGCCACAAAGACTGTCCTTCAACCCCCACAAATGACCTATGGCACAAATGGGACAGCTATGTCATGAATACAATAAAGTCAGGGGCTTCCTGTAGTAGCTCTACTGAGGTACCCATATACCGTAAGTTTTACCTTGGGAATGTGTACAGTTCATTGGTTTTCAGTGTATTCACAGACACAGATGTGCCCAAGGTCAGCACTGGGGACAGGCTGATTGCCAGCAGAGCCCTAGGTCATGGAAAACTGACTGAATTCTCTCTGCCTGCACTCAGGAAGCACACACCTCCCGTTGATTCCTTCTCTAGCCAAACTCTTGTGGTTGTAAACTGAGGCACCACATCAACTGGGATGGCCAGGGACAACGTGCACATCCATCCCTGGGGAACACAATAGCCCCTGGGAGAGAATAGAGCCCCGTCTCACCTGGACCTGGGCTGTTAGGAGCCCAGCTGCACTTCTCCCCTCCTCAGGGGTCCCCTCCACACGCCACACGGGGTCCTGAGGACAGAGAGCTGGCAAACAAAAAAGAAGACATGGAGGCAACTTCCTGAAGAAGCCCCACCCCACAAGCCCTTCAACCTGGGTTACTGAGGAACAGCCCTGGCCCTCTCCTCAAAGGTAAGGAAGAATCCACTTCCCTGTCCTACTAAGGTCAGGAACATACCATGTGAATCCCTCACCCTGTGCTATGAAGGCAGTGTCTGATCACAGGCTTCCTGGGACTGAGCCCTGAATGACCACATATTAACTCCCCCTCACCCTGTCCTGGAGATAATATTATCACTGCTTTCATCTCTCAGGGGAGTTTTCTGACCACTGTGTGTCCCTACTCTGCACAGATACATCTGGACACCAACTCCCTACACTAAAAATCCACCTGACCCCCAGCTCAGATCCCCAGATATGGCAATCACTGCAAGAACACAGAAGCCCATACGGCAAAGACACAGGTTCTTGACTCACCCCAGGAGGCCCAAGGGTCAACTGCTGCCATCCCCCAGGACTGGTCCATAAGTGCACCTGCACAGAAGAATCAGGTTAGGACTGTGACACCAAACCTATTGATGGAAGATAATAAAATGGAAAAGGTGACTGTCTCACTACTGGGGAGGACAAGCTCCATAAAAAACAGCCAAGGGTATGTGAAGAATCCAACAGAAGATGCACAGGTGGACCAGTGTCAGGAAAGGTTCTGATATGGTGTAGGCACGAGACAATTAAAAACAGAGCCTTTTATATGGCTGAAAAAGTGTCTGGTAAGATGTAACAGCATCTAATTATTTTTAAATGTACTAGCATAATAATCTTGATGTCTTTAGTGATGAAACCTCATTTAAAGAGAGAGTAAAATGACATCCACTATCATTTAAAATTGTTTTTAAATTACAGATCAATATACTATGTAAGTGAATACAACAGTAAAAGTAAAAAAAATACAGCATAATTGAAAAGGCACATTGACTGTAAGTGTGATTCTCTTCTAAAAAACCCCACTAATCACTGGAAAATCTCTCAGAGCTAATGACACTTCTCAAAAGCCACTTTTCAGGAGCTAACTATAAAATATAAAAAAGTTATGCAGTCTTTTATGAAAGTAATTTTCCCCCTTCATGACCAACCATTGCTATTTCTGCTGCCCAATCACTTCGGGTACTAAGACAAATAGAGCCTCTCTTCTCCATCCCAAAAAGCCCTCAGCACCTCCTCAGATCCTCAGCCAAGGGAAGTTCTGGAAAAAGAAGATTCCAACTCACCCCATGAGCTCCAGGGGTTGATGGCTGCCATTCTGAGAACTGATCAACCAGGCTCCAGCCTAGGATCACAGCAAGTGCCAACCTAAAGATCAAAGTGGGAAAGACAAAACTGGTCCTTTCTCTTGTAAGATCCACGGAGAACAAAGAAGAGAACCCATCCATGGAAACAACAAAGACTCCTGGGAAGCTTTAGAAGAAAACATAATTTGCATATCAAAACATGCCAGAATTCCTGAAAAGAAATAAACGATAATTACAATAAGCTAAACAAAAAAGGGTACAATCCTGGGAGAGGGCGAAAAGTGTGAGTCATCCACTCCCACTGGGGAGCCAGTCACTCAGAAGTTACCAAAGGACTTGACAAAAACTCTTTTACTACTACCTGCAATGCTCATGCAATCGCGGTCCAGAACTGGGGCAGGGAAATTGGGAGCGACCGGTCTCCATGGGAGCAGGGTTTCTTCTGGGATGAAAACGTTCTGGACTTAGGCCGTGCAGACGGCTGCATAATTTTATGAATATGCAAGGAGACCACTGAACTGCGGTGCAAAGTGGTTGCAGCGGTGGACGTGACTACACAAACGTTACCTCAAGACACCGCACCTGCGGCCTCCCGGCGCACGCGTGGAGTCGGCCGCGTCCCAGTCGGCCCAGACACCGCCTC
>NW_022900931.1:68586912-68646942 GCF_012274545.1 Fukomys damarensis
CAGCCGCGAGGTGGACAGCTCCGTGTGGTCCCTTCCGCCGCCACAGTGCACTTCTAGGGCCTGGGGACACGGCAGCGCCGGAGCCTCAGTTTGCCAGTCCGCTCAGAGACGGCGGACGGGGGCGCTATCCCCGCAGAGCTCAGCCAGGGCCGGGCTCTGGAGCCGTCGCTTCCTCCAGTCCGGGTCGGGAGAGTGGCCGTCATCGTGTCGCTCTGCAAGGCGAGGAACAGAGCTCTGGACGTGACCTCGCCTGTGAAGTCCGCTGCCGAGACCCGCGGGATTGCACCTCTCTCTTCAGAGGGTGCAGCTGTACGGGAGCCCCAAGATGCCCTCCCACGCATGAGCTTCTCCGAGTCAGCCCGGGCGGCGGCACGGGGCTGGCCGAGCCGGCACCTGCAAGGTCCCGAGCAGAGACCACTGTCACTCGGAGCGCTGGGTCTGTCTCCCTTGCTCACCACCTCGGGGGAGGCTGCTCTTCCCACGCGCCCGGCTTTCCGAGTATTTTATGAAGCGCTCAAGTGTGCAGGTGTCCGAGCCCAGTCTGGCCAGGTCCACAGCACACGGAGGACAGGACACGTGATTTTCTCATAGCTTAGACACGGTACCCTCACCCACATGTTAGAGGCGGAAAGGTTTAGTTTGGCTCTCAGTCTGTAGAGATTTCAGTTCACACTCCACTCTGCCGGCTCCAAAGTAAGGAGGGCATGGCAGCAAGAAACGGCGAAATCAAGGGAAGAGGGAAGGAGACGAACTGCCAGGCCACGCCCCAGTGTCCCACTTCCTCCAACCAGGGTCCACCTCCCATCATCGTATTTCACTAGAAGTTCATCAGTGGACTAATCCACCTGTGAGCATCAGGCCTCCGTGATCCAATCACCTCCCCAAAGCCCCACCTTAGGAGGGCCACAGGCTTTGAAGGGACATCTAAATATAAACCACGGCAACAAGAAACCGGAAAGAGAGGCAGAAAAAGTGGCCGTGGGGGGCGGTGAACACCTGCCTTTCGGTTTGCACGCCTGGGAGGGAGGGATCGGCTCCCTCGGGAAGGGGAGAGGTGGCCGAGAAAGCACAGTGACCAGGGCAGGATGCCTAGATGGGCGTGGGACAGGTGGGAAAGGCGCTTCTGGCAGAGGAGACTGATTCAGAGGTAGGTCCCAGCAGCCTTTGCCTCCTGGGCTATAGTGCGGCCCTAGTCTCCAGAACAAGGCAGGATGCGGGGGCAGCTGTTGGCCTGGAGCGTCGTGGGGAAGGCAGGGTACAGGAGTGTGAAGTTCTGCTCCCTCTGCCAGGCTCCCTTCACTCAGCCCCTGTGCTGTGTGGAACCTGTTCCCCTGTGCTAAGAGGCACAGCCCATGCAGCCACTGAGGCTTCTGAGTGAACAGAAACCACTGCAGCAGGGAAACTCCTTTCTCCAAGGTGTGTGCTACCTGTGTGAGACGCCCCACGGTTACCTATGCAACAAGCAGGGCTCCACTGCCTCCATTTCCTCAGAGCCAGATGGTGAGAGCCAAAGGTAAAGGCAGGGGACTTTATGAGCTGGGTTGTAGGGTGATGGATAGTGAAACTAACAGCATCCCTTCCGCCAGACGCTGCCGCTCTTCTGAGTGGGACATCACGCTCACGTTTCCTGAAACTTCACAACGTGTATTCTCTGAAGCAACGAAAGCCTTGACTGCATTTATGTAAATGCTGTGGGTACCTTAAGAGTTTTGCCTGTAAATCCTATTTTCTGCTCCCAGTGTTCATCATTGTGCAATTAATCATCAATATGAGAAGCTCTTTTTGATCTAACTTCCATGCTGTGTACTTTCCCACCGGGTGGCTGCGAGATAGTTTATCTTGTCTACTTTGATGGCCTCAGATGCTCACTCAGTAACTACTCACTGAATTGCCTAATGTGTAAGGTGTTATTGTAGGCTTTAGGCATGAAGTAATGAATAAAAATGGCAATACCAGTGCCATTGTAGAGTTTACATTCCAGAGATGAGAACTCAATGGAAACACAAGTAAAATACAAGGGATGGATGGGAGTTGGCATCGATGGAGAAGAGCCAAGCAGGGGAAGGGGCAAAGAACACTGGAGCCGCAACTGTAACTTTTTTCTTGTTGTTGTTACTGGGGATCGAACTCGGGTCCTTGCACTTGCAAGGCAGGTGGCAGAGCCACTGAGCTAAATCCCCAGCCCGCAGCAGCTGTAACTTTGAAGTTTAGGAATCAAGAGCAAAAGATTGAAGATCTCTGAAACTTGGGAAATGACTACAGGGTGAATTTAGGATCATGCGGGACCCACTGTGAGCCACACGTTGGCAAAACTCTGTTGATCACCTGACCTCCATAGGCCGCTACTTGTACTAGAAAGCCACAAAGACATTTTGGATTTCCTGGAATCAGATTTAGTTCAGAACAAGTATACACACATCCCCTAAATGTCCAAAACTTTCCCTCAGTGTACAAAGGCCTGGAGGTGCAGTGAGTGCACCAAGGTCCTGCCTAAGGGCCCCTGTCTCCCCTTCCTCCAAGGGATTTTGATTCTATAAGTCAGTTTAATTCTGGGAATTGCCTGAGGGTCCGTGATTCTCTCTTGCTACAATTTCAGGTGACTTCTGTTCATTTGCCCCTAAATATTTTTCCTATATATTTTTCTTACATAAAGGTTTTTTTTGTTTGTTTGTTTGTTTGTTTTAGTAAAACTTTGGTGGGCTTTCTGCTTATTTTTCTTCTGGCAAAGACCATGAGCAACCAGCTAATGCCATGGACCTACACACGTCATGCCATTGTGCTCTTTGCTTTGCTTCTACTGTCCTTTATGGTCAGTGCAAACTCCTGCTGCACAGTGGTTGAGTGCTGCCCCTTGAACTCTGCCGCTCCAGGGCCAGGTCAAACCCATTGCCTTTAAATTTCCCTCTGAGTGACTGTAAGTCTGGCTCAAGAGTAGGACAATGGCGGAGCTCTTCGAAGATGCTGGTGCTGCCCTTACAAGTCTGTTTATTGAGGTGTTAGTGAGTGCATTTTCTAGTCCACCCACTGTGGAGAAGTATGTTTCACCTGTCAAATTCACTTCACTAATCTTATTTTCTTAGGCCCTTGACTTTCCTCATCAAAGGTAAACCAAGGGATAGCAGGAATCACTGGCTCACACACAGTGGGCCGCGATTTAATCCGTGCTTCTGCCAACCAACCACATAAACTATGAACAGTTTTTTAAAAGCTCCAGAAGCTGCAACATTAGATTCAGAATCTCTCCTTCATGGTAGCGATGTGGGCCCATGCTGAGCAACTCGCCCGGATCCAGGTCTGTTTCTTCCACCACTGGCCTACGTCCTTAAAATCCATTACCACACTGGTTTCTCAGACCTCTGCTTACGAGGATTGGAGAACTCAAGAGCTTCTCTGGGAGTGTAGTGGACCTCTTCGTGGTCACTTTGCGTACCACACCGTGGGGGCCTCCTGAGAGGCAAAGCTTTCTTGTGTAAGAGCAGCCATGTGCTGCTGAAGCCTGTGTGTCTGGTTTACTTCACTGAATGTTAAGGTCTGAACGTGCGCCCATTTTGCTACAAATGGCTCGAGTTTATCCTTTCTTGGGGCAGAGTAGTACTTTATTGTGTAGATGTCTTATTTTGCTTTTTATTCCGTCCAGGATACAGGCCTATTGGTTGGTGCCAACCGCATCTGGGTGTCTTCCTACATGGGAATCATCCACAGACGAACGCAGAACTGCTCTAGGAATCCCCCAGGAGCTTCCGATCCCTTTACCTTGACATATCCCAGTGAACTCTCTCACTACCTTCTGGGGCTTTGGTTTTGCATTGTGTGACAAGCTGTCACTAAGTGGCTAAGTTGCCCGGGCTAGACTGCATATTTTGACTGTCCTGCCTCAGCTAAGAGTTCTGTGATCAGGCGTAGGCAACACCTCACTTGGCTCCAAATCCTCTTTTAAAGACTCGTAGTGTACTTGACACCTATACTGCAAAAGTCCTTCATTCAAAGCAGACCCCAGGGGCGGTGTGAGCAAAGGGTTCAGGGATTGGGCACAGACTGGGGCCAAGCAGGGTGCAGCTGCTGTTGGGCACATGGAGCAGGAGCGGAGCACTAGGAAGGAGTCGGGCCCGGCCGCCCAGGACAGAGCCAGGCACCCTGGGCAGCTGTGTGATGAGCCTCCACATGTCCGTTCAGGCATCCTGGGCACACAGAGGGAGAGCAGGTCAGCAGCTGAGGCGCTAGGAGGCACTTTGAGCAGCAATGGCGGGGAGTAGTGCAGCACCTGGGAGAAACTGGCACGGCCTGGAATAGAGCTCCAGGAGGAGAAGAGGCCACCTCTGCGGGGCCGGGCTGAGCCTCTGCCACCTGCAGCCTGGGGCCCAGGAGGGCTGCGTGTCAGCACTCGTTGTGTGCAGAAGCCAAGGGGGATGCAGGCTGTGCCCAGGGCTGTGATCCTCACTGCTGTGAGTTGGGCCCGGCCAGTAAGGGCCCCTTGCGTCCTGCTCTCGGGAGTTGGCACAGGCCTAGCCCTTGGGGCAGTGGGGCTCTCTGCGCACGATTGACTGTGACGCCTCCGGAAGCGTCCCTTGAGGCAATTTTCCACACTGGCTGCACTCATAGGGCCTTTCTCCAAGGTTGACCTTCCGATGCCGAATGCGGGTAGAAGCCCTTGCCACACCTGCTGCACTCATACGGCCGCTCTCCAGTGTGAGTCCTTTCATGCTGTGCCAAGGCATCTTTGCGGCTGAAGGTCTTCCCACACTCACCACACACATGGCATGTTCTTCATGGGGGCCCTTGGCCTCCTCTTTGGCTTTGAACTAGAGCACAGAGGAAGTTAAGGTCTCTGCACACCCATGTTTATCACAGCACAATTCACAGTAGCCAAAATGTAGAAGCAGCCAATGTGCCTGCCAATGGATGAATGGATAAAGAAAATAAGACGTGTATAAAAAAGTATTACTCAACCAGAAAGCAAACTGTAATGATGTCATTTGCAGGAAGATGGTTGGAACTGGAGATCACTGCGCTAAATGAAACACCCTTGATTCAGGAAGACAATATCTCATATCACCTACTTTCCTAATATGCAAAATCTAGAGAAGAAAGAAAATGAGAGTGTAAGGAACACGGTTGATAAGAAGGGTAAGGCAGTGTGCTCTAAAGAAGGGTAATGTGGGGAAGCGTCCCAACATCCATTCCACCCAGGACTCAGAAGTCCACGTGGTGCTGGGCATGGTGGCGCACACCTTTAATCTCAGCAGTCAGGAGGCTGAGTTGGAGGCTAGCCTGAGCTACAGAGCAAAGAAATGGAAATAACAGAGTACAGCTTCCTAGTAGGAATTTCATTCCTATGGGAAAAATGTTTCCAAGTCTCATGAACATGGTACCTTGTAGTACTACTGTCTTCCTTTCATTTTTAAGTCCCTCAACCACACATGCCCAGATATAATCAAAGCCCACACTTTGTAATGGATACTTTTGTTCCTTTTCCAGTACTAGCTTTAATAAAGTATTTAATATAATTCATATATCATACAATTAATCCATTCAACGTGTGCAATTTAGTATTTTTTACTATCTATATCAAATCGGGCAATAATCACCAAATTCAATTTTAGAAATTCATTACCCTGCAAACAAATGCTGCACCCTTAGTTATTACCCCAACATTGGATCTCCCTCCCCCAGTGCCAGGAAACCAGTACTCTGTATTCTGATCCATGGATTTGCCTATTCTGGGACATTTCATAGAACTTGAATCTTTTTTTTTTTCATTAAGTTTATTGATACTTCTCAGGTATACAGTACAGTTACATTCATCACTGGGATCTTGTACCTTTACATGACGTATCTTGGTTTTTATTTTTTTCCCATTCCCCTGCCCTCCCTTCACCCCCTCCACCCTCCCCTATCTACAAAGACTTTGTTTCCATGTTTTCCTTTGCTCATATTTTTTCTTTTCCTTTCCTCTACCCTTCCCTCTTCCCCCACTCCTCTAGCCCATTTCTTCCTATTTCACATTATCAATTACACAATTTGAACCACATTTGCACTTTTAGTCTCTCACACCAGACAAACTATTCGGTATTTACATATGCGTGTCCCATTTATCGCACCTAAGAGTACGGCCTCAATCACGCGAGTCTTATGCCATGTGGTACCCTTGCTTTTCTGGCCTCCTTCAGCCAGCATGTTTTCAAGGTTTTCTATATTTTGCCAACGTTAGGCCTTCATTCCTTTTTCTTGCCAAATATCATTTCACTATGAATAGCTCACATTTGTTTACCCACTCGCGACCTGGACATTTAGACAGATTCCACATTTTGGCTCGCAAATAATGCTTCTCTGAAAGCATTTGTGCTACTGGATACATATCTCTCTTGAGTATCTAAGAGTAGAACTGCTGGTTACATGTTAGGGCTGGGTTTGATCTTCTGAGAATTGATCTGCCATTTTCCATACCCACAGAGCAGGGGAAGGTTTCAATTTTCCACATTCTTACCAAATTTGCTTTCAAATCGTTGTTATCACTGTTATTAGTACCTTTTCTCCCTTCTCTATGTTTTTACTTGTACAAATGTTCAACCATACCAAGAGAGCAGGCAGAGACTGTACACACATGCAGGGTGGTTGTTCACCATGCTCAGATGCTGTTCTAGAAGCCTGATTGGCTCCTCAGCCCTTCTCGAGTCCACCCAGGAACCAGACGTGGGGCCCTGCTGCTGTCTTCAAGGCCTGCCTCAAGGGTACTGTGCTGGAAACCTGGGGGTGCCTGTGTTTCTATGAGAACGTGGAACCCTCTGAGCCTGGTGAGCCAGCCTCAGACCGACCAGGGTGTTCCTCTCAGGTTTCAGCAGGATGAGGTAGCACTTGGGGAGGAAGATGCCACCCAGCAGTCCTGCCGTGGAGGCCAAGACGGAGAAGACCTCCACAGCTACCGTGGCCTTGCCCCGTGCACTGTGGTACAGGGGAAGGAAGGCCGTCCAGACGCTGCAGAAGAGCAGCATGCTGAAGGTGAGGAACTTGGTCTCGTTGAAGGTGTCTGGCAGGTCCCGGGCCAGGAAGGCCACAGAGAAGGTGCCCACAGCCAGGAGGCCCAGGTAGCCCAGCACGCAGGAGAAGGCGACCCCAGAGCCCTCCTGACACAGGAGCACGAGGTGGCCTGGCTCTGATGTTGCATCCTTTTGTGGGAATGGTGGGGAGGTGCCCAGCCAGGCCCCACAGAGAATGACCTGCATCAAGGAGGAGACAAAAACCATGGAGGAGGAGGCACTGGGCCTCAGGCACATGAGGACCCTCTGTCCTGGCCTAGTGACCCTGAAGGCCAGGACCACGGTGAGCGTCTTGGCGAGGACACAGGACACGGCCACAGTGAACACCACGGCAAAGGTGGTCTGGCGGAGGAGGCAGGTGGTGGGTGAGGGGCGACCCAGGAACAACAGAGGGCACAGGGCACAGAGGGCCAAGGAGGCCAGGAGCACGTAGCTGAGGGCCCTGTTGTTGGCCCTGACCACGGGTGTGTCCCGGAACCTCAGGAACACCCCGAGGACCAGGCATGCCAGGCCGGCCAGCGCCAGCACCACCAATGTCAGCGCAAGGCCCAGGGGCTCATCAAAGGCCAGGAAGGTCTCTGTCCTGGGAAGGCAGCGGTCTCTGGTCTGGCTGGGGTACAGCTCCTCGGGACACTGGCGACAGCTCTGCATGTCTGTGGGAGACACAACACCACCTCTTCAGCCACACACAGCTTATGAAACCAACTCCGGAACACTTCCTGTCCACCAGGCCTTCTTAGGAGCCCCTTGTTTTCATTGCTGTCTTTATAAATTATTTTTGTCATTTTTGACGTGGCATTGGATCCAGGGGCACTAGGAAAAGGGCTGCAGGACACATATTATGAGGACTGGGTTGTACTGTTTTCTGCAGTATGTGGGAGTTGATCTGTACCCTGAGCTACATTCCCAGATTGTTTGTTTTATCTTGACATGCGTCCTTACTCGGTCACTAAGTTGCCTAAACTGGGCTCAAACGTGCTCTCTTCCTGCCCCGCCAGCCAGAGTGTTTGGATTGCTGGTCTGCACAGTCACACATGGTGACTCCACTGTTTTTATTTCAATGGTTAATTTTTCCCCAAGTAGTAGCTGTGACTGTCCGTATTACTGTTTTGTGCTGAGTTGTATCCCTCGAAGCATGTTTGAAGTCCTGACCTCCAGGGCCTCAGAACGTGACTGTACTGGAGGTAGGTAAATCGGCCTCGAGATAATTCAGGTTCGGTGAGATCACTGAGGTGGCCCTAAGCCAACATGCCTGGCATCCTCACAGGACGAGGGGCCTGCGGTCCAGGTAAGCCAGGAAGTACACAGAAAGACGTGGCCGCCTGCAAGTCCAGGAGAGGTCTCAGGAAAGCCCCTCCCTCAGACACCAGGATCTCACTGTGCTTGGTGAAGTGGGGTGGCAGCATGGGGGGTTCCTCATCAGCGCTATAGCCGCCGTGCCTCTCAACGGGGTGCATTTCAGGACACATTTCCTTGGGAATAAATGCGAGATCTGCTTCCTGGCCAGGGTTCCTCAGAAATCCCACAGAGAACAAGGACTTCTCAGTGCCTTCTTGGGGTGGGGATACAAAGGTAGTGTAGCCTCTGAGTCCTGAGTCACCCCACTCACCTTTCTGATTGGCAAACTGTCCCTCGGGGCAGGGCCGGCACTCGAAGCAGCAGTGGGGGGCTCCCTGTTGGGGAATCTGACTGGATCCCGGTTCACAGCTGGTGCTGCAGACAGAGCTAGGCACCTGGGAACAGTTTGCAGGGTGACAGCAGAGACCCTGTTGCTGGGATGCAAGGGTGACTTGACCCAGCAGGGAGCAGACAGGGATCCTCCCCACGGTAACAGGCAGAGTGCAGGGGAAACGTCCTCTGCCATCAGAAATGATGTGCAGAGGGAACACACACATGGAGGGACTGAGCACCTGCTACAGAGTGTGCCCGTGGCCGGTATGTAGAGGCAACACTCAGCAAAGCCTGCACACCTGGCCTTTTCCATCACACTGGGGTCATATATCAGGAACTACAGATTATGGGCCTACATCACGCACACGCACACACACACACACACACACACACACACACACACTCGCTCCCACAATATGGCAGAGACCACTTGCCACATGGGACCTAAACAGCCACAGTACTGCTCCCTCTCTCCAGGCACCACTTCTAGGCAGGAGAATCAGGAGGGAGAGGAGTAGGGATACTAGGGAGTGGGTGTTGGGTGCCCCCGGGAGAGACCAGGAGCCCTCAGCTCACGCCCATTGAGGCAATAAGGGATCCTCTGGCCACACAGCTGTGTCCCTGAAGGAAGGAGTCAAGGACAGAGCTCTATCTCTCAGCAAATCCTGAAGCCACTATGATGGAGATACCTTTGGATCAGACACAGGACACTCTACAGAAAACGGGCAAGAACGGGTCCTGCACGAGAGCACCACCAGCACCTGACCCTGACAGCAACAGCAGGCGCTACAGCATCACAGGACAAGGCCTGCTCTGCGTGGGATGGGTGTGGAGAGCAGAGCTGTGACCTCCCAGGCCTCCATGGGCCTCACAGACCATGAGAGAGACGTGGAGAAATGGGAAATGTCTCACAGAAACCTTGTTCACACCACTACTGTGGCTTTATTTTAATCTTTTTCTTCTACTGAAGATTGAACCAAGAACCTGCCATTCAGCAACATTAGGAAGACTTTTTTTTATTTCTTTTTTTGAGTCAGGGTCTCATTAAATTGCCCAGGCTGGTCTTCAGTTTTAAATCCTCCTGCCTCGCTTTCCCAAGGTGTTGGGATGACAGGTATGCAGCCCTGTGCCCAGCTTGAGAGTTAATTTAGATTTGATGGTGAGTAAATGCCTTTCCACCCTCACACAAAAGTCCACTATGGCCAAACACAATGACTGAGCTACAACCGACCTCATTTACAGCCACATCCCTTTCATGGCTCCAACAAAAGCAAGAACCCTGGACCCAAGTTTCCCCACATCCAGAGCCCAGCCTGAGACCATTCGTTGGGCCAGGAATCCCACCTGGACACCGTCCTTCAAGTGGATCATCATTCTGTCCCCTGGAGAGCGATGAGGGTCCACCGTGCCAATGTGGACAAAGTGGAACTGGCCCTCAGGGCTCTGCTGCCCTTGGAAAACATCAAATGTTGTCACCAAATCTCCATTGGCATCGAACATGATGTGGGTCCCATCGGGGGTCTGGAAGCGCACCTTTCTGAGGGGGTGAAGGAGCTGGGGAAGGAGGGTGACATGTAGCCTTGCCAGGGCCCCACCTGGGGTGGCAGGTGGAGCTCCAGGCAAGGCCATCTCGTCCATCAGGCACATGGGGTACAGGGGCCCAAGAAAATGTTCCACCTTTAACTTCTGGCAAAAGCAAAATGAAAATTGCATAATAAGCAATGTGTAATAATGAATCCATATCTCTATAAGGCAATCATTAATTAAATTTCACTATCAGTTCTGTGGAGGCAAGAACCCAGGACCACTGGTATTGCTGTTTCCCATCCTGAGCCTCCCATCTCCCTCCACATCTGGGCACACTGATGTGTGGAACATCCACGGAAGGTCTTGCTGCACCCTCCTGATCCCAGCCCGGTCTTCCGACCTCCAAGGCCCAGCTGTGGCTCTTCCTGTCTTCTCCCCTGCAGGTGGGGCCTGTGGAGCCACTGCTCTCTTCTCATGGCTACTTACTGTCCAGGTGGGCTCAGATCTGTCCTCCCACTGGGCCAACCTTCCTATCCTGCCACAGCCTTCCGTCCCTCACTCCCACAACCTCATCTACCTCACAGCATGCAGATATCGCACATCTTGTGGATTTCTACTCAGTCTGCCCTGCCCAACAGGCAGGCACCCTCACTGTCCATCCACCCACAGCCCCATCTGTCCTTAGTCCTTGAGCAGTAGCAGCCCCATGATCCAAGTGGAGGTCAAGACAGTGTTCCCTTGCTTTCTCAGCCTCCGTTACCCTTGGTGGCCAACAGCATGTATCTAGGAGAGTCCTCTCAACTCCTGGCTAAGGATGTTCACCTGTGGCCTGATGGGTGGAGAAGATGCACTATTGTGCCCACCCTGTCTTTCCTCTCGTGAGTTTCCAGTGGGTCAGTGACAGTCACTGTCAAATGCTGAGGAGGAAGGTTAAAAATCCAAACCTTACAGACATTTGTGCTGCTTGTCTCAGTGCAGCAGCCTGCTTTCTAAAGATGCGTGGGCCCCTGTTTGTGTTCAGTAGAAGAGATTAGGGAAGCCCCCTATGTATAAGCAAGCTTTCCTGGTAGGACAGCCTCGAGGGCCAGTGAGCCACTGCCTTGGGCACATTGGGTGGAAAGAGCCACGGGTAAAGCCCTGGGTAAATGAATCCTGGTAAAGGTGGAGGGACAAGATCCAGACAGTGTTATCCATGATAGGGATGGCCCCCAGGATATGATACATTCACAGAGAGGGGATTTAATAGGAACTGCTTTTGTCCATTCCACGGAGGTGGTGGTAGCCTGAGAAGCCCTGTGTGCACACAGCCTTGGTCTGCAGAGGGGAACTGGTCAGGAGAATAGCTGAGCGCAGGTAGGAAAATAAGGCCCGGAGACTTAATCAGACCCTTTCTCAAAATAAAACAAAAATTGTATTGTGGAACTAGATCATTAGTAAGATATCCCTGGGTTTGATCTATAGTACCATAAAAAAGACTTTTTAATAAAAGCATATCTCCCCCCATATTTGAAACCCAGTTGTTCTAAAACTTATTTTTAGCAAATGAAACACAGAAATCTTTGTTCACTGAATTTCAGATTTTTTAAAATGACTCTTATCTGGATGTCGTGATGTGTGCCTGTGAAGCCAGCACTGAAAGAAGCTGAGCGAGGAGGATTTCAAATTCCAGTCTAGCCTTGGTAATACATGGAGCTCCTGTGAGAAAATAAACAGTAAAAATATTTGGAAATGAAATTCAGGGGTAGAGCATTCCAGGGTTCAATCCCAGGTGCCACAAAAGAAAAAAAAAAAAGACTCATTAGTACAACACATTCAACATTTGGAAATTCAATGTTTGGGAGCATTCAAAGCATTCAGTGATACATTAAATATTTGGGTCCTTTATAATAAATGGTATGTGCAGTTATCTATTACTAAAGTTTACATTGTGCATACTCTAAACACTATTCACTTGTTACCAAAAGTAAAATTTTGAAAATACAACCAAAAAAATCTATTCCCTGTAGATCTGTAATTTGAATTTTACCAGGCATTATTTACTAAATTGAGTACCCACCCACTGTCACACAACCAGCCTGGCCTCAGGACTAAGGGCCCAGTGCTCCTCCAATGCTTCTGGTCTCCAGGCACAAGCATCTTCACAGATGAGCACTAGAACTGGGGACCTTCGCAGCTGCACATAAAACATCCAGTCTCCTCTCTTCCCTGTGACCCCACTCACCTGCCAGGGCTGGAAGTGCTGGAGGTCTGTGCACACTCCATCCCCACCTTCACAGGAGAGCAGGTCCTGCAGGGCATGGGTGACACTGTACACAGCCGTGTACGCAATGTCCATTTCACTCACACTCTGGAAAGGATGCTCATGGCCTCTTAGACTCTCACGGCCTGAGCAGAGCCATATATCCCCTGCCACTGTGCTGTTCCTGTGTGGCCATCTGCACCCAAAGGTGGCCTCCCAGAACCTCCCCAGGAACATGTCCTCTGGGGTCCGGGTAGGGTGTAAGTTGGCAAAGAACTCAGGGAACCCACGTACCCTACTGCCATGGCACAGAAGGCCAAATGCACCCTGCAGGACCTGAGAGATGCCAGGCATGGCCAGGGCAAGGGCCGTGTGCAGGAGGCCCTCACTGACCCAGACCTGGCCCAGGAGATGGACACCCAGGAGTCTCTGCAGGATGAGCATGAAATTGCAGTTGCTGAGGAAGACCAAGACCCCCGTGGCAGTGCTGGTCAGCATCTTCTGCACCACAGTGCTGATCTTCTCAGGGGAATGCTGGGAAGGGACTGGGAGGTGGAATTCGATGCAGATGTCTGCCTCTTCCAGCTCCCTAGCAGCTAGGGCACTGGCCTGCTGCCCAAAGTCATCATCTTGGGCCAGGATGATGACCCAGGAGCATCCCAAGTGCAGCACCAGCTGGGTCACAGCACGGGAAGACATGAAGTCACTGATCCGGGTTCGCAGGAAGGATGGGAACTGGGTCTTATCACTGAGGCTGGGCAGTGTGGATGAGTAACTGACCTGTGGGGAAGAGCAGGGCACAAGAGAGAGGACCAGGCTTAGCAAAAGGCTTGGCATAGGTCTGAACTCAGGATGCAAATGCAGTGAGGATGGGGGAGGGAGCAGCTCACCAGGCGGCCTGGACATCCTCCCAGATTTGTCCCTCTAAGAATTATGTCCCATGCTCATCTTCAGTCCTGGGCAGCAAAGCAGTTGGTCATCCAGGCCTGATCAGAGCTGGGGCATAATTCCTCCTTTAAGAAACATGAAGGCAAGACACAGATAAGCAGTTTGAATCACAACCCAAAACCCAACATTACGTTGTCTGAAAGAGACACACCTCATCTACAGAGGTACACCTAGACTAGAGGTGAAAGGATGGAACACTGTTTTCTCTGCAGCCTCAGCCCAAAGCAAATAGGAGTAGCTACTCCAATATTCAAAATAAAACTGATCACAATGGACAAGAAGTCATTAAATATTTTCAAAAGGAACAATTGCAGCATGAGATTAAAATTGTAAATAGATATGCAATGAATGCCTGCCCATCCAATTTAATAAAGGAAAAACTTGACAAACAAGGACAGATAGACACTATTACAATCATAATGAGGGACTTCAATGCCCCCACTCACAAATAGATAAGTCAAACAGAAAAATCAACAGAGAAATATTAGAGTTGAACCACACTTTTGAGTTAATGAATTTAACAGACACCTAGGGAGTGATTCATCAAACAACTGAAGAATATACATTCTTCTCAACAGCCAACAGAACATTCTCCAAAATAGATCATATAGCATATCTAAATAAGTACAAAGAGAACTAAAATAATCTCTTGCCTCTTATCAGATCATAATGAAATACAACTAGGAATCAAGAACAAAAGCTACCAACAAAATACAAAACACATAGAGACTAAATATTACAGTCTTGAAAAATCAATGGGTCACAGAAGAATTCAGGGGAAAAAATTTAAAATTCCTGGAACCAAATGACAATATAAATAAAATATACCAGAACCTCTGGGATAAAACAAAAGCAATTCTAAGAGAAGTTTTGAGCTGAGGTGCCTATTTTAGAAAAAAAAATGCCTAGAATAAATTAAATAATGATATATCTTAGGGTTTTATTAAACAAGAACAACTCATAGCCAAAATTGTAGAAGGAATGACATTATAAAGATCAGAGTGGTAATCAACAAAATTGAGATTAAAAAGCACAAGTGACAGTAGGGCACGGTGGTGCATGTCTTTAATCATAGCACTTGGGAGGCTGAGGCAGGAGGATTGCCTTGCCTTGCCTTGCCTGAACTACATAGCAACACCCTGTACCAAAACAGCAGCAGCAGCAGCAGCAGCAACAACAAAAATACAAGGGATTAATGAATGAAAGAGTTGGTTCTTTGAATGAATAAACAAGATCAATAAGCCTTTCGCCAAATTTACCAAAAGAAGCAATAGCTTTTATCAACGCAATTAGAAACAAAAAGGAAAAGCCCTCACAGTCACCACTGAAATATAGATTATATAAAACTGTTTTAAAAAATTATATTCCAATACGTTGGAGAATCTGAAAGAAAGGGTCAGATTTCTAGACACAAATGACTACCAAATTCAACCAATAAGATAGAAAAATCCTGAACACACCAATAAGAGGCAACAAACTTTATGTAGTGCTAAAAATTCTACAGCTAAGAAAAGCCAGGACCAAATGGACTCACCATGACTTTACCAGGACTTCAGAGTAGAATTAATATCAGTGCTCCTCAAACTCTTCCACAGAAATTGAAGGGGAATGAACACCGCCATGCTCACTCCATAAAACCAGCATCACTCTGAGACACAAAAAACTTCACAACGCACACAACAGAAAAAACTATGGTTGGGGCCGGGGATTTAGCTCAGGGTTTCGGTGGTGTGCAAAAAACAAACAAACAAACAAAAAACTATGGTCCCTGGTAAACTATTCTTGACAAAAACAGATGCAAAAATACTCACAAAAGGGTCATACATAGGTCACATGCATGCCTACGTTTATAGTGGCAGGATGTGCAGTAGCTCACTCCTGGAAACAGCCCAAATGCCCATCAATCGACGAATGGATAAAGAAGGTGTTTTTGTTTTTATAGGATGGAGAACTACGCTGCCGTAAAGAAGGATGAGTTTGAGACATTTATAGCCAAATGGATGCACCTTGAGATTATACTTTTAAGCGAAATAAGTCAGACACACATATTTAAATGCTGCATTGTTTCTCTTGTGTGAGAAACCTAAAGTGGGAATAAGGAATAAATTGTACAACAGACATTAGGAAATTGGAAGAAAATGTTCAAATGAGAAAGGGAACAAGGGAGGATGGAGGAAGAAAGGATAGAATGGACAAGGAAAAAAAGAGAAAATTGAAGGAAAAATGGAAACAAAATTTTTGTACATGGGGGGATATGGGGAAAAAAGAAGCAGCAAGATATATCATGTACTGGTACAAATTCCCCATGATCAATGTTATCACTATGTCTGTCTAAAATGTACCAATAAATGTTTTGCTAAAAAAAAAAGAAAGGTCATAGGTCAAGCCAGATGTGGCGGTACACACCTCCAGTCCCAGTACTCAGGCAGCTGATGCAGGAGGTTGACCATGATTTCAGGGCTGGGGTATACAGTGAGTTCAAGACAGCCTGAACTACTTAGTGAAATTCTGTCTCAAAAATTAAAAAAAAATTTACATCATGACCAAGTCAGCTTCATCCCAGTTATCCAAATATGGTTCATCATATGTAAATCAAGAAATATAATATACCACATAAATGTAATTAAAGATAAAAATCACTTGGCCATCTGAATTGATGCAGAAAAAAAAAGATCCAACATCCTTTTGGGATAAAAAAAAAAATCTGATGAAAGTCAGTATAGAAAGACATCACCTCAAACTGATAGAAGTCATTGTGACAAGCTCACAGCCAACCTCACACTGACTGGGGAAACTGAAAGCATTTCCCTAAAATCAGAAACACCACAAGAGTTTCCACACTCAGCAGTCCTGTACAATACAGTACTAAAATTTTAGAGAAGCTGCAAGGGAAGATGAGAGAAACAAAAGAGGTATCAACGGGAGAGAAAGGAGCCACATTACCTTTATTTGAAGATGACACGATCCTCTACACAAAGAACCCAAAAGTGCCCCCAGAAAACTCTTATTAGAGATACATGATAAGGCAATTCACCCAAGTGGCAGGGTACAAAGTCAATTTTTATAAATTAAAAATTAACAAAGATTAATCGAATTTTTGTTCACTAACAATGAACCTGCAGTGACCGAAACCAGGAAAATGACTGCATTCATAGTAACTACAAAAGTTAAATAATGTACCTAGAAATAAAAGTAACAAAGGAAGTGGAAGACCTCTGTAATAGAAACTATAGCATTCTGAAGAAATAAATGGAAGAACACGTTAGTAAATGGAAAGTCAGCTCCTAATCTTAGATAGGCACAATCAATATTTTAAAATAGACCTATCACCAGAAGTGATACATACATGTCATGCAAATCCTATCAAAATACCAACAACATTCTTCAAAGAGCTAGAAAATACAATCCTAATGCACCTTGAGAACACAATGCTAAGTGAAATAAACTGGACACATGAGTTAAAAATAGAGTGGTTTCTCTTATGTGAGAATCCCAACGTACAAATAAAGCGCAAAACAAAGGACAGACAGCAGGAAATAGCAAGATGGATCTTTTGCACATGGGAAGGGCAGTGCAAGACAGAGGAAGGGAACTGGAAGTGGAGGAAAAAAGATTAATAAAAAAACAGAGTATTTTGAAATGCTGTGTACATTTACCAAGTCCCTATGAGGAATGTGATCATCGTCTATTACAAACGTGTACCTAAAAAAAGGAAAAATATATACAAACGAAGGGGTCCAAGGCTACAGGGAGGGAGAAGGGAGGGATGCAAAACAAAATTGAGAAATGTCACGTACATGTCAACTCTCCATGATGAATGTAATCATAATGTACTATAAATACGTACCAACAAAATTTTTTTGGTATAGAATCAGAAGAGACCCAGAATGTCAGAGGAATCCTTAGCAAAAAGCAAAGCATGAGAAATTATAATCCATATTTCAAGTTATACAATGAAGATATAGTAAGAAAAACAACATGGTTCATGCATAAAAACAGACACATAGACCAAAAGAATAGAGGAGACAAACAACTCCAGGATTATTCAGCCATCTGATCTTTAATAAAGGGACTGAAAAATACACTGGAGAAAAGATAACCTCTTTAACAAATGGTTAAAAAAACTAAATAAAGAAGACTGATAAGAAACACAAAGAAGCACGAAACCAGGCCCACATCTCTCAGTTTGTACTAAAATCAAATCAAAGTGGATCAAGGATCGAGAAATAAAAACAGAAAAACTGAAACTGCTGGAAGCTAAAATAGGGAAACACTTGTAGCTATAGGTACAGGCAAAACTCCAATGTTTCAAGAAATATTACCAAGAATCATCAAAGTGACTACACTAATTTTAAGAGCTTCTGCACATCAAAGGAAATAAAAGAATGAAGAGACTATTTTAAAAGTGTGAGGAAAAATTTCCCAGCTTCATACAATCAAGAAATGAGTAGACATTTCTCGAAAGAAGCAATACAAGTGGCCCAGAAGGACACGGGGAAATATTCAGCATCTTTTACCATTAAGGAAATGCAAATCAGCAGTAAGATTCCACCTTACTCCAGAAAGAGGAGCTACCCTCAAGTGCTCAAAGAACAACACATGTTGGCAAGGATGCAGGCAATGTAAACTAGTGCAATCTCTATGCAAATCAGCACAAAGAGTCCTCAAAAAACTGAAAATAGAAATAACATTTCGCTCAGCCATACCTGTGCTGGGTATTTTTCTGGAAGAGTCAGAGCCCCCATACTGTAGTGAGGCATGCATACCCATGTTAACAGCTGTGCAATGCACAACAGAGCGACCACAAAAGCTAGCTAGACGCACATCAACAGACAGATGGATTTTTAAAATGCAATATGTTCACATAGTGCAGAATTATTAGCCATAAAGAATGAATTGAGTCATCTCTAGAGACCCTGGGTCTCTGTTTAAGTGAAATACATCACTCACAAAAAGTTAAAATCCCATCATTCTCTTAAATGACAAATCCAGATATAAATAAATGATAGAGTGAAATAAGCAGATGGTAGCAGCAGAGAGGCAGACTTTTTGGAGATGGAAAATGGAAACGGGGCCAGGGGTAGGGGAGGGAGGAGAGCAGAAAACCAAAACTGATGAAGACACATAAATAATGTGTGGATTCTTCAAAACAAAGGTAACCATCCTTTATTCCAAACACATACACTGCTGCCATCACACCGCAGAGCCCAAGCAGCTCCAGTGCTGGTGGGGCCTGGTGAAGCTTCGGGGAGCTGGGCGAGAGGCCCACGGCCTGCACCTCTAACACCCATGCAGCGGCAGCTGCCTCGGTCAGCACCTTTGGGAATCCAGTTCTAGTCTCAAATGGAATCCTCCGGATAATGTTTTTAACATACTGATGCGTGAGCCAGCATCATCAGCTCCTGCCCCTCCTGGCCCTGATTAGTGAGTTAGAGAAATCTCTGCCACGCACTGATTTCCCCTCCCAGGAAGTGTTCCAGAAACCTCCTGGACACCATTCTTTGAGGGCCCAAGAGGGCCCGGAGAGGAGGGCTGGCTCTGTGTCCTCCCTGCTGGCTCGAGAGGAAGCCAGGAGCAGCTAAGCCTCACCTGCCCTCTCAGCGCCCCCTCACCCCTGTCTGCTCCTGGTTCTCAGCCAGGCTGCGTGGTGACTCCGCTTTGCACAGAGCTGCTACGTTGCCATCCGGGGTGGAGACCATGTTTGGGGCCAGTTCACATTTGTCTGCTTTCGTGTCAGGAAGAGACCGCGTTTCCAGCAGAGAGAAGAGCCCTCAGCACAGCTCTGTGTCGCATTTGGTCCTGATGGAGGCTGAGGAGCAGGATGGAGCTCCTCAGGCCCTGGCTGTCTGCATGGATGTCTTTACCTGTGTACAAACCCTCTCCTCCTGCCAGAGAGCAGGGATTTAGTAGGAAACATAGAGGCTGCACTCTAGCCTATACCTGTAGAAGTTGGATTCCTGGGGCCTACAGATAGCTGACAATGACTTGATCTCATACAGACAGGGCTGCCAGATTTGCAAATAAAAATATTGGATAAGCAGTGACATGTGGATTTCACATGAACAACGAGTACTTGATATTAGCAGAGCTTTGTTCCTAGCTTGTTTGAAATCCAAATTTATTTGAATTTCCTGTGTTTTTTCTGACCAATCTTCAACATGTAAAATGATTTTCTTGATGTATAGTTAACAAAAAACATATCTAAGTCTTTAAATATGCTTAAATTTGAAAAAAAAGGAAAAAACCCACCTAACAGAAAACTGCAGCGGAGAACATATTATCAGAACTCTAAGCTGAGAGGATCAGAGTGAATCCTTGGACCAACGAGCCTGCACTGATAATCTGGGGTCAAACGCGTGGAATAGCAACGTGAACATCTGGAAACTTTCCAGGAGCGCTGTCTGCCCGCCTCATCAGGAGGGACCCAGCCTGGAGGCCCCTGGTGGACGAGTCCGGAACAGCAGGAGCCCTGGGCTTCCCTGGTACCAACCCGCATAGCCTCCCTGGAAACACCTTGCACCCGGTCCTGTCACCTTAGGGTCCCACTGCACAGGAGGCTTCCTCACAGCAGGCAGCAAGGACAGCGGGACTCACTCAGGCTCACAGGCTTCACAGTCGGTCCAGGCGGATTTCAAAGCCTCCTTGTACACGGCTAATGGGAATGTGACAGGGCGCAGGGAATACACTGTCCTGCTTCAAAATAGTGACACTGGGGCCAGTGACTCTACCCCAAACTCAAGAGAATTAAACCTGTATGTGAACCTGCAGAGAAACAGGATCCAAAGGAGCCAAAGCAAAAACAGTTGAAACGCCCTCGGACAGCTGAGCGGGTGAACGAAACGAGGTCCGTGCACAGGGAATACGCACTGTCACTAAAAAGGAGTGAGGCTCTGACACTGGCCACAGTGTAGCTGACCTGTCATGCTGCCCGGGAACGATGCCAGTCCCAGACCACACACGAGCTGCTTCTGTCCTGGGAAATGTCCACAAAGGCAGAGCCACAGAGATGGATAGATGAGTGGTTTTGCGGGTAGGAGGTACAGTGTGGTAGCTTCTGGGTTTGGGGTTTCTTAGCAGGGTGAGGAAAATGTTCACATTGATGGTGGCCATGGTTGCCACACTGATCACGCTAAAAGCCACCAAACTGCTCACTTCAATGGTGAATTTATGCCATGCAAATTACATCTCAATTGCCCTCTTAAAAATAAGAGCTGCAAAGAACACGTGCAGCCTGACACGGCCACCGTCTTGGGAATGACATCGGGGGCTTGCAATTCAGCAACACCGTGGAGCAGAGGTGAAGCTGGTGGCCTGAGCCAGTTGCCTGGATTCGAACCCCAGCACCAGCGCCTCCTGGCTGGGTGAGCTGGGACAGTCACTGAGTTGAATCCAAGCCCTTCTGTTCACCCACGCGGTGGGACCCGAGTTCTCCCACAACAAGGTTCTGTGGAGGAGAGCAGAGTTGCTGGAAGGTGACAGCAGGGACCTGTCCTCAGCAGAGAGGCTCAGTGCCACCATCCCCTCAGCTTCGCTGCCATCCTCCCTGGTTCCAAAGCGACAGGGCTGGGGAGGACTCACCTGGGGAAATTTGTAGAGCCCCAGGAGCCTGGCCATGGCCACAGACAGGGCCGATCGCGTGTCCCCCACCAAGGCGGCCCGGGGTGGACCAGACTGGCACACATAGTTGGGGACGGGGTCCTCCTGCCCGGTGAGGAAGGACATGGTCTCATGCAGGGCCCCATGAACTGAGTCCCCGGAGTTGCGGATGGAGAAGCCCAGAGTCAGGTTGGGCAGCAGGTGAGGGTTCCTGTTGATCTCCTCGACAGCAAAGACGAAGCACTGGGCCACCCGGTAGCCCCATCTGGACACGCTGAGGAGAGAAGCCCAAG
Source organism: Fukomys damarensis (assembly GCF_012274545.1). NCBI lineage: Eukaryota > Metazoa > Chordata > Mammalia > Rodentia > Bathyergidae > Fukomys > Fukomys damarensis. The sequence continues at coordinate 68,608,221 of NW_022900931.1, forward strand.
GTCACAGTGGGCGGAGGGCAGATGGGGCGGGGCACAGTCAGTGACGCCTGTGTGCACGGCACACGCGGGCCAGGTGACAGCATACTTCCTCGTGAAGCCTGTGCGCAAACGCGCTTGGCAGCTTCATTCAGAAGATGCACAGGGGTGGGAGACGGGAACAGTGGAAACAGGGACAGAGTGTCGTGGAGAGGGCGGGAGGCACAGCACGGGCGACTGCACTGCGTGAGCATTGGTGTGTATTTTAAATAGTGCACGTGTGCAATACCAGCACTCCCTGTGGCTGAGGTAAGAGGGTCGCAGGTTCCAGCCCATTGTGGGCAACTTAATGGCTTAGAGACAACCTGTGCCAGATTTGCATATGTAAGGAGATTTTTGTGATTGTAGCTCAGAGCGAATCCCTGGATTCAATCTTGGGGGCGTGGGGTACCGTAGAGTACCAGTGATGGTCATAGTGGAACAGTGCAAATCTCACTGTTTTCAGTGGGAATGCTGTGGTGATTTGGGCAACACTTTAGCAGAGTTAAACACACACACATTGTTCACAAAAAAACAGCCATTCAGACGCACAGACGCACGGCACAGAAATGGACAAAGGGAAAACAGGCAAAGAGAAGCCCTGGCCGCAGCTCAGAAAGAGGTGCAGTGACCCACGTTTATTCAGTAAGGGAAACACCTACCTCTCACCGGGCACCATTCTCAGCACCAGAGGTGGAAAGAGACAAGAATCAGTGCCCAAGCCTGGACCCATCAGCTCAGACAGCTATGAAGACCACGCCAGCGAATGATGCAACATCAGAGGCGATGAGAGGACCTGGCAGAGCCCTGGCTCTGGGATCAACTCCACGACTGCACTGGGCATCCAGGGCCCCACTCACCGTGAGGACGGCAGCCCTGCTGGCAGAGACCTGAAGTCCAGTCGGACAACACCGTGGAACTGCAGAATGGAGAAGCTGCCGCCAAGCACCACATCCCCAGGGCGCTCAAATCTGGGGCTGCTGCCTGGCAGCCGCCAGCCCATGGGCACAGACGATACCAAGAGAGCACATGCCAGCATGGCAAGCAGGGCACATGGCCTCATCCTCCACCAGCTGCACGCAGAGCACTCTCCCACTGCACCCTATGATGGGCAACCTCACGTATGTGGGAAGGGGCTGGGCTCTTATAGAGACACCCCTCACCTGGGGCACTAAACCCCTTCCTTCCCTGGCTCCCTCACCCTCTGAAAGCCCAAAGTTCTGGGTGCCTCCTGCAGACCTCTGGGAGTGAGGTGGTCCAGCTCCATGGAGGACCCACACGCCCACAGCTATGCTGGCTCTCAAGGGTGGCTGTGCAGAGTCTGGAGACGAGCTCTCCCCAGAGCTGCAGGTGGCCCGGGGCCCCATGAGAGTCCCAGAAATAACAAAGTAGGGATGCAGGGCTCCGGGTCAGTGATGCCTGGTCCCATGAGAGGCTGGGCTGTGAGCATCCAGGACAGAGCTAGATCAGGCTCCCGGCCCAGGAGCTGCAGCCATGTCTCTGAGTAGGAAGGAAGTTATTCAATGCCATCGCCACTGCAGATGTGAGCGGACACACAGTCCTGGCCAGGTCACACCATGACGTGCAAGGTCAACTGTGCACCAAAGCACTGAACTATAAACACCAAGCATCTTGAGAATTTAGCAGGATCTCAGCCTCCACCAGTGGGGATGCAAACACCATCTGTGGTCTCAGAACAAACATCTTCAGACATCACCCAGCAGTGGGTAAGGGGGAGAACCAGACCCGAGTGGGTCCAGGGCCCCAGGGAACCCAGACTCCTGGCCTGTGCTGAGTCAGAAGCCCCAGCCTCTGGGCTGGACCCACACAGAGGTGTGCAGCTCTCAAGACCAGGCTTACACGACCCTCAGGACCTCATCCCGGTACTGTCATTGTCCCACAAAGGAACCCCATTTCCTGCCCTTCTGGCCTTGACCACCACAGCAGTTGTGCCTTGACCTCATTTAGTTTGGAAACTGGGTTTTCAGTTAGATTTCATTGAGAACAAGGTTGCTGTTTTTACAATACGTTTGGAAACCTCCGCCCGTCTCCAGGCTGCTCCCACGTGGCTGCAGGGGCCAGGTGTCCTGAGAGGTCACAGCTGTCCCTCATCATTGCAGCGCTAAGTCAGATGGTCTCCATGGCTGCTTCCCGAGGGGTCAGAGAGTTAGTTATAAATGCACAGTGAGCCACCACTGCCCCAAGGGCCAGGCCGATTCCACTCCTGAGAAGAGGACACAGGAGACCGCCCACGGCAGGGCCTGGCTGACAAGGAGAATAATAGCCCTGGGCACCGACTCGTCCCAGGGGCTTCCGCACACAGGTAGTGCTGACACACAGCCCTCCTGGGCCGGCAGCCCTCAGGTGAAAGAGGCACAGCTGGGCCCCAGTGCAGGTGGCCTCCTCTACTCCTGGGACTCTGTTACCAGACCATGTTGATTTCTTCCAACTCACGTGTGCTGCCACTCATGGTGGCTCCTCCAGGCCTTGACTGCTGACCTGCTCTCTCTTGGGTTGCTAAGACAGACACATGGGCGCTCAGCACACAGCTGCCCAGGGCGTCCTGGTGCTGTCACCTTAGGCCCGGCCTCCACTCCTCGGGCCCCACAGCAGCCCACCCTGCCCTGTCCTGGGCTGTCCTGTCCTTCTGAATCCCTTTCTCACACCAGTTCTGAAGTCGTTTTAAAAATAAACATTTAAAATGCATGCCCATGTATACTTTTACAATACACTAACACTATGATACAATATTAGTCATTTCAAAAAGGTTTGGTGCTAGAATTAAGTGTAACTATGGTCCAAATATATCTTGAGACATAATTAAAATAAGATGTACTATTAGCACTTAATATGGTACTTAGTAAAAGAATACTTCAGATATACTACTGTGACATATTTACACCTGAAAGGATCCATTACTTATCTGAAATTCATATTTAGCTAAGAATTCTCCCGTATTTTTATTTGCTAAACGTGGCAACTCAATTCTCCACGTATATATATTACACACATATTAAACATCGCATAATAAAAATTATTTATATGAACTGGTCGTGCACGTTTTAGTGAAGATACCCACCCGGAACCCAACTACCACGGTCATGACTCCGTGGGGCTGCCGCTTCCTTTAGGGTGGGCGACCACAGCTCCCAGCACGGGCAGAGTGAATGGAGGCCACAACTCCCAGCGTCCCTCCAAAATCTACGGGCTGCAACTTGCGGTTCTCCAAGGGTCTCTTCGACCTCACTCCTAGAGTCCTAGCGCCCTGCGCTGTCCTCATCTCCCAACAGCCCTCGGGCCCCTGCATGCCACAACTCCCAGAGCCCCTTGCGCGGGTGGCCAGCCATGGCGGCTCGGGGGCTAGGCCCTTGTTGTCTGTGTCTTGAAGCGGGAACGCCCTGGAGAGGACCAGTGGTGACCAAGCAGTTACTAAGGTAGGACCAATCTGATGCGGCCTTGGTTCCCACGCCGTCTTCTTTCGGCCCGTGTTAGTTCGCCCCGTCGGGGGCTGAGCTGAGTGCGGTCACCCAAGGCCAGGTCTTGGCCTCCAGGGGCCGCGCGTTAGAAGCCTATCCTACCTGTGTCTGTTGAAGATGTAAATATAAGTATGTGCAGGAAAAGTGTCTCACCATGGACTTCCCAGAGTTAGCACTTCCAGATGCAGGACCTGTGCCCTGCAGGTACCGACTCAGGGATGAGTGCAATCGTGCACTGCAGACGTGGACTAAAAACCAAGACCTTAGCTCACTGTCCCTCTTTCCATCGCGGCTGCAGAGGAGTGTCAGGAGCCACGTGGGGTTTGTCACAGCAATCCCCTTCTAACACCCTCCACGGCCTTTCTGCCGAGTATCCCTTGGACTTTGTAAGTAGTTTGGTTTCTCTGCCTCTGTGTGGCACGTTTCACTTTGCGAATTCCCCGTGTGCTCTTCTGAGTGGCACTCCTCATGTCCTCTAGCTTCTGCCTGAAAGCAGTGTGTGCTCCCAGAACATCCTTGCTAATACAAGCTGCCACCAAGCCTTTCTGAAAGGCTCGGCCTGTGCATGCTCCCAACCGTGGATCTCCACAGAGGTCAGATGTTTACAAAACACAGCAGCCTGTTCGTGTTTGTGGCTTTTTAATGTTTTCCTCAGTCACAGGTCACTGTAGGGAGTTTGGAGAAAGCACAGTGCCTGCTATTTCCTTCCCCTTTGCCCTTTCCTGTGCATTGAGTCTCTCCTTCAGGCCCCTGGCTCGTGGCCACATCCCCAGGCTGGGCATGGCAGAAAGGGTAGAGAGGACAGCAGAGGTGACACCCAGGGCACAGGCGGCCACTACCACACTGTACTGTAGTATGGCCAACATGCAGCTGTTTCTGTGTCAGTGAATTAAAATGTCAAAGTCCAGTTTTTTCCGGGTGGAGTACCCATGCGTGCTTGAGGTTCTGCTTCCTCGATGGCTACTCTGTGAATGCCAGAGTCCTCTCAGCTTCTCAGTGGCTGTGTGCTCTGTCACATGGAGTGAGGTGGAGGTGGGTGTTGAGCTAAGTCAAGGGTAAAGATGTGTTCAGTGCTAGGTGTTCAGCAAGGTGAGGATGACTTGCATAGTAATTCATAGGAGCTGGATGGGAACCGCAGGTGTGCAAAGGCCCTGTAGCAGCCTCTGGCTTATCTTTGGCATGTTTGTGACCCTCCCTGAGGGGCTGTTCTATGGTTGCTGCTTATGTACCATTCTATGGGTATGAGCAGCCAAGGCAAAGAAGCAGGGGGTACCCAGGATCCTGAAGGGAGGGTGACCATCTGATGTGGCCTCTCTGTCCCTGCCATCTACCATCATCCAGCTCAGCCCTGTGCTGCTGGTGCTGTCCTGGGACCAACCCTGCACACACTCCCTTGGGCAGCCTCAGGTAGCATCTTCTCTTGCTGGGTGGAGCCCCTACCACTCCCTAGGCCCCCAGTCAACCCTGAGTGAGTGGACGGCATGCCTGGGGCCTTTGCTCCCAGCTGTGCTGGGCCCATGGGGCTGGCTCTGGGTGCTGTGTGGCCGGTAGCTATGGCCTGAGTGACAGTAGCTACTCACTGGCGAGGAAAAGGATACAAACCCTGAACAGACAAGCTGCAGGCAGGGCCTTCCTGCTCTTGGTAGCAACCTCAGACAGCAACACAACTTTGATGTGGGGCCCAGCCATTTCTCTAAGGAGTATAGCCCATGTTCTCTAGAAGACATGCACAGATGTCCTTGTCCTTCTCATCTAAAGCTGAAGGCCTTCTGTGAGCCAGAGCAGAGTGGCCTTATTGGAATTGCAACTGGAAGCATGATTTAAACAGCACAGGTGCTGCTGGGAGACCTGCAAGGTGCTAAGTGATCGTGGAAAAACATCCTTTAGCTAATCATGTTTGCTGCCCCGAATTTGTTCCACCCCAGCCCTCATAAAACCCCCACCTCTCTTCCCGACTGTGCCGTTTCCATCCTGGAAACTCATGAGCTGCCTCTCTTGGCAGCGTTCCCTGATCTAAGTGAACTCTTGCCCAATGGGTGCTCACAGGGAGCTGACACTGGAGTCCTGGCACCGAGCAGTTCCTGGGTGAGCTGCCCAGCAGGACATGTGCCTGGCTCAGGAGTGGGCCCTCCCTCACCTGGGTGAGCAGGTGGGGCTCCAGGAAGACCGAGCCTCTCTGACTCTGATGTCCCATCTCCCTGTCCCCCCTGTGCTGTTCCCAGTCCCTAGGAACAACAGCCTTTGGTGAATGAAAGTCTCCCTCCTGTCCTGTTCAAGAGGCTTCCACACACATACACACAGATGTGCTTGGCAAGTGCCCCATCTGCTGCAGTGTCTCAGTCTGCACCCAGACGTCCCCTGTTTCCCATGAACCTGTCTGCCTTCATCTAAGCCGTATTCATGCCACCCTCCAGAGACTGTCAGCCCCCGCATCCTTTGGACTTTTGGTCCCTGTAAAGCCCAGTGTCCAAGAATCCTCCAGAGAGAGAGGGCACAGAGCCGCAAAGTCCAGGGTGAGTCTGATCCCCCGACCTCACCTCAGACTGCATCCTCTGGGCAGCCCCACAGAGCAGACGCCCTTTCCTAGGGAGTAGCAGAAGTGCAGGGATTGGACACTGGGGGCCCTGGACAGCAACAAGAGCCAGTTGTGATATGGGTCAGGGAGAGGAGGGGGCACTGAGCAGGACACGGCAGGAGAATGGCCATGCCACAGCCCAGACAAAAGGGCTTGGGGACAGACCTTCCACTTCCTGCGAGCAGGAAGTCTACTGGGGTCATGGTGGGCTTCTCACTGGCATGCATGTGGCCACAGGTGACATGGTGGATTCATCGATCAGCCTGATTTAAGCACCCTGTTATGTATGTTGAATATATATGCTCATGTACAGAACAGAATATATATCGTGTTGTACTCCACACAGAGATGCAATGATTTATGTTTTGAAAAATAACATGAATCTGGGTGTACTGATGAACGAATGCCTGTAATCCCAGCACTTTGCTTAGCGACATGCACATAGCCTGTCTCTGAATCTACAGGTAGGTGAGGTTGCTGTGATTATAGCTCAGTATACATCCCTGGATTCAGTTTTCAGCAGGTTTGTGGCACACCTAAAAATACCAGTGAGAGACACAGGGGAATAGTGGAAGCCTCTTGAATTTCCCATTGCAAAGGAAAGAGCTGAGGCTATTTTGGCAACTTTTCAACAAAACCGAATACACATTGTTGACGTAAGAAGATTGAAAGCATTGCATTGGCATCAGCAGGACAGAAACCAGCAAAAATAAAAGAGTCAGTGAGGAGCCCTGACCACAGCTTATGAAGAGATGTATTAACTCACATTTAATCGGTCAACGAAACCACCCACCTCTCACCTGGTTCTGTTCTTAGCACCAAGGGTAGAGAGAGACCAGAATCAGCATCTGAGCCTGGGGCCTGTGAACTCGGACAGACATTGTCATAGAGCACAAGCCCAGTTGGAGGGAAGTGCACAGAAAGGGTCCCTGAGTATCAGGAATTGTGGGAGAATCAGCCACAGGGCAACATTCTGGGATCTACCCTCCGTGGCTTTGTAGAGCCAGAGACTCTGCTTATCCTGAGGTCCAGCGGGCAAGATCCTACAGTGAGAGATGGAGACGCTGCCCCCAGTACCACATCCCCAGGGTGCTCAAAGCTGCCCAGAGTAAATGGAGAGTGAGTCTAGCAACATGCCAAGACTCAAGCCTGTGCTGTGTTTAGCAGAATGATCTCAAAGGTAGAGGAGGGAGAAGCAGAAAAATACCATCTCTGTGGGTCCTAGAATTGAGACAATTTGGTGAAGAGGAAAAAAAGAATTAGATCTCTGGGAAACGTGGGGGAACTGACAGATAACCCAGAAACTACAGAAAAATGATGAATGGAGCTCAAAGCGGGGAAAGGAATGCAATAGTCTGGAAACCTCTCCCCAGCTCCAGAGAGAGCCCTCTGCCTCTGCTGACACAAGTTAAGCCCTGAGAGTGTCAGCAGCTCCAGGGAGAAACAACAGATTGGGACAGCAGTGATGGCCTCAGGAAAAGCCCACATCCTTTGCAAATTGTAAGCTGCAAAACAGCTTGGGGTTCTACGCTGAAAGTAACTTCTGCACAGTAGGTTCGAAATGGAGAAGAGATCCAGTCCAGCACCTTCCATGTTTGAGAAGGTTTAATCAGATGACATTTTGAGAAGGGGTTAAGACTGAGCTACAGCACATCTTCCCTTCAGTGTTCCTGGTGCCGACTTACTGTAGTGCCTGGGTGGGGGACAAACACATGGAGACAGCATGGGCTGGACACGGACTCCCTCGAAAAGTTTCTTAGTCCAAAAAGGACGTGGGTGCCCCTACATGTTGAGAAGCCAGGCCGATCATGAGTGGCTTCCAGAGGGCTGGGTCTGAAGTTGCTGGCTCAGTCTGGTGGTCTGCATGACTCCTCCTGCCCAGCTGCTTGCAGCCAGCACAGAAATCAGGGGCCGACTGCTTTTCCATCTGCCAGCATGAGCAGGAATACACCTTGGCCTTTAGAGTTGCCACATGCTGGGATGTATGTGGGCCTCTGGAACAAGGTTGGTGTCTCACCAAGCCACAGGTCAAAGAGTGAGGCAGAGAGAGTTGTGACTTTTTGCTCACAGAGGAACAGGGTCACTGGGTTCTGCCAGAGTGGCAAAAGCCTTAGGGAAGAAACTCTGATGACCAAACCCAGTGGGAATGGTGGGGCAGGGTTTAGCATTGACGCACAGAAATGTGAGCTTGGGAACAAAATAGAGGTCTCAGCATTATATAATATCCTTCCCTCATATCTGGTAGACTTGATCCTGCAGGCCTCGGAAGGAAATCACGGAGGAATTATTTTAGACTCATTATTTCTTTTTCATTGATTTTGGGAGGATATAGGGTTTTCCTCTTTTCTTTCAATTTTTGTGTTCTTCTTACTTTATCTTTATTTTACTCTACTGTTTGTTTTTTTTCTTTCTGTTGCTTTTATATAACTCTGTTAACTTTCTTCTACTCCTTAATAGGATCTCTTATCTCACACTCCTCCTTTCCTTCTCACCTTACTTTTCTTTGTTTTGCAACTTTGACTGCATTCATTCCCTTCCCTTTCATCTTTACTATTATTACTATGAGCTTGTATGGATTTTTAGATATTTACTTAAGTCTATGATGAATTTTTTGTAGTTGTTCATGGTTGTTAGGTACTGCATTTAGCAGATATTTACTGTATGTCAGTGTTTCCTGAATTATTTCTTTATTGTCATAATATGACCCCAAAATCAGAGAGATAATGAAAACCCACCATCTGTAATTGGCAATTCTTTTCCTTTTATAAAATACTAATTTTATTGAAATATAATTCACATAGCATACAACTTTCCAATTTAAAATAGTTTTTCTTCACAGTTGCACAATCATTACCAACATCAATTTGAGAACTTCATCATCTCCGAGAGAAAGGCTGCACCTCTTGGTCATCACGAGAACCTCCAATCCCCCTCTCCCAACATCAGAAAAACACTACATTATGTCCCATGGATTTGCCTCTGCTGGGATATTATAGAACACTGGAGTCTTACACCATGTGGTCTTCTGCATTTGACTTCTTTCACTTGACCTAACATTTTCAAGATTCATCCATGTTGTAGCATGCATTAATCCTTCATTCCTTCTTATTATTACACACCATTTAATTCATAGATAGATCACACTTGTTTATCTATGTATCACTTGATGGATACTGAATCCTCACCTCTCCCTCAGTCGACACAGGAACCAACAGCTTAGACCCAGGATCTTGCTGCTGTCAGTGAGGCCTGACTCAACTGGTGCTGTGATGAAGGCCTGGAGGGACTCCCGTTCCCAAGAGACTCCCACATCCACTCTTAGACCTGGGTCCAGGCCTCAGACCGAACAGGGTGTTCCTCTCAGGTTTCAGCAGGATGAGGTAGCACTTGGGGAGGAAGATGCCACCCAGCAGTCCTGCCGTGGAGGCCAAGATGGAGAAGACCTCCACAGCTACCGTGGCCTTGCCCCGTGCACTGTGGTACAGGGGAAGGAAGGCCGTCCAGACGCTGCAGAAGAGCAGCATGCTGAAGGTGAGGAACTTGGTCTCGTTGAAGGTGTCTGGCAGGTCCCGGGCCAGGAAGGCCACAGAGAAGGTGCCCACAGCCAGGAGGCCCAGGTAGCCCAGCACGCAGGAGAAGGCGACCCCAGAGCCCTCCTGACACAGGAGCACGAGGTGGCCTGGCTCTGATGTTGCATCCTTTTGTGGGAATGGTGGGGAGGTGCCCAGCCAGGCCCCACAGAGAATGACCTGCATCAAGGAGGAGACAAAAACCATGGAGGAGGAGGCACTGGGCCTCAGGCACATGAGGACCCTCTGTCCTGGCCTAGTGACCCTGAAGGCCAGGACCACGGTGAGCGTCTTGGCGAGGACACAGGACACGGCCACAGTGAACACCACGGCAAAGGTGGTCTGGCGGAGGAGGCAGGTGGTGGGTGAGGGGCGACCCAGGAACAACAGAGGGCACAGGGCACAGAGGGCCAAGGAGGCCAGGAGCACGTAGCTGAGGGCCCTGTTGTTGGCCCTGACCACGGGTGTGTCCCGGAACCTCAGGAACACCCCGAGGACCAGGCATGCCAGGCCGGCCAGCGCCAGCACCACCAATGTCAGCGCAAGGCCCAGGGGCTCATCAAAGGCCAGGAAGGTCTCTGTCCTGGGAAGGCAGCGGTCTCTGGTCTGGCTGGGGTACAGCTCCTCGGGACACTGGCGACAGCTCTGCATGTCTGTGGGAGACACACAGAACCCATGTTGGGCATACCTTACACAACAGCAGCTCTGGAAGGGCTCTCTTTGCACCAGGACCTCTAGGAATAGCTCACGTTCTTCCATATTTATTCTTAGTCACCCCTGAAGTGAAGGTGGCGTTAGAGTCAGAGGCAGTAGGAAAAGTGCAGGCCCTATATATTTGTGTGCTTTTAAAATAATGTTTTATTATGTTTTTGTACAAGAGATTGAACCCAAAGCCTTTGTGCAGAGCTACATCCCAAGCCTGTTTATTACATTGTATTTTAAAACAGCATTTCTGTAAGTCACTATGTTTCCTCGGCTGGTCTGGAAGTTGTCCTTGCTTTATTTCAAGTGTGTTTAGCTATTGTGTTGTACAAAACTAACTTACTGAAGTCCTGATCTCCAGAACATAATAATGCATTTTTAATTGCAGATAGGAAAATTGGACATGAGGTAATTAAGATTCAATGAGGTCACTGGGTTGGGCCTAAACCAACATGCTTAGAATCCTCAGGAGAAGGGAGTGGGACCCTGGGAATACCTGAGGGCACACTTTCTACCCCAAACTGCTAGTCAGTATTCAAAAGAGCTGCATAACATTATCTACCCCAAACTGCTAGTCAGTAGTGTACTTGAACATGGCCACATACAAGTCCAGGAGAGAGGACTCAAGAATCCTATCCTGCTGACACAAAGATCTCAGACTTCTACCTTCAGAGTTGGGAGAAAATGCATTTTTGTGCCATAGAGGGCCTGAACTATGGGATTAATTACCTCACACCAGTGGGAGTGAATATCACAAACAGAAAGTAGAAGAGATGAGATTCACAAGTACCTCATCGAGCCCTCCATGCACAGGAGGTTAAACCAAGCCTGAGGATCAGAATATGGTGACCTGGGCAGGGCCAAGGGCTCTAGGGCAGAAAGAACACCCTGTACTAGGACAGGCACAGATGAGAGTGGGCACGAGGGGAGGATTCCTTAGGGCACCGTCTCCACCGTGGCTGTCCATGTGGTACAGTTGAGAACACATTTGCCTAAGAATAACTGGGAGAATGTCATGTTAGCCACGGTCCATCGAAAGTTCCCAGAGAGTGGAGACCCTGCAGCACCCTGTGTGAGTGGGGATCCAAGGGCAAACTGACCTTCATACCTCAGAATGCAGCCTCCTACTCACCTCTCTGGTCTGCAAACTGTCCCTCTGAGCAGGGCCGGCACTCAAAGCAGCAGTGGGGGGCTCCCTCTCGGGCGATCTGGCTGAATCCTGGTTCACAGCTGGTGCCGCAGACAGAGCTAGGCACCTGGGAACAGTTTGCAGGGTGTTAGTAGGGACCCTACTTACTCGGGGCCTAGGGCTGACCTGAGCTAGCAGAGAGCAGAGAGGTGGCATCCTTACTGGACCAGGCAGTGCTCAGGGAAAAGGTCCTCTGCTTTCAGGAACCAGACACAAGGGAAGCACCCAGAAGGAACTGAGCACCCATTCCAGGGGTCTACCTGACTCCTGGTATGAAGGTGGCACTCAGAAAACCCTGTGCACAAGGCCCTGCCCGTTGCCTTTGGAGCTCACATCAGGAACTACAGGTGCTGGGCCCACACTACCTTATACGCACACACAAACATGCACACCCTTCCTTTGCACAGTGGGACCTGCACAGCCATGGTGCTGCCCATTCCGCCCGGGTTCTACCTCCAGGGAGGAGCATATGGGAGGGAGAGGGTGCAGACACCATAGATGGAAGAGTGGGTGCTGTGTTCCCTAGAAAAGAATGGGAGCCCTTGCTCCTGCCTGAAGAAAGGCCCACAGGATCCTCTAAGCATGCAGCAGTGTCCTTGGAGGAAGGATTCAGGAATGGAGCCCTGATCTCCTGTGAATACCCAAGGTTATCATGCTGGAGATGCTGCAGGGACAGAGCCAGGCCAGGCTGCAGAGGAGGGGACTAAAGGGGGTCCTGGGCTGTAACAACCCTGGACAACAACAACACCAGTTGTAGGATCGTGTGTCAGTGAGTCACGGGAGAAGCAGTCCCTGCCTCCCCAGAGCTTCATGGGACAGGTGTGGAGGGACAATGGAAATCTCCCAGGTCCTCATGAGCCAGACACCGAGAAAGACGTGAAGCAAATGAACGACTGCTGATGCTGACCTAGTTGACATAAATAGTGCAGCTCTTCGAGTTTCTCCTTTTTTCTCTCTCTCTACTAGAGAGTGAACCAAGAACCTCCCCCCTAAGTGGCATCACCAGCCATTTTTCATTTTTCTTTTTGGGACAAGGTCTCACTAAGTTGCCCAGACTGGCCTTCAACTTGCAATTCTCCTGCCTTAGTTTCATGAGAAGCTGGAATGAAAGGTGTGCACCACTGTACCCAGACCCATGGTTTTAATTTTGATGGTGAGTAAATGCCTTTCCACCCTCACAGAAGAGTCCACTATGGACAAACAGCAGAGCTGAACCACAACTGGCTCAGTTTACAGCCACATCCACTTCATGCCTCCAACAGAGATAAGAACCTCGGATCTGACTTTCCCCAACTCCAAGGCCCAAGCCTGTGACCATTTGTGCAATAGCGAGGGACCGACCTGAACATCATCCTTCAAGAAAATCATCATTCTGTCCTCTGGAGAGCGATGAGGCTCCATCCTGCCAATGTGGACAAAGTGGAACTGGCCCTCAGGGCTCTGCTGGCTTTGGAGAATGTCGAACTTTGTCACCAAATCTCCGTTGGCATCGAACATGATGTGGGTCCCATCGGGGGTCTGGAAGCGCACCTTTCTGAGGGGGTGAAGGAGCTGGGGAAGGAGGGTGACATGTAGCCGGCCAGAGCCCTGGCTGGGGGACAGAGGTTTGAGCTCTAGGCAGCACCATCTGGCCCATGAGCTCATGGGGCACAGGGAGCCAGAAAAAGGTTCCCACCTTTCACTTCATGTAAAATCAAAAGGAAAGTTTAAAAGTGAGCCATATTTAGTAATGAATCAGATCATCCTTATTGCTATAAGGCACCCATCAGTTAAACTTCCGTTTTCTGTTCCATGAAGGCAGGAACCCAGGACCATCATGGCTGCTGCGTTCCATGCAGAGCTTCCCATCCCACTGAGTTCAGTGCATTCCCCATATGTGATATCCACGGAGGGCTCTGCCCTCTGTGCCTCTGATCCCAGCTCAGCCACTGTCCCCAGCCCGGCTGCAGCCCTGCCTGGGCTCTACTCCTTTGCAGAGCCTTGGCGGGGGGTGCTCCTGGGGCCACCACTCTCCTCCCAGGGCAGCAACTTCCTGTGCGGGCTGGATCTCAGATGCATTGTCTTTGAGATCCAACCTGGGCCCTCCACTCATTCCCCACCCCTTCATCCACCTCACAGCAGGGAGATTCACGTTATTGTTCATTTCTAATCTGTCTTCCCTGACCCACAGCAAGGCATCCTCACTGTCTGTTCACCAAAAGCCATGTGCTCTTAGCCCCCAACCAGTAGAGACCCCTTAATTAGGGTGGAGGTCACAACTGTGTCCCGTTTCTGCCCCAGCCTGTACCATGACCTCCTAGGCCATCAGCATATCTCCAGGAGATAGCTGTCCACTCCAGACAGAGGATGTCCATCTGTGCAGAGAGTAGCTGGAGAAGATGCCCTTCCCAACTTCCCTGTCCTCCCACCCATCAGATGGCAGCAGGTTGGAGACGGCAGACATTACACACCGAGGAGGAGTGTTAAAAATCTGAGCCTTACAGACACGTGTGCTGCTTTCCTCAGGTTGTTACCCTGCTTTCCAATGTCAAGTGGGCCCCCAACCTCTGGGTTCTGCAGAAGAGTTCAAAGAAAACCCATGTGTGAACCTTCCTCTCACGACAGTTATAAAGGTGCAGTGAAGCGTCACCCTGGGCACACTGGCTGGGAGAAGCCACAGGGATGGCCCTGAGTGGACTGGAGCAGGAGGATCCAGGAAGTCAATGGCATGGGCATGGTTATCTGTGGTGAGGAGGCCTCCAGGTTTTTATATCTTCCTGGAGAGAGCAGGTTTAGCAGGGGGTATCTTTCTCCATAGCTCTGAGGTGGAGGTGGGCCAGACAACACTTTTGTGTTCACAGCCTAGGTCTCCAGAGGGCAAATAAAGAGGAGTGAAGCTTGACACGGGCAAGACGATGAGAAGGCCTGGCCACTTAGAGACTTAGCGAGACTCTATCTCAAATAAAACATAAAATGAGATGTGTACCTGAAGTCTTATTACATCCCTGGGCTAATCAACAGTGCTATTTAAAGATCCTTCTTAGTAACAGCATATCTCCATGCAAATAAGACACATAATAAAAGCTATTTATCTTCAATTCAAATATGGACCACGTATTTATTATAGATCAATTATTAGTCACAAAAAGTCAAATTTGGGACACTAGCCAAGAAAATCTATTCACAGTGGACCTGAGATTGAATTTCAGGAGGAATCCTGTCTATGATGAATGGAGCCACCCCGTAAGAACAGAATGCATTTGAGCCCACACAGCCACTATGGCTTTGGGACTCCTGGTCCAGTGTTCCTGCCGGATCCCTCAGGTGTCCACCTGACAGTGACATCACTGGGCACATACATGGGTGTACCGAGAGTGATGCTGCTCACCTGCCAGGGCTGGAAGTGCCTAGGATCTTCACATGCCTTATCCCCCTGCTCACAGGATACCATGTCCTGCAGGGCATGGGCAACGCTGTAGACGGCGGGGTATGCGGCGTCCACTCTACTTATGTCTTGGAAAGGATACTCGTGGCCTCTCAGACTCTCATGACCTGAGCAGAGCCGCACATCCCTTGCCACAGTGTCATTATCATGTGGCCACCTGCACCCAAAGGTGGCTTCCCAGAACCTCCCCAGGAACATGTCCTCTGGGGTCTGGCTGGGGTGCAGGCGGGCGAAGAACTTGGGAAATCCATGTGCCCGGCCACTCTGCAACATAAGACCAAATGCACCCTGAAGAACCCAGGAGGCACCCGGTGTGGCCAGGGCAATCACTGTGTACAAGAGGCCCTCGCTGACCCAGACCTGGCCAAGGACACAGAAGCCTACCAGCCTCTGCAGGATGAGTTGAATATTGGAGTTACTCAGGAAGACCAGGACCCCTGTGGCCGTGCTCTTCTCCATCTTCCACACAATGGCATCAATCTTCTCCATGGACTGAAGGGAAGGGACATGCAGGTGAAACTCAATGCAAACACCTGCCTGGCCCAGCTCCTGGGTGGCCAGAGTGCCGGCCTGCTGCCCAAAGTCATCATCCTGGGCCAGAATGCCTACCCAGGACCATCCCAAGTGCAGCACCAGCTGGGTGATGGCATGGGAGGATGTGAGGTCACTGGCACGGGTACGCAGAAAGGATGGGAACTGGGTCTTGTCACTGAGGCTGGGCAGTGTGGATGAGTAACTGACCTGTGGGGAGGGCCAGGACATGGGAGAAAAGAAAGAGACTCAAATAGCTTGATCACATGTCCAAATCAGGTCCAAGCAAGGACAAGGTGGGAAAGTCCAGCTCCCCTGAACTTTCCCCTGGACTTGTCCTTCTCAGAACCATGTCCCCCGCATAGACACCATCGTCCCTTAAGAAACACAAGGGCAGTCATTCCACCACACTATTCTGCCTCAAAATTGCAGCCTTTTCCACAGGAACAACCTTCCTGCAGAGAAACATGCTCAGGACGCTTGAGTTTTGTTTCAGTGGCAGGTTATTACTGTTGACCCAACCATTGCACATTGTTTTCATGTCCTTCAGCAAGTCTGAAAGCAGCCTTGATGTTCATTTCCCAACCCCCTCAATAACTTAAAGATTAAGAATGACAGGGCACATGATTGAAGGAAAAATAGTGGGGCAGTGAGTGTCAGGAACTCAGCTTCTCCAGGACAAAGTGTCTGTAGTCTGGAAAATTATAGTGTAGAGAGTAATGGAAGTGAGTCGTGGTTCTTCAGGAGGGAACTGACAGAGGGGAAAAAATAGGATTAAGTGATCCAGAAGAAACAGATCACACCACGGAGGAGAGGCCCTGCAGCACAGCAGCTGGTACTCAAGGTGAAACTAACAACGTTTTTGTTCATGGTGAACTATGGAACTGCACTGGGATGGAAAGAGTCATCAGCAGTTGGAACCCACAAGGAAAATACAGGATATTGCTCCAAGAGTGGCCTTCCACAGCCCACAGTTGGTCAGTGACCTCAGTGCAGCACTACAGCCACAATCACGAAGCAAGGGCTTATGAGGACACCATCGTGGAAGGGCTGAATGTTGGAACCTTGGTCACAGAGCAGCAGCCTCTTGGCCCAAACCACGCTGCACACCACCAAGTTCCCAGAGTGGACGAGGGAAAGACAGCCACAGGAGATGACCCACAGTTGGAGAGCAGACTAGGGAAAGTCCCAGTGAGGGGTATGGTCTGATAAGCATGATCTGGTTCCTGCAGTCCGGCCAGGTTCAGCCTGAGTTACACAGGATTGGAAGCTCACTTGGTGATGCTTTTCTCACTATGAGCAGATGGCTACTCCCTGCACCATTCTGGAAATAAGACACATATTAAAAGCTATTTATCTGAAGTTCAAAATGGACCATGTATTTATTATAGATCAATTATTGGTCACAAAAACTCAAATTTGGGACACTAGCCAAGAAAATCTATTCACAGTGGACCTGAAATTTGAATTTCAGGAGGAATCCTGTCTATGTTGAATGGAGCCACCCCGTAAGAATACAGCAATTCACTCAATATGTCCATGGTAGATTTCAGGGAAACAGATAAAATGGGGTAGACTGCCACCTTAGACATTCAACAGGAACACAGATGTATCTGGGATTAAGCTCTGCTCCCTAATCCTAGACTGAAGAAAAGAGCCACGCATCCAAAATAATAGGAATCTTTTATTATTCTTAATTTGTATTATTTCTTATTTTGATTGAAACATTTTTAAATTTTATATTTTTATTCATTGCTATTTCCCTCCTGTTATACATTTTCACCACACTTTTATTCCATTATTTTATAGTTTTTTTTTTAATGAGTGAGTTTTTGTGTGGGTGCTTCTCTTCCTCACGCCTGTTTTCTTCCAGTATCAGTGATAGAGGATAAGTGAGGGCTCCTTGTTCCTTTTTTTTTTTTTTTTTGTACCAGGGATTGAACTCAGGACCTTGAGCTTGCAAGGCAGAAGGCAGAACCACTGAGCTAAATCCCCGGCCCTTCCCTTGTTCCTTATGTTCCTCCTATTTTTAACCAGATCTGTTGTTTCTCCTGTGTCTTACTCATTTTCGATTTTTCTTTTTTTCTACTTCCCATTTTCATTTGTCTCCTTTTAACTTGTTCTCTAATATTAGTCATAGAATCTTTTTCCATCCCCGTTTCTCACTAGAAATTGTGTACCAAGTTTTCCCTTCTAAATATATAACATACCCCTCCTTTTTCCTCCTTTCCATACCACATGGCAGAAGACAAATCAACAGACAATTCCCCCCTTTTTCTCCTCAAACCTCTGGGCTTTAGATAACTGATTCAATAAAATTACTGTTGAGTGCTGGGTTTCACCATTAGAGGAAACATCGCCATCTAATTTACTGCACATTAGCTGTGATTCAAGACTTAGGTTTTTCTTTTTCTTTTTTTTAAATGCTTAACTGTGGATTTATTCTCCAGGATAAAAGGAGGCCCAAAACAAGGTTTCCTGGTATTGTTGTTTCTCAACTAGCCCTGATATAAGCCACTGTAATGGATTAGACTGCTACTAGTATAGCAGATTCAACTGCATAGGAATAATCGGACAATTTCATGCTAGTGAATCTGCCAAATCTACCATCACACCCAGGAGGAGGGGCAGGAAGAGTTCCTACTCCAGGAACTCAGATAAGATCAGACTCTGCAAGGTTGCTTGCAAGTTGACAAACAGCAATTCTGAGCCTGAGTTAATTACGGTATTGGGTTAAATACAGTTACATAGAGAGGTTATTGGGGTGAGAGCACCCAGGCTGTCTGGCAAAGAAACTACTTGGGAATCGCATGTGCAGTGTCTCATTGGAATATTTAATCTGTGTTCCCATCAGACATTTTATAGATTTGTTTTTCTGTTTCTTGTTTTAATAATGTAGGGTTACATTATGTTCTTTTATGGTTTCCTGTGTTACTAAGTTGTAACCTTTGTGTATATGTTCTTTCATTTGCTTTGATTGACTGTGTCTAGGATCTCTCCCTCATCTCAGCTTCTCATCTAGTTTTTTGACCTCAAACTAGCACGACAATTCTATTAACATATTTTTACTACTTTTTCCAAACATGTAAGCTCCTCTTCCCAAGTATTTAAATTTCTCATACTAAGTTCCATCACAGTCACTCCTAACTTGTCCAGAATTAATCTTTGATCCTCCTCATCATAAGCCTTTGGCTCCCATATCTTACCTAGCTTATTATCCTAACAAGTTCTGACAACCACGTAGGTTTCTTCAATCACAAAGTAGCTCCTCTGTTTCCCATATCTCGACCCTGCCCCCATAAAAATCCTATAAAAACTCTCATTACTAACCATTCAACTCAACTGAAAGCACTCCAATAAAATCAGACTCCATATAAACCTTTTATATTTGTCTACCACTATTCCTCCCTTCAAACCTCCCCTTGATGTCTAACAGTTTATTCCAACCACCTCCCATTCTCCCCTCCAAATCTCATCTACCTTATGCGGAACAACCACATATAATAAACTACCATAGTGTACATAGCAAGGTGGTGGTGGGGGAGTAACTGCAAGAACGATCATATAACAGTGTTATAAGATAGAATCTATGGGTGCTGTTATAACCAGCAGTAATTCTTTTGGCAAACCATAGGGACAGAGTTGAAATCACTTAAAGCCAATAACAGAAAGAATAAATACCAGCACTGGACATATAAAACTGAAAATTATTGATAGGGAGGCAACGTCCTACTAAAAATCCCCATATAAGCCACAAACTCTCCTCACTTCCCTAACCCTCAAACCGCAGTAACTCCTCAAAAAAGGAGGGGAAAAGGGGCATATATATCACAGATACATGCAGGAGAACAGGGAACTAAGGAGAAAGATCTCTAGACCTCCCACAAAACACTCTCAAGTCAGAGCAAAGGGCAACAAAGGGAGAAAAAAAGCTACAAATATAAGGTAGCAGAAATCTGTGGAAAGTTCATAGAAGACATGAAAACTAGCGATAAAGTAAAAAAAGAAATGAACCAAAAGTTCACAGCAATTTGACTCAATATGCCCATGGTAGATTTCAGGAAAATAGATAAAAAATTATGAGCTAACCAAAATAGTTCAAATCTGAAAGACAGATTCAACAAGGATATGGAATCCTCAAAAATGTCAGGCAGAGAAAAAAAAAAAGTAGGGCCGGGGATTTAGCTCAGCGGTTCGGTGCCCTGCCTTGCAAGCTCAAGGACCCGAGTTCAATCCCCGGTACCAAAAAAAAAAAGAAGGCAATGATAGCAAATAACCAACACATTCCAGGAATACCTCTCAATGTTAGCAACCTTCACTCTACTCAGTGGTGCTGCTGCCTCTCTCACAAGCACAAGGTTTGGAGTTTGAACCCTGGTACAACCCCCCTCCCCCTGCCAAAAAAAAACCAAAAGACCCACAGCAACCTTCACTCTCCAATTAAAAGACACAGGCTAGCAGACTGGATCAAAAAATAGAATCCAACATTCTGTTTCATTCAAGAAACTCATCTAATCCAAAGAAGTATTCACAGACTAAAAATTAAAGGATGGAAAACAATATTTCATGTACCAGGACCCCAAAACAAGGAGGGGTAGCAATTCTAATATCAGACATGGTAAACTTCAAGCTAAAACTGAGAAGATGAAGACGTTCACTACATGCTAATTAAGGGAACAATCCAACAAGAAGAGATAGCACTGATAAACATTTGCACTGCGTACTGGAGCACCTATCTTCATAAAACAAAAACAAGATAAACACTAACATATTCATAGTAGGGAATTTTAACTCCCTGATTTCACAATGAGATAGATTAAACAAACCAGTAAAGCAATTTCAGAGCGGGACCACACCTTTGAATATATACTCTTAAGGGATAATATCAGAGTATCCCACCTCTCTACCACAGAGTATACATTTCTTTCAGCAGCCTACGGTACTTTTTCCAAAATATATCACATACTAGTCCATAAAGCTTGCTTAAGTAAGTATAAAAGCCTAGAAATTACCGCATGCATACTATCAGACCATTGTGCAATGAAAATGGAAATAGATGATGGAAGAAATTTCAGGAAAAGGCAAAAGCTCTTGAAAAATTAACAACCAATGGGTCACAGATGAAATTAAAAAATAAATTCAAAAATTTCAGTAAGTTAAAGGCAATAATAGTACAACTCACCGAAACTTCTGGTACACTATGGAAGCACCTATAAGAGAAAAATTCATAGTCGTCAATGCTTACATTAGGAAAACAGAGCAAGTTCAAATAGACAACGCTACGAGAAATCTTAGGATACGTGAGAAACAACTAAACACCAGCAACAATGTGCAATAAAGGAGGGAAATGATAAAGATGAGAGCAGAAATCAATGTAATTGAGACTAAAAAGATCTTTAAGAAGCACAGTGAATTGAAGAACTGGTTCTTTGAAAGAATAAATAAAATAGATAAGCCCTTAGCCAAACTCACCAAGAGAAAGTGAGAAAAGACTCATATTACTGGAATGGGAAATGACAACAGACATTGTCAAAATCCAGAAGATAGGAACTACTTTTCAACAAATTAGCAACATTTGGAAGAAATGAACAGATTCCTAGACACATATAAACTACCAGAACTAATCCAAAAAGACATACATATGCTTAACAATCCAATAACTAGCAATGAAATTGATGCAGTAATAGAAAATCTACCAACTAAAAAAGGCGAAGGACCTGATGGATTCACTGCTGAATTCTACACAACTTTTAAGGATGTTATATCACTAATACTCCTCAAGTTTGTCAAAGAAATTGAAAAAAAAAAGGAGTGCTCCTAAATTCATTTATGGAAACCATTATCATCCTGATCCCAAAACTGGAAAAAGAGGCAAGTAAAAAAACTATAAACCAATCTCCTTAATGAGCATAGATGCAAAAATCCTCAGGAAGGTGTTAGCAAATAGAATGCACCACCCTATCAAAAAGATCATACAAAGATGGTTCACCATACGTAGTCAATAAATATAATGTATCATACAAACAGAAGCAAGGTTTAAAATATGATCATATCAGTAGAAAAGGCTTTTGACAAAATCCAACACCCCTTCATGATTAAAAAAAAAAAACTCAAGAAAGCAGTTACAGAAGGTTTGGGGACCATAATGTAAAAATGGGGCTGGGGGTTCTGAGGAGAACTGAGCGGTTTGCCGAAGACTGCGTCCCCCATTCGTGGTGGGAGGAGCCGCGTAACCAAGACGCTCTCAGGGCGCGATGACGTCTGCTGGGGATGCTGTGACTCTTCGAAACAATGCGGCAGACTTAAACATCTTCCCTGGGAAAAACAGCTTCCCTGTTAGCCTGTTTCCTCTCCTGTGGATGTGCTTTGTTCCTCTTTTTACTAGCCTGCTTTGACCACTGTCATTGTTCTGTGAAACCGTCGCTACCTCTCCTGCTTGCATGCACTTTCTAAATAAATATAGGGCAACGAGAGGTGTTTGCCTGCCCGATGTGCGGCATTGGCCTTGGATCCTGGTCCCTTTGCATCTTCAAAGTTGTCTCTCTTTTTTTTTTTTTGGTACCGGGGATAAAACTCGGGACCTCGTGCGCTTGCGAGGCAGACAGCGGCACCACTGAGCTTAATTCCCACCCCCGTCTTTCTTTTTCTTCATCCCTTGCCATATCCTCCTGAACAGGCAGCTGGGGTCTGATCAGCTCCCAGTAATTAGCAGGCCTGAAACTCCCAAGTGAAACCCAAGACATGAGGGGATGTGGGACTCTGTGGAATAAAATTGGAGACATCGAAGGTCGAGTGCAAAGTAAGCACTTGGCACCACGGATAGTCTTTCAGCTGGGATAATGGGGCAGAATCTGTCAGTTGAAGAACACAGATATGTGCAGCTACTATGTATGTTGCTAAATAGGCTGGGCTCAAGTCAGTACCCAAACACTGACAAAAATGTTACAAGAAATCATCAAACATAACCCATGGTTTCCATAGGTAGGAACCTTGGACATTGATAATTGGGATAGAGTGGGTGAAAATTTAAAAGCTCCCATGCCCGAGGGGGACAAATTTCTCCAGAAACTTTTACAGCATGGTGTTTGGTCAAATCTGTTCGGGGCCTGTTGAGACAGCAGCACCAGATGCTTTTGTTCATGTTTCAGAGAAAGAGAAAACATCTAAAGGCAAGGGTAGATAGGGCCACAGCTCCCCTGCTACCAGGGGCAGACCCCAGGGCTCAACAGGCAGACAGGGAAACCTGCTGGCCTGTGCCACCTTACTACCTAAACAAAAGGCATATGGCCCCTTGCTTATCTAAATACCAATAGAGGGGCTGCCGTGATGAGAGTTATTATTGGGCCATGTTGCTTGCCAGTTACTGGTAGACCCCATCCTGATAACCCAGATCAGGTCATGCATGAACATCAGGCAACTGAGTATAAGCTTCTTAATGAATTAAACAGGGTGCCACAAATCATGGAGTTCAGGGACTGTGTTCTCTGAGTATTTTGAACTCCACCTTAGGAGCTGTGCAAATGGTCTCACAGGATGTTAGACACTTTGCTTGCTCCTGTTTGTCACCTAGCCAATATCTTCATTCTGATGTTCAATTACAAGAACTCTCAGCTGAACAGATCATCAAAAATAGGCAGGGAAACAGCCAGTATTACTAAAGAGATGCTGCTAGGGAAAGGACCTTCTGCAGATCCGGCACAACAGCTAACCTACCCTAATGATGCTTATGAACAAATAAGCTTGCTGATGAAATGAGCTTGGGCCACTGTCCCTGAGGATGGGACACGTGCTCGGTCCTTTTTACATATTCTGCAGGGTTCTAGAGAACCATACACATCATTTACGGCTAGGTCACAAGAAGGAGTCTGCAGACAGGTCGCTCAGGCACTAGACATTCTTGTCCAACTTGTTACGATAGTGATAGCTAGGATTGCAAACAGGCTTTAGCTTCGGATAAATCCACAAAAAACTTGAGTAATTATGTTAAAGTCTGTCAAGACCTAGGCACTCAAACTTGTAAGAGCTCGATGTTAGCACAAGCTATGGTAAATCTCACTAAGGGAACAAGAAATAGTCGTGACCATAACTGTGTTTTAACTGTGAAAAAATAAGATATCTCTGTAAGCAGTGTAATGCTCCTGTTCAATCAAGAGATCTCACTACCTCTACCAACAAAGGATTTAACGATTCCTCTGTGGAAAATGAACAACCAGCCCCCACTCTGTGTGCTCGCTGTGAGAAAGAAAATCACTGGGCAAGACACTATCATTGTAAATATAAAAAAGATGGTACCTTTCTGGCAAGAATTGGAGGTTGGGCCCAGCTGTGGGCCCCCCAAATAACAGGGGCAATTTCTATGAGGAGTCAAAACCTCAGCCAAATTTACCCAGGCCAAACCCAACAACAAACGTGGACTCCAGGAAATGCATTACTTCCCTCACTCACAGAACCCCAGGAAGTGCAGGACTAGATCTCTCTGGAGCCCAGAAGGTGGCTCTTATAGGAGGGGATAAACCCACTGCAATACCCACTGGAGTCCAGGGGCTGCCACCAGAGGGCACCATAGGATTAATTATTGGAAAAACTCGCTTACATTTACAGGGCCTGGAATATTCATGCCTGGAATAATTGATTATGATTATGAAGAAGAAATTCAACTTGTTGTTCATTCTGTGGGCATTAGGGTGTTTGAACCAGGTGATTATGTGGCTCAATTGATATTGCTTCTTTCAATAACCCCCCTCTATATGTCATAGACAACAGCAAAGAAAGAAAAAGGGTTTTGGAACACTTCTAATAAGGAGATTTACTCAGAAATTAACAGAAAGAAGACCTGTGTGCTCTACTAAGATAAAGGGAACTATTTTCAAGGACTGATAGACATGGGCACTGATGCCTCAGTGCTGGCCTTAGAACAATGACCTTTACAGCCAGAGCTTCCATCCCCAGAATGGCCCTTGGTTGTCATAGACCTTAAAGACTGTTTTTTCACACTTCTTCACATCCTCCTGATCGTTTAAGATTTGTCTTTTCTGTACCTAGCACTAACTGTAAGGAGACTATGAGTAGATATCAGTGAACTGTCTTGCCATAAGGCATGATGAATAGCCCTACGTTATGTCAGCATTTTGTGGGACAGGAATTGCACATGGTCAGAAAACAATATCCAGAGACATATATTATCCATTACATGATGATATCCTTCGGGCTGTTGAGTCTAAATCTCAATTATATGATTTATTTGCCTCAGTAAAAAGAGACTTAAAAACTTACGGTCTCTGCATAGCTCCTGATAAAGCACAAACCTCTGGCCCTTATTATTATTTAGGAACTCTTCTTACTGAATGAACAATAAGACCTCAAAAGCTTAAAATAAGATGATCAATTGCTGATTTTAATTGACTTTCAAAAATTGCTGCAGCATACTAATTGAATTTACTTCAAATTAGGTATTGCTACCTACCAGTTAAAACATGTTTATAATACTCTACAAGGTGACCTTCAAATTTATTTCCCACAATTGGCTCCACAAACACAAAAAGAATTACAGTTAATAGAAAAGATATTACAAGAGTGATAAGTATATTGCACTAATAATTATCAACCCCTTGTTTTGCATATTTTAAATAGCCCCCATTCTTCTACTGGACTCTTGGGACAATTTTATGATTCTCAACTATTTCCTATTAAATGGCTTTATATTCCTAATCAATTAAGAAAAATCTTATAATTATATACTGAGCAAATTGCTAAAATTTCTGTGCTTGCAAAGACCCATTCTAATAAATTATTTAGTATTGACCCAGTCAAAATAGTATTACTTATAGACTTGACCCAATATTCAACTTTGTTATAACAGGACATATTGGCAAATTGCCTTTGCTGATTTTTTCGGACAAACTGATAATGATTTTCCTAATGATCCTATCTTTCAATTCTTTCATAAACATCCATGTATAATTCCTAAATTTACATGTTTAGAACTTAACCTCTGATGCTTCAACTTATTTTACAGATGGTTCCTCTAAAGTAAATGTGGTCATTTGGAATAAAGATTATCAACAAGTTATTTTAACCCCTGAACTGTATGCCCAGAGATCTGAAATAATGGCTGTTATACATATTATAGAGATTACTAAATCAACCACTATAAATATTATTAGTGATTCAACTTATGCGGTATTTCTTACTACATAACAATGACTAGAAAGCACTATTTTGAGAGCCACCTTAAATCCGTTATTTAATTATTTCTTAAGATTACAGCAGGCAATTCAAAATCATTCTGCTTCCTTTTCTATTGGACTTACCAGATCACACTTTAGCTGGACAGTTAGCATGAGGCAATCAACAAGCTGACTAATAGTTTATGTTACTCCTTTTGACTTTGCACAGCAATCTCACTCCTATCGCCATCAAAACAGTAAAGCCTTAAGAAAAGAATTTCAGTTGTCCCATTCACAAGCTAGAGAGGTTATCTTGTCTTGTCCTGCTTGCCAGTGCACTCCTCGTCCTGTTCCTGCCGAAAGATGTAACTCTAGAGGGCTTAAAAAGAGTGAAATTGGGCAAGTGATTGTTATTCATATTTCATCATTTGGATGACTACAGTGTGTTTGTGGTGGATTAACTAATGGTCAATCTGAAATGCCCAGCTGAACTGAATCAGTGTGGTTCTAGGCATGGAAGACCCACCTGAGGAATGTTGCCAGTGGCATAAAAAGAGAACTGGAGGGGAAGATGGTTGCTATTGATTTCTTTGGAGAAGCTTGCTATGGCTGGTTTTCCTGATGCAAACTTGGTTGTTCTCGTCAGAGGAGGAGCTTGGGTCCTTACTTTCTCTGAGAATGGCGCTGTTCTCATCAGGGGGGCTCTGATCTTTGCCTTGACCATTGCTTCCTGTCTCCATTGTAGATCTCTCAGCCTGGTGGCACAAATCCTTCACCCCAAGCACAGGCTTTCTAGCTTCCATCGCTGGCTTTTGGGCCTTCCTGGTGCAGATCCTCAGTGTGGACTTGTATGAGATACTGCTATAGGCGCTAAGCCTCTGGCTGGACTCATGGAGGACATTACCTCGGGCTCCAGGCTTTTAGCCGGACTTTTGTGGGACATTGCCATGGGATCTGGGTCCTCAGCTGGATTCTCTGGGTCTGTAGTGTGCAAGATCTCTTGCACGCCTTTGAGTCTGGCTTTTTGGGTGAATATTATAAAGTAATTCTATAAGTTAATGTCTTGTATTGAAACTTTTCCTTTTCAAATCCTGAGTACAACAATGTTCATGTATCTATAGACATCTGTTTTTATATGATTCATGCTACATGCCATGGAGGTGAACGGGTAGGACATATTCAACAACATTGTCTGTCTGCTTTCACTGCCATGGGAGTTCCACAAACCATAAAGACAGAATGGCCTTTCATATGTTAGTAAAGTTTAATCCTCTTTTTTTTTTCAGCTCTGGCATATCAAACATATTATAGGCATTCTCTATAACCCTCAAGTCCAAGCACTTGTAGAATTTGCCCATCTTTCCTTAAATACATAATTAAATAAACAAAAAAAATAGGAATACAGCTGCCTTTACAAGTTCAATTAGATCTTGCTACTTTTACTTTAAATTGTTGAACCTGAGTGCAGAAAGCAAGTGCATTCCATCAGAACTCCTCACACACAGGTCCTGTGGAAAGATCCAAACGGGTGTCTGGGAGAGAGTCGATAACATGGGGATGAGAGTGTGTTTGTGTATTAACAGATAACGGGATGCTGCCATCCCAGAACATGTAACCATGGAGAGAGGAACATCCCAGCCTTGTGGTGGAGCCTGCTGCCAATGAATCCACCAGAGTGAGCATTCTCCCAGGTGACCCTGGAGGGGAACGCAGCACCACAGCTCCTGAGATGCACACAGACTGCAAAACCTATGACATGGGGACAAGTAAAGAAGAAAACTCAAGAGGCAAAAATGCTGGTGGCACAAGGCCTCTTGCTAACCCCTGAGAATATGTTTGTTGCTGTGAGGGCCATCATAGCCTGCACTATCTGTATAGTACCAGTTATAGGGAGTGAATATTAGGCTTATGTACCCAATTCTCCTTTGCTCCCACCCCTTACATGGGCTGACCTCCTTCCTGAAATTTATCATGATCAGTTAAATTGAGTGCCCTGTCCTTTTGTGACTTCTGAAAATATGAATTCTAAAGCCATCTTAAATTACACCTCTCATTTCACATATCCACCCCTGTATATTGACTATAGAACCTTAAGGTCTAATTACTGTCTTCTGGCTCATCCTCAATCCTGGATGTACATGAGAAAGGACAGTTTATCTTTTGGGGATTGGGCTCAGTTAATATATCTGGGGAATGGATCGATTCCTCTGCCCCCAGTGTGTCTCCATGTGTAACTACTACATATTGGGTCACTTCATATGAAAATCATCCCCATGGACTAATGGCAAAGGAAAGAGAGGTTGAAAATGTAGTAGGGTCAATTTGAGTTTACTGAGTGGAGTCCCCAGGGGAATATGGAAGGAAAAACAGCTAACAAATCAGAATGGCATGATGTATCGTGGAATTAAAATTAATGACTCATCTAGACAAACCATTCCAGACGGGCCACCAGCATGGGAAAGAGCAGCTGTGGTCCCCCTTTGCCATAGGCTATTATTTATGACAAGCCTGGACCAATACATAAAACAGTTTGGAAACTAGCCTTACCTTATCATATAGGAGAAACATGGAGAGGACATATAATTAGACCCTCTTCAGATACTACTACCCTATTTATCGAAAAGATCAAGACAGTTGGTTTTTCCATATGTACTTACAATCCATATATTTTTCCTTTATGGGACAGTTGAGTGGAATTTGACCTCACTTACCTGCAAAGAATGTGCTCTAAGTAATTGTGTGCCGATTAGGACCTTGGTAAACAAAACATTGTTAGTCCTGGGATGCACGCCTGGAGTACAGATGCCAGTTAATCTTACTGAACCCTGGCCCAACCCTACCATGATGCATATTCTGCAGTCTCTAATCAATCACCTTGTGCATAGGACAAAAAGAACGATAGGTTTAATAATTGAGGGAATAGTCTCACGGGTGCTGTCGATCTCCACTGTGGCTGTTTCCTCAGTTGCTCTTGCTCGTTCTGTCCAAACAGCTCATTTTGTAGATAACTGGACAAGAACTGCAGATGAGGTGTGGAGAACATTCTACTGATGCAAAGCCACAATGTCACATCAGTACTGGAGACTGCTATGATGTGGATGGGTAGAGGCAGGGAGGCAGACACAGACAGAGAGATGGAGACGCGCGCGCACACACACACACACGGAGAGAGAGAGAGATTGAACAAAAAGCTATGTGGTGTATAAAAAGGGGCTGCACACACTACACCAACAACTCAACTTACAGCCATAGGAAACACTAGCTCAGTGGTGCTGAACCTATGGCACGTGTGTTATTTGTTTTTCTTTTGAAGCAAAAGATGTTAATGTATGAGTTATTCTTTCTAAACAAAAACCTCAGTATTCAGTTTTAATTTGGACTTTGCCATACGTAAGTGGACTTTGGGTTGCAGTTTGGTTCCACCATCACTACACTAGCTACTCCAAAAATGTGTCCTTTAGCTGCTCTTAGTATATTCCCATTGTGTTATCTTAATGTAATTTCAAGTGCCACTCAGGTAAAGATTTAACTTCTTGTATAGATGTGTGCCTGTAGAATGAAAATGGCAATACGGCTGGGTGTGTTACACACATCTGTAACCCCAGAACTCAGGAGGCCGAGGCAGGAGCATTGCTGTGACTTCAAGGCCAGCCTGGGTGACATAGTGAGTTCTAGGCCGGCCTAAACTATATAGGGAGATCCGGTCTCAAAAAAAGTGATAATATAACTATTCTAGCCAGTATAACTTGTTAACTTCATGTTACAAATTAAATTTGTTACCAACTTCATAGAGTCAAGCTTTACAAACATCTGTGGGTTTACAAAATTGAGGCCAGATAGAAATTCTAATCCCTATGGATAAAAAAAAAAAATGGCTCAATAATCACACCAACAGAAATATCTTTGTTTAGTATATTCCTTTGCTATTGTGCCAATGAAAATGTAAAAATTAGATTTGTCTAACAAACAGGAAGAGTACATATGATCTTATACTGCACCCATTTCATTGGGGTAAAAACTTTAAATAGAGATTAATATTAAAGATAAGAGGCTAGTGCCAAATGCTACTTAAGTGTACCATTTTTGGAACCACTATTCTTTAACATTCTTTCATTTCTGGCTCAGGCTTGCTTAACTAGGTTATAAAATGAAGCACAAATATCAACAACTCGCTAACATCCTTATACACTTTTCCAGACTATTAAAAGATGATGGTTTCATCAAACAACAAAATCCATCATCCTTTGTCTCCTTTTGATTAGTTGTGGTGAGACTTTGGGTTCCTGGCTAGGCAAGTTCAATGCATCTCTTCAGACTGAAGTGATTAGGAGAAAATGGACCCTTGGCCCTTCCACAGCCTTCAGAATGAAGGATAAAAGTTAAGGGGAGGAAAATGGGCCAGGATACAAGAAATAAAGCAGGTAAGAAGGAGACAAGGAGAACCCTAACTAAAAATTGTACTCTAAGGAACACTGACTTCCAGGACCTAGTTGTAGTTACCCAAGGTGATCCATAGTAGAATTCCCTTCTTTACATTTGGCCTCCTGTTCTTCCAGACCGGTGAAGGGGGCATAAACAGAGTTACTCAGATTCATGTGAGCAAAGCATGAGTTCTATATGTGTTGGGCTCGAGGACTGGCTACTGCCCAAGCGTCTGCCCTTAAGGGAATCAACACCTTAATCTGAGATATTCGGTGTAAGAACTCTGCCCTGGCTCCTAGCCAGATCTGAGAGCAGACTCCTTGTAAAACACATACTATCAGGCCTGCCCTGAATCAACAGGAAAAATAAACAGACTGTTTTTAGCAAATGCCAGCTTCCCAGAAAGTAAGGCAAATGGACTAAAAAATGTGGTTTACAACCTCCTGCTGTCAAAAAGTCCACTAATGCTACATGCACCTGAGCAGACTGTCCTTGGGCAGCTAAGTCATAAGAACTGCACCCCGGATTCCTTAGCCCCTTCAACACCTATATAAGCCTAATTTCTTTTCCAGTTAATTGCCATTATCTCTCCCTCCCTCCCCCTGCTAGCGGTTAGAATTTCCTGTTCCTAGTCCCTGTTCACTGGAATAAACTTTTCTTTTTCTCACAATGCAGAGCCTGGTCATTTGTTTGTTTGTTTGCTTGTTTGCTTGTTTTTGATAAGTGGACTCTTTATAACACAAGCACCTTATTGGCATGAGGCCGCCTCTGTGGAACATGACGCATAAGCTGAAGGGAGAAGTGGACTTTGGGAGGCCAGGGCTGCGTGCAGGGACTCTGCCCAGTGGGACGAGCAGCTGCCCTCTCAGGACCCCCCAGTTGCCTCGGGTGCTGAGGCGCCACCCTGACGGGCGAAGTGCTGCTTCCATCTGTCATGCGTCTTTTCAGTGCTCCCGTGGCTCACCCTGTAAGAAAGCTATCGTAATAAAGCTTTCGTGTTGCCTGGTGTGACTTTCCCCATGGATCGAGCCTCAATCTAAGCAGTCACTGAGCAGCTTGTTATTAACCCTGGCTACAAAACCCCACAATGCCCAAAACTGCAGAGGAAAAGTATGTCCACAAATTGGCTTGAGAAAATAAAGAACGGGAACCTGATCTTCAGTTAAAGGAACACAGTGAAAGAATCCAAGGAATGTTTATATTCCAAAGCAAATCTTCAAAAAGTAGGGGCTCATACCTGTAAATAGACTAGTACCCATGTGGAGGATGGGCCAGTTTCCTTGGTGTTTCCATCCCCTCAAGAGAGGCATAAATGTTCTCACCTCCGGAAAATGATGCACCTCTCTCTCGAGGGCCTGCACAGTATTTATTTGAATGTGTAAATTTGAATTTCTGCCTAATAAAACCCCTTTTGTGCCTCTTATTGAGTAGTCTTGGAAATTCTTTTTCAAGAATGTGAGGTTGTGAATCTGCAAACTCTACAGGTAGAGAGAGTTAAGGTTTCTTATGTCAGCTTTGAGAACTGCCTCAAACCCTGTGCAGGGATAGTGCCAAGGTCCCATAGCCTAGATTTAAACCCCAGCCTCAGGTCCAGCGCCTCCTGGCTGGGTGAGCTGGGACAGTCACTGAGTTGAATCCAAGCCCTTCTGCTCACCCACGCGGTGGGACCCGAGTTCTCCCACAACAAGGTTCTGTGGAGGAGAGCAGAGTTGGGACCTGTCCTCAGCAGAGAGGCTCAGTGCCACCGTCCCCTCAGCTTCGCTGCCGTCCTCCCTGGTTCCAAAGCGACAGGGCTGGGGAGGACTCACCTGGGGAAACTTGTAGAGCCCCAGGAGCCTGGCCATGGCCACAGACAGGGCCGATCGCGTGTCCCCCACCAAGGCGGCCCGGGGTGGACCAGACTGGCACACATAGTTGGGGACGGGGTCCTCCTGCCCGGTGAGGAAGGACATGGTCTCATGCAGGGCCCCATGAACTGAGTCCCCGGAGTTGCGGATGGAGAAGCCCAGAGTCAGGTTGGGCAGCAGGTGAGGGTTCCTGTTGATCTCCTCGACAGCAAAGACGAAGCACTGGGCCACCCGGTAGCCCCATCTGGACACGCTGAGGAGAGAAGCCCAAGGTCACAGTGGGCGGAGGGCAGATGGGGCGGGGCACAGTCAGTGACGCCTGTGTGCACGGCACACGCGGGCCAGGTGACAGCATACTTCCTCGTGAAGCCTGTGCGCAAACGCGCTTGGCAGCTTCATTCAGAAGATGCACAGGGGTGGGAGACGGGAACAGTGGAAACAGGGACAGAGTGTCGTGGAGAGGGCGGGAGGCACAGCACGGGCGACTGCACTGCGTGAGCATTGGTGTGTATTTTCAAGGCGCTCAGTATAAATTTTAAATGTCCACACCACCAAAAGGATAACTATCTTCTATCACGGATACACTGATCCCTTCATTTAATCGTTCTAGTGTGTATATGCATGTGTGTGTGTGTTTCATATTTTACTCCACACAATTATTATGAATTTTTAGAATAACACGAAGCAGCATGTACTGGTACACACAGGTAATCCCAGCACTCTCTGAGGCTTAAGCAACAGGCTCACAGGTTCCAGCCCATACAGGGCACGTAGCAACTTAGGAACAAATTATTTCTAAATTTACAGGCGGAGGACTTGGTAAGATTGTAGCTCAAAGCAAACCCCTGGTTTCAGATCTAGGGGAGGACACCCATTATAATACCAGTCACAGTCACAGTGGAACAGTACAAGGCTCACGGGCTTCATATGGAAATGCAAAGTGCTTTGGTTATTTCCACAACTTTTTGTCAAATCGAAACACATCCAACTGTTTACAAACAAAGAGACAAAGTGCTACATTGGGTCCTGCAGGACAAAAATAGGCACAGGGAATACAGGCAAAGGAGCCCTGGCCACAGCTCATTAAGTGGTGCCTTAACCCTGACTCACTTAGTCGACGAGAACACTAACCTCTCACCTGGCCCTGTTCTCAGCACCAGGGGTGAAGAGAGACAAGAATCAGTGCCCAAGCCTGGACTCACCAGCTCAGTCACCGCAGTGGGTTATGAGCCCATCCGGAGAGAGAGAGACACAGCAAGTGCCCCGGGCACTAGGAGTGAGGGGAGAACAGGCACAGGCCAGGCCTGCCCCAGCTGTGGGGACCCCAGGCCCCACTCACCGTGAAGCAGGCAGCCCCGAGGGTGGCACCACGAAGTCCAGCTGGGCAACACTGTGGAAGTGCAGAATAGAGAAGCTGCCGCCCAGCACCACATCCCCAGGACGCTCAAACCGGGGACTTCTGCCCGGCAGCCGCCAGCCCGTAGGCCCTGGAGCCACCAAGTGTACACCAGCCAGCACGACCAGCAGTGCACACAGCCTCATGCCTGTACAGGCTGCGACCAGAGCAACTTGAAGCCTGCAACCGGGCCACCTCAGGTCTGCAGGGATGGATGGCCCGGCTTTTATTACAGTGCCGCTCACCTGGGACCACTACATCCAAGGGCCATTAAAAGTACTCTTCCTTTCCGGCTCCCTCACCCACTTCAAGGCCAAAGCTCTGGGCGCCTTCTGTAGACCTCAGGGAATGGAGTAGTTCCAGGTGCGCAGAGGACCCCTGGGCGGCTTCACAGTGAGTCTGGAGACAGGGTGCTCCTAGAGCTGCAGGTGGCCCAGGAGAGTCCCAAGGGACAGGGAACAGATGCAGGGCTCTGGGTCAGAGAGCGCTGGTCCTGGGAGAAGCTGGGATGTAAGGACCTGTGACAGAGCTAGAAGGTTAGGCTTCTAGCCCAGGAGCTGGGGCAGCAGCTCTGAGCAAGGAGACGCCCAGTGTCATCCCCACAGGTGTGAACGGACAAAGAGTACCGCCCAAGTCACACTACACTGTGCAGAGTCAACTGTGCACCAAAGCACTGAGCTGAAAATGCTGAGTGCCTTATGCAATTCAGCAGGATCTGAGTCTCCACCAATGGGGACCCAAGCAACATCCCTAACCTAACAATAAACACCTTCAGACATCATCCAGCATGCCTTCATGAGAATTGCATGCAAGGGACAAGGAGAACCAGCCCAGATAAAAACCAGTACCCTGGGGAACCCAGACTTCTGGCTGAGCTCACACACCCTAGCTCTCAGACTGGACTCACACAAACAAGGGTGGGCTGAGTGACAGCCGCCCCTCAGCAGGTCTCAGGACCAGGCTTCCGTGACCATCACAACCTAACCCAAATACTGTCATCATCCTAAAAGGAGCCCCACTTCCTGCCCTTCTGGTCCCAGGCCACTGCAGCAGTTTTCCCTTGAGCTGATTTTTTTTTTAAAACTGGGTTTTGCGTTAGATATCTTCAGGAACTAAGATTTCCCATTTGCAAAAGGTCTGGAAACCTCCACCTGCTCCTGCCATCCCCTTTTGGATCTAGAGGTCTGTGAGGTGGGAGCTGTCCCTCCTGACTCCAGGACACACTAAATCGAGGCTGTCTCAAGGGCCACTCCCCAAGAGAGTCAGAGAGTTATAAATGCACAGTGAGCCACCACTGCCCTAAAGACAAAGCCAATTCCAACTCCTGAGAAGAGGACACAGCAGACCACCCACGGCAGGGCCTGGCTGACAAGGAGAATAATAGCCCTGGGCACCGCCTCGTCCCAGGGGCTTCCGCACACAGGCAGTGCTGACACACAGCCCTCCTGGGCCAGCAGCTCACAAGTGACAGAAGCACAGCCAGGGCCCAGGGCAGGAGGCCTCCTCTCCTCCAAGGACTCTTTCCAGGCCATGTTGATTTCTTCCAGGTGCTGTGCTGTCATTCACAGTGGCTCCGGAGGGCCTCCACCACTGACCTCTTCTCCCACTCTGCCCCTAGGACACAGATAGGCACATGGGCACTTAGCACACAGCTGCCCAGAGAATTCTGGGGCTCTGCCCCCTTAGGCCCGGCCTCTGCTCCTCCTTTATTCTCAGCTCCTGCTTCCTCGTGCCCCACAGCAGCCCACTCTGCCCTGTCCTGGGCTGTGCTGTCTCCCTGAATCCTTTTCTCAAACCAGATCTGAAGTCTAGTTTTTAAAATAAATACTTTAAATGTCCCTTGTATACTTTTATAATACACTAAAAATATACTATATTAGTCATTTAAAAAGAGACATGGTATTAGAATTAAGTGTAACTATGTTCCAAATACGTCTTGAAATATACTTAAATGTACTATTTGCATTTAATACAGTGCTTGGTACTCAGTATAAACATATCTCAGATATACTATTGTGACATATTTACTCTAAAAATTTATCCATCATTTATCTGAGATTTATATTTAACTAAGAATTGTTCTGTTTTTATTTGCTAATTTTGGCAACACTATTTTCTGCATATTATACCTAAACTTTATTAAAAATTACTTATACGAGCTGGTCACAGTAACAACTCCTAAAATCTCAGCCACAGAAGGCTGAGGCAAGCAGATCCTAAGTTTGAAGCCAGTCTGTGTAACTTGGTGAGTTCAAAGTCATCCTGAACAACATAACCAAACCCTATTTCAAAAAATTAAAAACAAAAATTTTTA
The DNA here is from genome assembly GCF_012274545.1 of Fukomys damarensis. Lineage (NCBI taxonomy): Eukaryota > Metazoa > Chordata > Mammalia > Rodentia > Bathyergidae > Fukomys > Fukomys damarensis. The sequence continues at coordinate 68,643,847 of NW_022900931.1, forward strand.
AATAAAAAAAGTATTTATAGGCAATATATTTTAAATATAGTAAATATGGGACACATTGGTAATTTTAAAAGTATTTGTTGTTGATCTGGAATTTGAATTTAACATTTTTATTTTCTTAATCTGGCAGCAGTACTCTAAGGGCACTTTAATTACTTGAACACTTAAGTGGTATTAAACTAACATTAAAAAGTTTTCAATATATTATTACACTATTATTTGAAATTCAGATCTCATTGGGTGTCATGGGTTTTGTTTTATTTGTTGTTTGAGGCAGGGTCTTGCTATACATTCCATATTAGGCTGGAAATTGCAATCACCCTGCCTCCACCTATCTTCAGCCTCCTGAGGCTGGTATTATAAGTGTGTGTCACCATGCTCATCGGGAAGGAGGGAGAGAGATGATGATGATGATGAGAAGATTTTTTAAGCCAACTAAAGAGAGTTTAACACTGCCCCCTATAAGCACAGAGGGCAGCATAGATTCCACTCCTCTTTACAGTGTTCGAGATTTTACCAAGTTAAATTTTTAACATGTCAACTAAAGTTGAAACTTAAGTTAGGCTTTTGGGCAGAAGCTAATAGGATAGGGGGAAATGCCACTCAGAAAAGTACACGGGGACGTGCAACGTGAAATTTGCCACACAGAGGCAGAGAAACCAGCATACTTACAAAATCCAAGGGATACTCTGCTGAAAGGCCGTGGAGGGTGTTAGAAGGGGATTGCTGTGACAAACCCCACGGGTGCCTGACACTCCTCTGCAGCCGTGATGGAAAGAGGGACACTGTGCTAAGGTCTGGCTTTTTCGTCCACGTCTGCAGTGCACGATTGCACTCATCCCTGAGTCGGTACCTGCAGGGCACAGGTCCTGCATTTGGAAGTGCTAACTCTGGGAAGTCCATGGTGAGACACACTTTCCCTAAACATACTTATATTTATGTTTTCAACAGACACAGGAGAGTCACGCTTCTACCACGCGGTTCCCGGAGACCAGGACTTGGCAGGGTGACCGCACTCTGCGGCTGCTTCCGTAGCCTTGGCGACCGACCCTGCAGCCAAGAGATGCGGGGGGCGGGGGATGAAGGCGGCTTCCAATTGGTTCTTGTATCTCTTTGTCGTCCCCTCCAGACAGTCCCACATGCCTGACGTAGGCCCTGGGCGGAACATATCAAACAGCCATTGTTGTCAGGCCGCGCAAGGAGCTCCGGGAACTGTGGCGAGCCGCGCGCAGGCTGCTGGGAGATGAACTAAGTGTGCCGCGCATAGGGCGTTGGGAGTTGTTCATTGTTGAGGGGGGACTTTGGAAACGGAAGTTGCAGCGCGTAGCAGTTCGAGGGATGCTGAGAGCTGTCGCCATTCACCTGGTGTGGTCATCCAGGAGCCTGAGAGTTTGCCTACCCGCAACAAGAATTTGGTAGTTGAGTTCCGCTGTGGGCGTACTGGGAGTTGTAGTCAACAGCTACGCGCAGGGATGCTGGGAGTTGTGGTCAACCGCAGCGCTAGGGATGCTGGGAATTGAGTCCAGTCCGCGGGCGCTCGCTCCCGCCAGAACTTCCCCCACAGCAAAGCATTTCTCGGAACCAGGACGCTAGTGCAGAACTATCGGGTTAGGATGGGGTCCCTAGCCTGGCAGAGTAAGCAGAACCGAGAACCCTCCCAGCCCTCCCGCTGGGCCTGCGACAACGCGTGGTAAATCTTGGTTATTATCGTTTCTGTGGAGGCTACAATGCAGCTGAATGATAACCTGAGGAAGAACATTAAGTGGCATCGCTTCCAACCCCGCGCCCTGCTCAGCGTCCTCCCCAACCTCCTCCCCGTCTAATCAGTTCGCCACTCAGTCCCCTGCTCAGTAGCACAGGCGACTGTTCGAAAGGCGATTCCTTGAGGCAGGCCCCGAAAGCACTGCCTGGTGTCCTGCTTCGGCGCCCCCCCCCCGCGCCGCAGGAGACAACCGAATATCCGCGCGCTGCCCTCTGGGAGTTGTAGTTCTGTGCCCTCTAGCGCAGTCCCAGCTGTTGTGGGATGAGGCCTAGGTCCTACCATCTAGCGGGAAACATGGCAGAGAGACAGCCTGGCTGGTCCCTAAGGCCTCACCCAGATTCCGAGCCTCGCTGCTGTTTGGAGGGCCCAGCCTGGGTCCGCATGAACGCGCGAGTGGCCGGAGCTGTGCGCGAAGGCCTCTGGGAGATGTAGTCCCGCGCACGCACGCGCAATCCTATCGCGTGGCGGGGCGGCCTGTGTTTCGCGGTTAGGCTGGTAAGTAAGGTGGACAGGATGGGGAGGAGGCCCAGCTGTGCGGGTACCGAGGTTCTTCCTTAAGCCCCTCCCGTCGGGTTGGGTGCCCAGCCGTGTGTTCTGCGTTCAGACCCTTTTGCTATTTTAGGCGGGGTGGGATTTGTCGCGGGGGCGGGGCCGAGAGGCAGACCGTATCCTCTGGGTAAGATTGGGTTCCAGGTTCTGGGGTCTCGGGGTCCTGGACAAGGCGCCAGACCGGGCTCTGGGAAGAGTGGGGTTCCCTGGCTTGCGACACAGGCCTGACCCTTCAGTGGCTGGAGCCCGCCTGACCTGCATCCCCTGCCTTGGTGGGACATCCAGAGTTGAGGGATGGTACAAGCTGAGACCCCATCATGGAGTCATCTCTCAAGCCTGCAGCTTACTTCGAAAAGAGTGTGGGGGATACTGAAAGCCCAAGATTTTAACCCCAGCTTTCAGAAACCCAGAAAATAGCCTTATCATTGGACTGTCATTGAGTGCTGACTGAGGTACCGTCATGAGTGCAGCAAACATGTATTTGGGTGTCCTGTGCCCAGGAACCCCACAGTGTCTGCTACCTGTATCCCACTGAGGGTAGGCAGGGAGACATCAGAAACCAAAAAGAGATGAATTCTCTCCTGGAAACTGCAGTGAAGATGGTGACCAGGCAGGAGCAGGACCAGGCAGAATTCTTAGTGCTGGGCAGGATCCAAGGCCAGAGATGAGGGGGGAAGCTCACCTTACCTCTGAACTGAAAGTCTCTTTTGGGAGTTAGCCAGCTCCTATGTGAGGTAGACAGTAAGCAGATGGTCACTGAAGCACAAGACTTCCACCAGTTGCCACAA
>NW_022900931.1:68646971-68666721 GCF_012274545.1 Fukomys damarensis
TTTTTTTTTTTTTTTTTTTTTGCTTTTTCCTTACTTTCGTTCCGTAATTCCTGCCAAGTCCACCTAGGCTAGGTGCTGGGTCATCACCATTTTATGAGGGTCACAGAATGATGCCTGTGAACCCCAGAACCATCTGGCTTCCTGTCAGTAACTGAATCACCCTGAATTAACCTGTACAGCCAGAGGATGTACTCACTAGGCCCTCAATTTCCTGGTCTGTGGACTAGGGTGGGGAGATTCGAAATCACCCTCACGCACACACCTTGGGCTAACAAAGTACCAGGCCAAGCTTCCACTTCCATCTAGTTTGTCCTGGGCGTGGTCTCCAGGGTCCCACAGTTACAGCCCCTTTCGTCTGCACTGAGGCCCCAAGTTCAGCATCTTTGGTCACTGCAAAAGCCAATCTGGCCTCACAGTACCTTTCCCCCAATAACTAGTACAGGTTGTTCCACTAACGGCCAGAAAAGCAGGGAATGACCACTGGGCTTCTCACCACCAGGGGCCCAGTAAATATGCCACCATCGTCACCTGCCCAGATTTGAGGTTACACCCGCCTTGTTGTGGCCCAGGCCTTGGTCCTCACTGTCCCCCATCCAGGAGCATTAGCCTGCTCTACACTTAACTCCAGACTGCTGTTACTTTGGCTGTAGCTGCTCACCTCAGGCAGGAGAATTCATCAAATATAAATTTATTGGCTCTCGGTTCCAGAGGTAAGAAACTCAAGGTGCTAACTGGTTTGACAACTCTTGATGCCAAGACAGCATCTTGAATGACACCTCTGCATCCCTTTCATGGTGGCATTTATCCCACTCGTGAACCTGCCAGAAGAAACCATCCTCTGTGGGAGTGTTAGAAAACATGGAGGTACAATAATCAGAAGTGCCCGTGACCACCCTAGGTTTTATTTGAAGATTGTATTGTTCCCCAGCATTTCAATGTCCTGAATCAAGGACCAGGAGACAGGATTCCCCTGGGGCCCACTGAAAGTGACTTTCTCCAGAGCTTCCTGGTAACAATGTAGTGTGGTTGACACCTTAGTCTTCATACGGATGACCTGAGCAGAGAACTCAGCCTCACTTGTGTTGGAGTTCTGACCTAAGAACTAAAAGGCAGAGGTGGAAGACACACACTCTGGAGCAGTTTATTATCAACAGTAGATAACAACAGATGGAGCAGTGGATCTAGGTTTTGAGTCACGGTTACTTAGTGTCTCCCTATCATTTAGAAATGATATTTTTTTTTATTCCTTATTTTTTTTCCATGGGCTTCATTTCATTATGTGTTTACAGGTTTACCCTGCCTAGTCTGAAAATCTAAAGTCAAAGTTTTAAATCTTGGAGCATGTTGGATTTTCTGATCAAGATGCGCAGCCTGTAAAGTCTACACAAGTAAAATTAGAAACACTGCTGGTCCCAAGCATTTTAGGTAATGATGTGCAGATATAATTTTGACCTGCCGTGGCAGACAGGGGTCCACCTGGGCAGTTTTTCCCACTGCCCAGACACAGCTGCCCACCACAAGGACACCTCCTGAGAGGCATAGTTCTTGGTGAACCTAAACTGCCCACGATGGTGTATACTTTGTTGTTAATGCCCCAGCACCATTTCAAGGGAAGACATAACCTATTGTCTCTGCACCCATATATATTCAGGAGGTCCCCAGGTCCCGTGGAAAACCTGACCTGGTACCCCCGTTGACATTCCACTTGCCAGCCTCCCCACCAGCAGCCAATGCCAGGCCTGGCTGAGCAGAGGACACTTGCTTGTTTCAGGAGCAAGTGACCCTTGACTACTTCTCCTAGGAGGAGTAGGGGCAACTGGAGCTTGCCTAGAGGACTCTGCTGTGATGTGATGCTGGAGACCTTCAGGCTTCTGTTCCTGTGGGTAAAGCCACACCCATGGCCCTGATGGTCTTCTCATAGCATGGGTTCAAATTCTCCTGGGTTAAAGATGGAAGGTGGGCTCTACTTTAAGAGCAAATACCTGGGCTGTGTCTTGGGCTTCCAGAACTTGAACATTGTAGCGTAGGAAACATTAGATATGATCCATATTAGTAAGTCCCAAACCCAAAAGCAGAGAAACACAGGGTGGAGGAGACATACTGAGCCCTGTTTGTAAGAACCCCAGAATAGACTGAGGTCTTCCAGGGTGTTCTCCGGAACCACCCCCCGACCCCTGCGCTCCTATTCTTTGCCTTTTTTTTTTTTCCTTCTTTCTATATATCTCTGTTGTAGTCTGTTCAGGCTGTTGTAACAGAGGACCTTAGACTGGATAATTTATAAGCATTAAAAATGTGTTACTCAGTGGCATTCCAGGTCCTGACAGACAACAACCATTCATGTTCAAACAGCGGCCTATCACCAGGTCCTTCACAGATGACCAGCGTGGGAGAGGGCCACAACAGAGATCCTGCTGCAGCAACAACCCACTCTCACACACTGTGTTAGCTTCCTGATGCTGCTATAACGAATTACCACAAAGCTTCTGGCTTACACCAGAGTGCATTCTGCACATCAGGAAATGGGTCTTCTGGCTGTAATCAGCATGTCCTCAGGGCGGGTTTCCTTCAGGAGGCTGCAGGGAAGAATCCACTGTACTGCACTTTCCATCTTTAAGAGGCTGCCCACGTTCCCTGGCTTTGCCCTAACTGACCTGCGTCTCTCTCCACATCTAAGGACCCTGGTGACTTGGGCCAGCTGGGTGATCCAGGGTAGTCTATCATCATGTCACGTTTAGCAACAGTATTTGCCCCTTGCCGTATACGGTAACAGCATATGCACTCTGGGGTCGTGACATGGACATCTTTGGGAGCTATTACTCAGCTACACCAGCTTGGCCTTGTTCCGGTGGAGAGTCACGTGATCATGGGGATCATGCCTTGTCACCCCTCTAGGTCATTACAGTGTCAGAGGCACTAGGTTTGGGCAGCCGGAAAGAACACCAGATTTGAAGGACTGCTCTGTGCAGCCTGTCTAGTGTCTTCTGGCTAGCACAGCACTGTTGTGCCACCTCACTCAGGTGGAAAGGAACCATCATGTCACCCACCCGAAGGCAGCTGCCGTGTCCCTCACTTGCAGGAGGGACAAATGGCCTAGGTATTACTGTGCTCTGCCGCGGTTTTTTCTGCTGCTCACTGACTGGGAACTCTGAGGGCAGGAGCTTCTGCCCAAACCTAGTGCCTCTGTGGGCATCTGGGGACGTGTTTCCCCAGCACTGTTTTCCCCGCCCTTCTCTACTCCCCTAGAAAATTCCAGCCATACCTGATACCAATCCCCACCCCTTCTCCTTTTCTGGTTCACATTTAAAACCTTGTTTGTTTTAAGCCATGTTTTTAAAGACATCAGCTTAATTCTTCTGTCTCTCCCTCGCAAACCACAACCTCTTCCCCCAGAACAGGGATTAAGAGACATTTCCGTTTCTTTCAGACAAGACACCCAACTCTCAGCCCCAAAACAAGCTATCTCAAGAACTGTTCCACGGTGCTGTTCTGGTGGAAAGATTCTGTGGGGTGTCTTGTGGCCCAGGGGCAAGGACGCAGAGGGTACCTGGAGGTGGCAGCATGGATGCCTTGTGAGCCCCAGCATGCAGACAGCCCCTGTGCCAGTAAAGACACCCACACACCCGGGAGGAGCAGGGGAATGTGGGGGACACGTGTAAAAAAGGAGAAGGTAGACACCAAGGTGAGTGCTCAACAGAACACCTGCACAAAGGAGAAATTCTGTAAATGCCAGGAGTGTGGAAAGGCCTTCAGCCACAGCTCAGCACTCGTCGAACACCACCAAATGCACACAGGAGAGAGACCTTCTGAGTGTCCCGTGTGTGGAAAAGGCTTCCGAAACAGCTCAGCACTTTCCAAACACCGGAGGATCCACACTGGGGAGAAGCCCTACAGGTGTGCTCATTGTGGAAGGACCTTCAACCAGACTGCCCCGCTCATCCAGCACCAGAGGACACACACAGGCGAGAAGCCTTACGCGTGCGGCGAGTGCGGCAAGGCCTTCAGCTTCAGGTCTTCCTTCAGCCAGCATGAGCGCACGCACACGGGCGAGAAGCCTTACACGTGCCGGGACTGCGGCAAGGCCTTCCGGCAGAGCACCCACCTCACCCAGCACCTGCGTACACACACCGGGGAGCGGCCCTACCACTGCGGGGACTGCGGCAGGGCCTTCGGCCACAGCTCGTCCCTCACTAAGCACCAGCGCATTCATTCAGGCGAGAAGCCCTATGCGTGCCGCGAGTGCGGCAGGGCCTTCACCCAGATCACACCGCTCATCCAGCACCAGAGGACACACACCGGGGAGAAGCCCTACGAGTGCGGGGAGTGCGGCAGGGCCTTCGGCCAGAGCACACTCCTGACTGAGCACCGGCGGATCCACACCAAGGAGAAGCCCTATGGGTGCCACGAGTGTGGAAAGACCTTCAGCCACAGCTCCTCACTGAGCCAGCATGAGCGCACGCACACGGGCGAGAAACCCTACGAGTGCACGGACTGCGGCAAGGCCTTCCGGCAGAGCACCCACCTCACACAGCACCAGAGGACACACACCGGGGAGAAGCCCTACGAGTGCGGTGAGTGCGGCAGGGCCTTCGGCCACCGCTCGTCCCTCACCAAGCACCAGAGGACTCACACTGGGTAGGCCCACTCACGTGCGCCAAAGACACGGGGACCTTGTAAGCCATAGTTCATTGTAGTAGCCTTCTCTCTCACACACATCACACTTGTCAGGCTGTCAGACACGCTCGGCATCCACGTTGACAGAAAGGGTCTAAACAGCAGACAAATGTGAAGATAACACTAAGGAACTTGCCATTAATGTTACATTAGCGAACCTGGAAATGGGAACCAACAGATGCAGTGAGTCTGGTGGCTTCTGTCCAGTCTTCACCATATTGTAAAGAGTTCAAAGTGGGAAGAATATACCATACGCTTTTCACATTAAAAAATGTCAGAATTTGCTTGTAGTGCACACTCTTCTCCAGGGTGGGAGGTGTTTATAAATGGCTCAAGTTGACTGACATTCCTAAAAAGCAATTTGGCAGTGTGTTCCACAAATGAGTGGCATCTACATAAACACCATGGATACATGACTGTCTCAGCACAAAGCTGTTTGTGTGCGATCTGTCCCATCAGGATATGTGGCCACCAGTCCCAGAGATCTGAACTTCATGTGACACCATACCAGCATGCTATATATAGAATGTAAATGTGTTATCTCCTAATCATTTTGCAGTAAGTTAATTTCTTTGTTTGTTTGTTTGTTTTTGAGACAGGGCCTCACTATGTAGTTGAGACTGACCTGGAACTCATTATTTAGCCCAGGCTGGTCTCGAACTCAGCAATCCTCTGAATATACCATACGCTTTTCACATTAAAAAATGTCAGAATTTGCTTGTAGTGCACACTCTTCTCCAGGGTGGGAGGTGTTTATAAATGGCTCAAGTTGACTGACATTCCTAAAAAGCAATTTGGCAGTGTGTTCCACAAATGAGTGGCATCTACATAAACACCATGGATACATGACTGTCTCAGCACAAAGCTGTTTGTGTGCGATCTGTCCCATCAGGATATGTGGCCACCAGTCCCAGAGATCTGAACTTCATGTGACACCATACCAGCATGCTATATATAGAATGTAAATGTGTTATCTCCTAATCATTTTGCAGTAAGTTAATTTCTTTGTTTGTTTGTTTGTTTTTGAGACAGGGCCTCACTATGTAGTTGAGACTGACCTGGAACTCATTATTTAGCCCAGGCTGGTCTCGAACTCACAGCAATCCTCCTGCCTCATCCTCCCCAGTGCTGGGATTACAGGCGTGTGGGACCATGCCCAGCTGCAGTAAGTTAATTTCTATGCACAGTGAGGTTGAAAAGGTTTCTATAGGAAGACTAGGAACAAATCAACTTCCAAGGAATCTCAGATTCTGAGGTGGCTTTTGTCACATTGTTCTATGAGTTTCATTACAGAACTCAGGCATTAAAGACACAGATGCTTCTGTACACAAAGAGGGATATAAGCCATTATCTCACCCTATATTTTGCAAGATTTCTCTTGGAAACTGTATAAGTTAATCCTTTCCTAAACTGGTTTTTCATTGATTCTTCACTTCAGTGTTGAGTAAGCTTTTGTTTTGTTTTCATATCTAACTTGAAAGTCTGAGCCAGGGATTTAGCTCAGTGGCACCCTGCCTGGCAAGCACAAGGTCCTGAGTTCAATATCTGGTACCAGTGGGGGGAAAAAACTTGAAAGTCCACAGTAATTCATTGAACCCTGAATCTCCAAATAGCAGCCTCCTTGACTACAACAGCTTAATCGGTAGTGATTTGCCTCCCTCTTCACTGGCTCCTTTTGTCTTCAACTGTCAGTCGTGCCTTAAGTAAGTTTAATTTTCCTAATCAATGCTGGCATACTATAACTTTCTAATTGACTGGAAATTTATCTCTTGGGACTACGTTGCAAATAGTCTTCCAGTACAGTTTCTTGGTGGGCTTCTGGAATGCCTTTTTGGAGTTAGTTTCATTGTCACTTTAAAAATAAGAGAGTCAGGGTAAATTGTGTATGGCAAACGAGGAAGAATGCAAGGTGCCTGGGTGAGGTTTAGTACTGGATTAGTCCCATTTGAAAACCAGGAGCAGGTAAAGTTTAATGTTTACCCCCAATATAGGTCACATGTTCTGTTTTGACATGTCAATAGAAAAATATTATTCCACTGACTGCATTCTGTGCACCGCATCTTTGAAATCTAGCGTGCACTTTACACTTGGAGTACATCTCTACTGTAGCTCACCCAACACACGTGGCCACCTAGAGCAGTAGGGCAGTGTGGTTCAGTTGCTTTGATCCTTTGAGCAGTTGTCTTGATCTCCTTTTGCTGCATGAGTCCGACTCCCTTTTCTCCATGTTTTTAGCTTTGGGTAGATGTGCTGGGAGACCAGATGCTATATGTGGCACGCTGGCTTCTACTCCTAGATCCAGTGTAGAAATCTGTAGTATTTCAGAAACCTGAGTCCATTCCATTAATAAAGACAGCAAAAGTGCATGCTGGCTCACAGCAGAATGCCAGAGGGCAGCTGGCAAGCAAGGGAGGGCCGGGGTTGGAAAAATAATCACTTTGTAACCACTATACAGAAGACTGATTCAGGCAAGAATTATCCGTGAAGGCTAAATATAGAGGCAGGTGTGTTTTTTTGTTTGTTTGTTTGTTTGTTTTTTTTGTACCAGGGACCGAACTTGGGACCTTGCACTTGTGAGGCAGGTGGCAGAACCACTGAGCTAAATCCCCAACCCTAGAGGCAGAATTTTGATGAAGAGGATACTTGCATGAGCTTAAAGTATCTTGCCACAGATTGCTTAGTAGCTGAAAAGACAGAGCAACTGGTAGAGAACTGGAACATTGACCAGGTAAGCAAATGAAGCATCAGAACAGGTGGGATCTGGGTGCTGCAGCCCTAGGTGGCAGGCAGCGGGGTTCACGCAGGTGTTAGGAATAGGCACGTCAGCACTAGCAAGGTGCACATCCTTCGTGCTCTTTTCATTTTTGTTCCTTTTCTATGAGGAACTTATTTCTAAAGTTTTATGAATAGTATAAACAAAACCAGGTATCTTGATACACACTAGTACTCTGGGAGGCTGAGGCAGTTGGATCATAAGTCCAAGCCCAGCCTGGGCAACTGAGCAACTTGGTGAGATCCCATCTCAAATTAAAAAGGGCTGGAAAAAAAATAAACCAGGGCTGGTAGCTTAATGTGAATGTTGTGGGTTCAATATCCAGTACTGAAAAAAAAAAAAAGTGTAAATAAAAAGCAGACATCTAGCAGTGTGCTAAATGTGACAGGAGAACAGAAACAAGAGATGGAGTGTTGGGCTTTACGGTAGGTAATGAAAGATTCGTGTGGCTCCACTGTGGGATGTCACAAGGAAATCAGTGGCAGTGGGAGAAGGTAAGCTGGCAGGTTACCGTGGGAATTTTAGTTGAGAGGGCACATTTAGGCTTTTTCTTATCAGAACCCACTCTGCTTGGGTTCAGGGGTGAACAGGCCAATAAGGGAATTTAACGTAGAAACTGGCAGAGACACACACCTCCGTAGACCAAACACAGCCCTGCACAAGCCATGGGATCCTTTCTCTCCAAGAACACAGTACAGATGAGTGAATGGGGAATTTTCCACATACCTCCAGGGTCTGTGGACAGCAGAACTCCAAAACAGATGGAGTCATATTCCTGAGTTACTGCAGGAAGCAGAACACCCCTCCTACTCACACACAAGCAACACAAGGGCCACAAAAAGAGACTGTAATGTGAGTGAAGAAATAAATACTTTATTATGTTAAGCCTCAGTGATTTGTGGGTTGTCACACAGAATGCCTGCTCAGTGACAGAAAGAGGCACCGACTTTTGTATCTAGAGGGAGCAACTCAGTGTTCAGGCAACAGAATCAATGCCGCAATCAGGATCAATGTAAAACCAAAAGATCACCTTATGGAGCCCAAGGAGTTTAGTTACCATTGCTCAGGCAGACAGATGTCTTCATCAACCTTTATTAGTATTTTCAACCCATTTTTATCTCAGCCCCCTAATAAATACACCTTCATATTTAGATACATAGCTGAAAAGTTTCACAAAACAGTATATGCCTTCACTACACAATGCATTCTGACCTATTCTACTCTACTTTGTTGCTTTGTAAAGCCAGTGGCCATCCACTGATTTGATTTTACAATTCACTAACGGGCTGGAGCCAACAGTTTGAAAACTGTTACAGGCTCCAAGCATTTGGGGATCTTTCCAGCCACTCTACACAAGTAAAGACACATGAGTTAAACTAGGAAACAGTTTCCACTTTTGAGGATTCAGAGATGAACTTGACATCGTACATGTATAAAAATGACAAAACATCTGTCAAGAATTCTTGAACAAACTTAGCTCAAAGAAAAGGAGCAGTCAAGGCAAAGATGACTAGCAAAGCGCCAACAATCACACACTGTAAGGCAACTCTACACTCTGTCAAATGACCCCACATGGGGTGGTGCTGAAGTGAATGGAAGAAAGCAGCTTACACTCTGTGAGCATCTTCCCAGGGTGTTTCTGGAGGGGAGGGAGTTTCCCTCAGGACTCTCCACTTTTAAGTGCTTTAGTCAACCTTAGGAGAGTGATTATCTAAAGACATCACAGGAAACCTCCAAGGGCACACTTCAGGATTCACGGCCAGGCCAAACTCATCTCATGGGATGCTCATAACACCCTCCGCACACACAGAGCTGCAGTCTTCCCCACGTGGGCTCCAGGCCTCTTCCTCTTCCTCGAGGGCCCCAGTGCTCAGTGGCCAGGCCCAAGTGTTCCTAGCAGTCAGGGCAGGCGCGGTGCTTCTTGCTGCTGTGGCTGCTGTGGTGCTCAGCAAGGTGGGCGATCCATGCAAAGGCTTCCCCGCACTCACTGCAGGGATACGGCTGCCCGCGGCCAGCTCCAGCCTCAACCATTGCGGGGCTGGCTGCTGAGGACGGGCCTGGGGCCTGGTCCTGCTCCACTGGGGTCCCGAAGTCTTCTGGGGCCAGCTCCTTCCCCGCACTGCTGGAGACACACTCAGGACCCTCCTCCCTTCCGCCCTCCTCCTCCTCCTCGTCCTCTGGGTGGGGCCTCTTTGTTCCAGCACCTGGCTGCAGGCTGGCCAGCCCCACTGCATCCTTGTCCTGCTCTTCCAGTGGTGGTATGGCTCCCCGCTTAGAGTCCTCCTCTCCCTGGTCATCCGGAACCTTCTCAGGCTGTGCTTCCTCCTGGGCCACGTCCCCTGAAGGGCTCACGGGAGCATCCTCAGCAAGCCCGTCTGTGAGCACCTCACGCCCAGACACGTCCTCACACGTATCCCCTTCGCTTTCCTGATGCGCCCCGTCACCTGCAATGGGTCAGAATGTGAGCAACCCTGGCGCTTAGGGCCCAAGACACGGAAGCTGCTTCCAGCACAGAACTGGTGAGAGTACGGCCAAAACCTGAGCAGGCGGAGCAGGAACTCAGAAGAGAACAACGACCCTCTTCCCAACTCTACCGAGACCGCACTGCGGCCAAGTGCGGTGTCACAGCCCGGCTGGCTTGGAAGGTGGCCCCTTCCCCAGTCCGTTTCCCCTTTTCAGCAGCCCCTGCGTCACTGAGTCTCACTCCCAGCCTGCCTTGCAGCCACGGTGGCCATGCAGCCATCAGCACAAGTGTGAGGGCTGGGCAGCATTGTCCTTCCCACCTCAGTGGGCTGAGACCTGAGCGGCCACCCTGCACCAGGAGGTGACATGACACCGGACAGTCACGAGATGGAGCCCCCCTCTGTCACCAAGAAGAACCAAGTCAGCCCGTGGGGTGAACCAGCTGGTTACACCCCTGCCTCCCCCAAGTGACCTATTAGAAAATAGGACATTAGCATTCAAAAAGGTGCCAAGAGGCTGGTGTGTGCCTCCCTCCTGGACCCAGTCACAACCCCCTGTCCCTGAGGAAGCTAGGGCAGCCCGAGAGGCCTCTGTCGCCTCAGCCGAGCTGCCTGAGAAGAGCACAGCAATGGGCAGTGTGTGACTGAGGCCACCTGGTCCTTCCAGTGCTGGTCAGGTCCCTAGAAGATTACGACACCCCCAAGGACAGCATAAAGCTATACAGCCACACAGGTGAGCCAGTCAACCCACGGACACTTGCTCTGCTGTTCCACTGAGGGTCCCAGCTTTAGGATGGCTGGTCGTGCAGCAAGAGATCAGGAAATAACAATACTGCTGCCTTCTGCTCTAATGCAGAGGGTGGGATGACCCAGCCCTCACCTGGCCGCCCTTCCCTGCAGCAACTCCCACTGATCTCACCTGGGCCACTGTCTTCTGGCAGGTCCAGGTCCTCCAATCCAGCCTCCCCAGTCTCCAGCCTAGGAACAGTATCAGGCTGAGAAAGCTGATATCCTGAGGAAGTGAAGAGCACCACCAAAGCTGGAGGAAGCAGCGGACAGTCTCCCGTGCCCTCTACACCAAGCCCCACCGCAGCTGCCCTCCGTCAGAGCCCTGAAGCCCAGTGGTCCTGAGGGTGAGGCAGCAGAGACCAAGAAGAGGGTCTGCCTGGATGAGGCTGGGAAGCTGTGGGGAATGGGGAGATGCGGAGCCAGGGACAGCAAGTCACTGACCACCGTGTGGAATAGGGCGCACAGTGTTAGCTTAGCCAGTGCGGGACAGTGGACCCCACTCCCAGCACCAACCAACCATGTAATGACAACTATAAAGAGCTCGGTCTGTTGGCCTCCCTACCAAGGAGGGTAACAACGTCTACCAGGCTAGCAGGAAAAGCCGTCTGCCACAGGTAGGGTGACAGGCAGCAGTGATGTGGCCCAGTGGATCTCCAAGGCCAGATTGCGAGGGTGAGCTGGGACCTCAGCAAAGGATCCAACATATTCAAGTTCAAACACACAGGAGACACCCTTGTTGTCCACCCAGCCCTGGGACTAGGGGTGCAGCATGGCCGGAAGGAGCCTCACCCCAGAGGAGCAGCTTCCTGTAGCTCTGCAGGTTCTCCTCTGCGGGATCCAGGTGACCCCACTCCACCAAGGGCAGGGGCTCCTCTGAGAACGACTTTGGCTTCTAGAACAGCAAGGCAGGCAGAGCTAAGGCCTGCACCCTCTCTGAGGGACCCGTGGACGGACCCTCAACCACCCACACCTCTGACCCGTCGCACAAGCCACTCCCTCCTGCAGGTCGACCCATAGGGTCCCAGGGAAGCACAGTGCCGGGTCCCAGGGCCCACAGTGGCCCCACCTACCTCCAGCTCAGTTTTGGCAGAGTCAGCCTCCCCGGACTTTTCTCCCCCAACACTCCCCTGTTCCAGAAGCATGGACTCCAGGGCAGGCCAGGCTGGAAGGAGGGAAGGCAGCTCTGAGGAGACAAGTTCTTTGTGGCTCAGAATCTCAAAATAGTAGGCAGACCCCATTCCCTCGCCACAGCGGCCCAGCTGGCCCCTCACTGCAGGTCATAGACAGTGTCTGTCTGCAATTTACAGAGCAGAGTGGCCACAAAAAGCAAAAAAAAAAAGGAAGTTCAGGCTCCACAAAGGCCCCAGAGATGCCAATCCCAGCCAGGAAAGAGGGACACTCGGTAAAGCGCTGGCACTGATGTGGGCAGGTGGGCAACTTCCTATGCCAACACTGTAGCTACAAAACTTTGGGAACCGCTTGAGTTTCTGCCATACATAAATGGCAGTGGCTTGAGGGACCCATCCTCAGCACACAAAAACTTCACATGCAGCACCCAGCCAGGGCACCCTGCAGCCTGCTCAGGACGGAAGGCTGGGCTCCAGGAACCACAAGTCAGCCACCGCCCAGAATCTGCCCCTGCACAGCAAGCACTGGGTACAGGCTCACAATTCCCCAGCCCCTGCACACACACACACAGTGCAGACTCACAACTTCCTTTCCAGAGGGTACAAGGAGTGGGAGACTACTTTCCTCGTTACATGTCAATGCTTTTTCACCATCAGTGGAAAACACGTATGACCAAGCCCTTTCATAAGAGGAACTTCACTAAAATCAGCACATATGAGAGGCAGAAACCACGGGGACAGGCCACCTGGAGCATGCGCCCTGCCCCTACCTCCCCACCAAAGGCACCGCCCCCAGCTCAGCTAGGTGTCAGGGGCCCCAGACGCACCCAGCCCACCTGGCAATAGCAGTGGGTCTGAGCGCCGCTCACACGCTCCCTCGCCGAGCTCAGAGGATGACCCCCCAGGGGAACACAGCAGCATCCCTGTTCACAACCAAGGGAACAAAGACATGGAAGCAGGAGGCCCCGGGTTCCCAGGCCCCATTACCACCCATCCCTCAGACCCACTCCTTACCCACAGAGGAAACCTGCACTCAGCAATATACCTACAATGTGTTCCCAGTTTTTAAGAGACTAATCCCTGCCTTTGGCTGTCCCCCATTTTGTCTCCTTCCGAACATCTGGAAAACAGATGCAAGGGCAAGAGCCCAAGCAGCTGTTCTGGCTCAAGAGGCAACCCTAAGGAAGAGGCCACTGGGCAGACTGGTCAGGGCCTGGACTACTCCCCTCTGTACTTCTTACACACAGGAAAACTAAACTCTCATGACACCCAGTGCTGTGGATTCCAATCCTTCTGGGCCCTCCTCCCTGCTTCCTCTTGGGCAGGCTCTTCTGGGATGGCAGCTTCACCTGGCTCATCCAGGACATCCGAGAGGCCTTCCACCAGGGAAGCTGCCTTCTTGCAGTTCTCAGGATACTGGGCCACCACCCAGGGGCGGACCCTGTCAGGTAGGATGCCCAGGAACTGCTCCAGCACCAGCATCTCCAGGATCTCCTCCTTGGAGCAGGACTCAGGCCGCAGCCACTGTCGGCACAGTTCATGGAGCCGGGCCAGGGTCTGGTGCGGCCCTGCTGCTTCCTGGTAGGCAAATTCGCGGAAGCGCAGGCGGGAGAACTCAAGGTCCACAGGGGTCCTCTCACAGCCAGTCCCAGCATCAGCATCAACATCGGCTGCGTCAGGATCAACCTCAGCCGTGAGGGCATCAACCTCGGCAGCATCGGCCTGGACCTCAACACTATCGGCCTGGATCTCGGCATCGACTTCAAACTCCGCAGCATCGGCCTGGACCTCGGCATCGATTTCATCCTTGGCAGCATCGGTCTGGACCTCGGCCCTGTTGGCACTGACCTCAGCCTCATCGGCATCAACCTCACCCACACCGGTATTGACTTCGGCATCAACATCAACCTCTGCAGCATCGGCAGGGACCTCAGCGGCACCAGTACTGACCTCAGCTGCATCGGCATCGACCTTGGCCACGCCCTCACGAACCTCAGCAATGGCCTCAGCCTCGGTCGCAGCAGTGACCCTGGCCTCAAGCTTGGCATCAGCTTCAGCCTCAGGTTCCCCCTGCTGGGCTGCATCTTCTGAGCCTAGCATGAGTGGTTCAGGAGGTGTTGGGGGGCTCCTAGGAGAGGCCACAACCTTCTCAAGAGGCAGCATCTTGCCAGGCCTGCACTGGAAATGTGACCGTCTAGCCAAGGGCAGAGCAGAGATGCCCAGATGAGAGGTGCCAGGGGAGGTCAGCCGGTGCCAGGACCTGCAGGGGACAGCACCAAGACAGACGCCACACAGTGAGCACAGACGAGTACAGGGGTCTCTCCGCCCGGCCGTGGGCCCACCAGACCCAGAATTCCAGCTTCGTTCTTGTACAGATAAAAGTTAACATGAACACAAAAAGCAAAGCATTCAGTAGGAGTAGTATTACCACAATTTTCTTTAAAATGTCAGAACATAATGAGAAATATAATGAGGCAACCTCAATTACAAACCAAAGGAAAAAGCCTTAAAACATCATAAACTCACCCCGTACGTGCATGTAACATGCATACATGTAAGTCGCATCATAGCAGACTCAGGTTTGTCCCAGAAATAATAATGACTGTTTCACATTTTAAAACGTGCCCTATGCAGACTTCAGTTCCCAATGACATGGAAGGACTAGGTGTCAAGTTGTCCCTCCCTTTAAACCACCGAAGACCTGAACTACAGTTTGAATTTAGGAAAAGGAGTGGCAGGGCCCCTCTGAAGCCAGGTACACAACCTACACCTACTTCTGAAAATAGGAGGCCTGCAGACCTGGGCTGACCCATCCACAAAATCAGTGTGGAGGAATCAGGAGTCGCTGGGGTGGGGGAGACAGGACATGGAGGAAACCGCAAGGAGGGAGAACACAGGTCACAGCCAGCCCTCCACTCACCCCAGCTAAATCCTGTGGGCATGAAGGCGCCACCTGCAAGACACGTACCACTCGAGAAGACTCAGGACTCAGGACATTCAGCTGAAGTGTTACTAAATAGACCAGGCAGCCACAGCCGACCTCAGGCCTATGAGGTTCACAAATGGCTCCTTTGGGGACCTGCAGGGCCAGCAGCGGGGGAAGACTTCCATACACCATGGGAGCAAGCAGAAAGCCACAACTGAACCCAAGGCAAGCACTGCTCTTTGGGGAACCACAGAAAGAAAACACTTTTTCTTCCATAGTTTTGAGGAATCCAAGAAAATCTCTGCATGACCACAGCTGCCTTGAGAATGTGTTCTGAGCAACCCCACTTTTATAAAGCTGTTGAAGTGAGCCGATATGGAAGAAGGCACTGCTGACTAGTCCTGGGTGCAGGTGGGGTCTGTGCTGACATTCTCCACCAACACCCGGGGTGCCAGGACCTTGGGGCTGGGAGGTGAAATGAAATGCCCAGAGCAGGCAAATCTAGAGGGAAGAAAGCGATCTGTGCTGCTAACTACGGGGATGGGGACCAACACTACATTAGGCTATTTCTTTTTGGCATGACGAAAATGTTCTAAAATTAACTATGGTAGTGGTGGCACAACTCTGAATATACAAAAACCTAACAAACTGTCCTTTTTACAGAGGGAAACTTTATGGCATATGAATTATATCTCGATAAAGTTGTTTTTGAAAATGTTGGCAGAGACTCGACTTTCAAATGTTTCCTACTCTCTCTGTGGCTAGTAAGGCAGGGGTCAGAGGCAAGTGCAGAGATCTCAACACCTGGGAAGACATCCCACACAGGGTTCCATTTCCCGTAACCCACGCCACAATCACCACCACTGTCACAAGTGCCCTTTCACCGTCACTATCATCAGCACTGTCGTCGTAATTATCACACCATCTGCCACCACCACATCCCATAACCACTCATAACCGCCATCACCACCACCACTCTCACTGCCAACACCCGCCCTCTAATCCTGGCCACAACTCCCTCCTCCCAGCTGTCCCATCGCGTTTCCTTCATGCACCCTCCCCTGGCCCTGCCCCAGCCCACTCTCCGGTATGTTCTTACCTTCTGCAGGGCTGGGCTCTTTTAAGTGGTCTCTCCAGGACCCTTCCCTCCTCGCTCCCTGTACGCACGCTCTCCTACCCATCGCCACCTCTCCTCAGCCCCTCCACTTTTCAGCGCTTGCTCACTGCCTCCCTGCTGGACTGTGAGCTCAGGAGAGCAGGGCTTTCCTCTAGGCAGGTCTTGGCCGGGGCAGTGCCTAGCTCAGCGTGTGACTGTGTAAATTCTGCTTTTTGAAAGTACATCTGCTGAGGACAGGGTGGTGCCTAATGGCCTTATGGAACCTCACATCCATCTACCTGGAGTCGTGATACAGTTGGAAATTAAGTGGAATTCAATACCTGGGCCACAAGGTGTTATGGAAGCACCCAGAGGAGCCCCTTCCTTACACCCTGTCCCCGCCCCCACACACACACAAAGCACCTGCTGCTATCCACCCACTTCATACCTCAGTACTTTCTCACGAATTTTTCATCTGTGGGTAGCTGGATTACCTCGGTTGTTTCTCTTATAGCTGTCAGGTAATTACTGAGTTCTCCGACTCCATCATGCTTTTTACTTGCTGTTATCTTCTGACTACACCTGTTTCATATCAAACAGCCATTTGTAAAATAAATTTCTGAATTCAGAAGCCTGGTTAAAAAGGGTTTTCTTCCCTACCCTTCATTCATTCTCCTGAGGAAGGAACAGAAAATGCAGAGTCAGGCAGAAAAGGCAGACAGTCCTAGTGGCAGCCACTCGACTCTACCTTACTGACAGCAGGACTCTGCCAAGTTCCGACACATTTCACAACAGCCCCCTGACCAGGTTTGTTTGCCAATCTATCAGACTTTTAACTTTTTCAGACATGTTTTGTTTTCTGTCAGTACTAGTGATTAATCTTAGGGTCTTCACACTCAGGTACATCCCCAGTCCATTTCTGTTATTTTGAGACAGGAGCTCGATGAGTAGCTAAATTGCCTGGGCTGGGCTCAAACGTGTGACCCTCCTGCCTCAGCCTCCCAGTGCTGGCATGACAGCTTGTTTTGCTTCTGATTCAGCTGGCAAATCTCTTGGTGGAGTGGCAATGCCAGCTCTAGATGGTCATCAGACAAAAGACACACAGAGCTCTTCGTGGTCACGTGGGTAACTGCTCTTCTTAGCTGCCACAGGCCTGTGTGCCTACGAAGGGGGGCCACACAGGAGACTGTGCCCTCGCCCACCAGGCCATGCCTAGGCTCGTAATTCCTCTCCCCAGAGCTTCAACTACCTTGAGGTAGGGACCAGGAACAGCCCCAAGGAGCAGGTGAGGAAATAAGAGGCACAGAGCGGTGCTGTGCCCAGACTCCCCCACTCTGAGTGTGGAGATGGGGTGGGGCCCTCGGCCAGCAGCTGGACCATGTGAATAGGAAGCCATCTCCCAGATCCCGGCACAGGAGGGGCACCTCAGGTCTGGGGACCGGCAGGGCCATCTGCCTGCAGTGTTCGAGGACCCAGCCCACCCAAAGATACCCACAGCAGCTGTCGCTGAGAGCTGCCCCCTCAGGAAGCTGCTCACACCGGGAAGCAGCCTGTCTTCCATCACACCCCAGATCCCTCTGTCTTCCTTTCTACGTGGCCCAGTGTTGGAACCAGAGGAAACCAGGTCTTACCAGCCTCTTCTGACCCCACCCACCACTGGGCTACCAGGATGTCCCAGTCAGAACAAAGGACAAACCACCTTCAGTGAGCTACACTCTGGCACCCAAGTTCCTCCCTGCATGGAGCAAACAAGAGTCTGGCTTGGTCCAGGATTTGCCCTGGATTTTCCAGGGGCCCAGCTCCCTGGCCTCAGCAGATGGAGCCGTGTGGATGTGTCGCGAGCTGTTCTCATGAGGTGCAGTCACTGAGGCAAGGTCACGGTGGCAGGTGGGTAGCTGGGCTGAGCATCCCTGATCTGGTGGATCTCTGAACAAACGCCCTGCACAGAGCAGGGTACTCACAGGGCCTCCTCAGGATTCCACCCACCTCTGGGACCCTCTCCATAGACTCTTAGTTCCATTGAGCAAACCACTCCAGTTCTTCCTCCGGGTCCTGTAAACAAAATCCCACCACACCACTTCTCCAACCAGCATGGACACGGGGCCTGAGGTTCATCCCTGGACACAGCTCCCTGGGAAAGTAAAATACCCCAGCATCTCCCCTGGACTTTCCCACAGATCACTATGCGCTTAAGGGAAAAATGGCACAACCATAATCTCAGCACTTTAGGAGGTTGAGGCAGGAGGATCTCAAATTCAAGCCCAGCCTGGACATCCTACTTATGCAGCAAGACCCTGTCTCAAAATAAAGAATAAAAAAACCTCTGGAGATGTAGCACAGTGCAAAAGCCCCAAGTACAATCCCCAGTACCACAAACGAAAAGAAAAGAAAAACGAGCAGAGACAGGAGTGCATTCAGGAAACTGAGACAGGAAGATCTTAATTTTCAGGCCAACCTGAGCTACATATAGTGAGGCTCTTTAAAAAAAAACAAACAAGGACTGGCAATTTAGCTGCCTTGAAAGCGCAAGGACCCAAGTTCAATGCCGGGTACCAAAAAACAAAAATAAAAACAAAAACAAACTCCAATAAATAAGTGAAGTAGACTTTATGAATGAGGAATCATCATTAATGTCTCAACTGCCGCTGGGCATTATGGTGCACACCTGTAATCTCAGCATTCAGGAGGCTGAGGCAGGAGGATCACTTTGAGTTCAAGGCCAGCCTGGAATCCATAGTGAGTTCATGGCCAGCCTGAACTACATAATGAGACCCTGTCCCAAAAAAACAAAAAATGAATAAATAAAATAAAATCTCAGCTGCCATCACAGGTCCCTGCCAAGAACACTCTGTTCTGTCCTGAAGTCACATGGAACAGATGGATGCTCTGCACAACTGGCAAAGTCTCTCCAAAGTCTCAAGGTCAGCTTTGCCAAGGAAGCTACAAACCCAAGGACCAGGAGGAAAAAGAACTTGGTGCAATACAGACAGAAGAGGAGAGGTCACAGACACAGTCGGGATGGGGAAGAATGAAGGTAGATCCCAGGATGCTCTGGCGCCCACCCCTAAAGCACAGGGCGGACACAAAACCGGGAGAATGAAGTGGGGAGGGGGTGACGATGTCAGGAAAATGGCAAAATGCTAATGGGTGAGTGAGCAAAGGATACACAGGAGTTCCACAACCTTTTAGTCAGAGTTTTAAAATTTTACAAGGAAAAGCCAAGCCTCAGTGGTCCCTAGCAGCTCTGCCTTCCCTCTACCCGCAGCACCAGGGAAACAGACACATCCATTCCACTCCAAACCCTCGGGTCGGCACCAAGGCTGGGGTCCCACTCCTGCCTTCATTCTACCAAAAGGTATCCGGGTGGGAGGTGTACCCCTCCCCAGCAGAACGCCCTGCAGGAAGCAGAGCAGCTCCCCACCCCAGGACCCCTCACGCCTCCCCTACTGCAACTCCCATCCCAAGGCACCCTCAGTCGGGCCACTCAGGTACCCAGGAAGAGTGCCCCCCTCCCCAGCCTACATCAGGGGCCCGTTACCCACCGAAATCCCCTCATCTCTCCCTGGACAACGCTGGTCCTCTCCACTCTACCCCGACCCAGCAGCCCAGGGAGAGGCGATCATTCAGCCACACCACCACCGCCCAGACTGTATGCAGGGCTCCTGGCCCGTGTCCCCCCCACGCCCTCGCCAGGGTACCCCAGACCTCCCATCAACCTCACAGTGGGGTAAGGGACACCCCGGGGCCACATCCCACCCAAAGGCACTCAGACCTCCCTCCTATCCCCACACGGGGTGGGGTGGGGTGCGAGCGTCAAGGGCCATACTCCCACCGGAAGGTCCCCAGACCTACCCGTCCCCGGGCCGCACTCCCGCCCGAGGCCCCCAGACCTCTCCTCCGGTCCCC
>NW_022900931.1:68667043-68690626 GCF_012274545.1 Fukomys damarensis
CGCGCCGGCCAGCCCCGCGGACTGCGAATCCCAGGAAGCTGAAGGGCCGCCGCGCTGCCTGGAAGGGGCAAGGTCGCGCTGACGGGACAGCCAGCCAATCAGAGGCAGGGTCCTCTCTCCATCCCACCCCATTGGCGCCTACGTCTTCTCCTATGCCATGGCAACGGTGTAAACAAGCGGATACAAAAAGCTGCCCAGAGAACCAGCTACCCGACAGGCGGAGACAAAGGCGCGGAGAGGCGGAAAGACCGGGTGACGTGGAGGCTGGAAGTAAAAGCAACCGGAAAACCCTGAACGCGCCGGTCGAGACAGATGGGCAGAGACAGAGAAGACCAAGAGTCAGTCCGAGGCCAGAGTTGGAGAGATACGCTGGAACAAATACAGAGGACAGGAAGGGGCAGGGAGACGCGGGGAGGGGGGATCCTCGCTCGGGATGGGGAACCGGGACACCGGGGCAGCCGAGGAGACCGAGCTGCAGGCTGAGAGAGACTGCCGAGGTGAAGAGGCAGAAACCCTGCTTCGCGGCCTAGCAAGGAGTCTGCAGAAACTAGTAGCCTGCAGCCGCACGGCTCCTGGATCTGTTACACCGAGGGGCAGAGGGAGAGGTCGTTGGGGCGAGGGAAGCTGCGTCCTGCCAGCTCCCCACAGCAGATCTTCTGAGGAGGTCATTTTGGGCGTTTGGAACGATTTTTAAAGACGTATATGTGAACAACTCCTTTTACTGTATAGACATTTTTATTTGCCTACACCAACACTCACTTTTTATTCAGTCTGAGAATTTTAATTCATGTGCCACAAACACAATCGGGACAAATAATTCCACTGACCCCTTTGCAGTCATGCCCTCTCCCACCCGCAACCTTGAGCACAGGTTTCCCTCTACAGAAAGTCGTATAAATGTAATTATGTGGCATGCAGCCTTTTGAGACTGGCTTACTTTGCTGCACATAATTTTCTTGAAATCAAGTTTGTTCCTTCGTATCGCTAAGTAGTGTTTTGACGGTATACAATGAACATCCACCGGAAGACATTTGATTTGTTTCCAATATTTTGGTGTTACAAATAAACATGCTATAAACGTCGATGTACCTGAGCACTCACTATTTAGGGGATAAATGCCCACCATTGCAACTGCTACATCATACAGCACATGCATAGCGTAGAAACTGTAATCTTTTCCAGCATAACTGTACTCTTTACACTCCTACCAACAATACATGTATGAATCAGCTTCTCCACATGCTTTGTTGTTGGTAGTGGTGGTGGTGATAGGTATTTTTGGGGGTTTGTCATGTAGGAAATACACAACCACATCATTGGAAAAATTGGGATTTCTGACGCCTAAAGGTTAAATAAATCCCCTTAGGTTTCTTTGCAGTGGTGAACAGCCACTACTTTACTTTTCATCAGTGGTCTCTTACACCACATCAGGGCACTGAACAGCAGCGTCAGTGTCAGTACTGTGGTTCTTGTTTTTGATCATCCTGTGTCTGTCTTTTTGTTTTATGTGAGTTTTTTTGGTGAATTTTGTTTTATGTGAAATGAAGACTTTTTCTGATGATGGATTTAAGACTTAAGGAATTTCTAGGTTTGGTGTGGGAGTGATCCAGGATTATGCTGTGATTGATGTATTAGTTACTTGTACATTTTTTGGATCTTTGCAAGAGGAAAACTATAAATAACAATTTTACATAGTAAATTTAAATTTGTTATAGGTTTTCATTTTCCAAACAACTTTTCAATCTTGGGTGAAAATACTTGCAACAGTTTATGGATAAGGTGAGTGTTCATCTCAGGACAACTGTTGCATGCCAATTTTTTTGCGTGGAAACACTTCAAAATTGAATTAAAATATATAAATTTAAAATTGGTTGTGGGGTGGAGGATGTAGCTCAGTGGTACCCTGCCTGCCTGGCAAGCAAGCACAGGATCCTGAGTTTGATCCCTGGTACCAAAAAAAAAATTTTTAAATAAAAAAATAAAGTAAAATTGGTTGTGCATCTACTATGCCCCAGGTTCAGTAAATAAGCAGTTCTTTAGGGGAAAAAAAAAAAAAAAAGGTTTAGCCAGGTAAAGGGGCATGCACCAGCAGTCTCAGCTACTTGGAAGGAGGATCACAAATTTGAGACCACCCTGGGAAACAGCAAGACCCAATCTCAAAAGATAAATAAAATTTGTTTGTATTGAGAAGTTTGGAAAGCTTCCCAGCACTGGCAAAATAAAATAAAAACATACTTTTCATGCAAAAAAATACAGTGGACCCTCAAGTTACAACCAGGCTGACATATGGACAACTTGGGTTACAACCAGAATTTTAGTTTTAACATATTATCAAAGTCTTGAGTTACAACCTGAATGTTGGCCACTTGTGCTTCCAGATGGTCTCAAATACAGATTTAACCCTTAAAGAGTTCTGGAAGGAACATTTAAACATCCTTTTCTATGTGGGGTTAAATGAGAAATCCTGGGCCAGTGTCTCTCTAAGGACACTGAGAGCTACCTGTGTACAGGAGAGAGACTTTGAAGGCTGTGTAGAGGACCCTGAGCCTTCAACTGACCAACTTGAGTTACAACCAATACTCAGGAAGAAGTTGAGTATGTAAGTCAAGAGCCCACTGCATACCATAACTAAAGTGGTTAAAAATATTGTTGGTAGGACCGGGGATTTAGCTCAGTGGCATCACCGCCTGCCTTGCAAGTGCAAGGTTCTGAGTTCAATTTCTGGTAATACACACACTCACACATACACACACACACACACACACACACACATTTGGTAAAATAGCTGCAAATGTCCATAACACAAAGAGCTCTTAAAATCAACAACAAATAATCTTGGCAATCTAAGATCATGGACATTTTTAGTTAACATCAGGAAAAGAAATATCAATGGCTTGTAATTCTATAAAAAGTACAGGTATGCCTGCATGTGTGCAAAACATCACATGGAGGTTCAACTGCAGCATTTACTGCAGCAAATATTGTCTACAACATTGGTCTATGTGTGTTGACATGTAAATACACAAAATGGACTCCATGATACATGGGAAAGAGATCAAAGCTGAACACAAAACACACCTTTTGTCCAAAAACAGTACCCCTGCCAAACAAGTCTCTGAGAGAACACAGAAAGCAACAAGAGCCTCTGACAGGACCCCAGGTGAGAAAGAGGCTCAGTCCTCACTCTTTAATTCTTTACCACACACATGGATTACATTTCCAACTAAAGTAAAAATATGGTATGAAAAAAAAAAGAATCGCAGAATTCTGGGAGGCCAAGGCAGGAGGATGGTGAATTTAAGCCCAACCTAGGCAGTGTGAGAAGGCCCTGGGTTCAGGCCCCACTAACACACAAATACATACGCACGCCATAGAAGACCCAGAGACAGAGTCAAGACTTACTCAGTTGACAAGGGACAAGAACACACTTGATCCAGCCTGGTGACACAGGAGAATCCACCAGTGTCTCCCAGGCACCTCACCGTGTAAGTGAAGCCTGGCCTCTGGGGACTGCAAGGTACCTGCTCACTAGCCCTGCCCGTCTCAGCCTCTCCTTTTCCCTGTAGGGCACAGAATGGTCTTTGCCCCCTTCTCTACATCAATCTTCTTGCCTGTGGTAGAAAGTGGCACAGAAGAGAGGCAACCTGAGCCTCCAACACCAGTCCAGCAGCACAGCCAAGTCCCTCAAGCCTCGGAACCCAATTCCCATCCTAAGAGAAGAGCCAGCGACGGGGCCTTCCAGCCTCCCCGATCTGGTTAAGGAAGGACACACTTCTTCTTGGTGCAAGTCTGTGCCAGGGACTCTCCTGCCAACAAAATCTACCACCAGAGCCCTCGTTAGTACTTGGTGGATGGAAGACAACAAGGCTCCAAACAGTAGGCTGTGCAGACAAGGCCCTGGCACTGACTGTGAATGTGGTGAGATGAGGGCAGCCTTGGGAACACAGGCGTGCAGGACTGCAAAAAGTCAGGCTGTCTATGAAACACTGGTTCCTGGCCATGGGGTCCAAAAGGCACACAAGGTCAAATGTCTCCCTCTTCTCGTGACCCCACAAAGGCAACCCTCTCAGAGACCAGCTGCTGAGGCAGTGCCTCAGGGAGTCCTGGGTGAGTGGGAGGAGCTGTGGCCTGGGGTAGAGTCCTTGTGGGCCTCGGTCTAGGATCCTGGAGCCACACAGAACGAGGCCCTTTCCAACGGCTGTGGGATGGACATCACTCTGAGACAATGGTGCCGGCCCACCAGAACCTCACCTTGGAAGCTGCGATGAAAGAGCAGTAAGGGGGCCAGGGATTTAGCTCAGCGGTTCGGTGGTAGGACCCGAGTTCAATCCCCGGTACCAAAAAAAAAAAAAAAAAGAGCAGTAAGGACAATGCACGGCGTGGATGAGCAGCCAGTTCACACTGAACACTGTCGTGTCTCAGGCACACCACACATCTCACCTTCATCCTAGTGACGGGATTTAGCTACATTTCGTATGTGAGGAACTAAGGCACAGACAGTTTTTCAGTAATTCACCTCAGAGAGGACAACATGGGCAGATGCCTAAGTAAACCCAAATCTGAATGAAGTAAAATAAAAGTACTCCTATCCTTGATGCTAATATTTGCATGAATGCTGTCCAGTGTTTTCATGCAAACTTATACAATTGCTTCTCTTTTATTGGGATTGGAATTCCGGCAAAGGCCTCCTAAGAAGATGGGATTTACCATTTAAATGACTACCCATTAGCTGTGGGAACATTGTTTTATAGACAAGTCAAAAATGCACACACAAGGGCCAGGGATTTAGCTCAGTGGTTCCGTTGCCTGCCTGCCTCACAAGTGCAAGGACCCGAGTTCGATCCCCAGTACCAAAAAAAAAAAAAAAAAAGCACACACAAATAGGTGTGTAAACACACATGATGCTTATCACAAAAGAATTTCAACAGAAGCTCATGGGAACACATACTTTTCCCCATTTAAGAAACTTCAGACACTATGCACCCATCTGTGCCCTCTGCTTCCTTCCTCATTATGAACATTTCAGTCCTGCAATAAAATGGCAACAATTCCAGCTGATCTAGACCACAAGAAGAAACCAGGTAATGCAGAACATCCAGTAACAGGGTGGACTGCACCAGAGAGTGCACAGACTTCCCGTCTTTGCTCTACCAGTCCTGGCGCTAAGTCCCCGGATGGGCCCATCTCACCAGGTGCTTGGCCTGATTCACTATGTCATCCCACCTGAGGCATCCCTGATGACACACCTTTCTTGTGCTACTGAGAGGAGAAAGCTGCAGTTCAAACCGTGGTGATATTGGTTAACCTGATTTCAGGAATGGTCAAATGTGAAAAGAATATATTTTAGAGTAAGTAAATGAAATACATTTAAGTCTTCGAGGTTGTGTGTCAAAAATAACTGTCAGATGCACATGCTTCTCAATGTACAATGAGATTATGTCCCAATAAACCCATCATTAAGTTTGAAATAGCATAAATCAAAAATGCATGTAATGTCCCTAACCTGCTGAAAACACTGTTATCGAACACAGCATGCTCAGAACGTTTAGCATAGCCTGAAGGTGGGCAGAATCACCTAACACAAAGCCAATTTTACAATGAAGAGTTGACTACCTCATGTAAGCTATTAAATACTATAAGGAGGGTAAAAAATAGAATGAGTACACATTCACACCCTGGTATAGTCAAAGCATGATGAAGTCAAACGGTTGTCAGTTGGGACTGTCTATAAACATTTTCTTTTCTAGAAACCTGTTGGAAGCCTTAATGTGGAATTGCACTGGGACAAATGTTCCAGACAGAGTTGTCTCCTGAACTCATTCTCTAGCACCCTCAGAGTTGAGCTACACAGTGCAGTAGCCAGTGACAAAGTGTAGTTACTTCTCTCTCATTGCTGAGACAAAGTTAAAGAGGAAAAGCTTTATTTAGCTCACAGTTTGTAGAGGTTTCAGTTCATACTCAGCAGGCTCTAAGGCAGGGTAGATGGCAGACAGGCATCACAGAGAAGAAACAGTTCATGGCAGGTAGAAGGTAGTAAAGCAAGCATGAGACAACCACAGCTCTTTCTGTACCTTGTATCTTATCAAAAGCCCTGCCTATGACTGCATGAGGCTTTGGGGGACATGGAGACACAACAGGTAGCAAGTGCCATTCCCTTACACACTACTGTTTAGGGGTAAAGACAAAATAAACAGTTACTGATAACAGCCCTGCCTGTTTGCTTTCATCATTTTAACATGGCCGTTTGCATCGTTTCTCCATCAGAGGGGTGTTCTCCAAGTTCAGCTGTCGCTCCCTCATGGAGTAGTGCGTTGTCTGTAGCATGAGTCTTCCCACATTAAGGTGAATTGTCTTAGGATTTTCCATACTACCACTCCCTAAAGATATTGACTAATTCCAAAATCCATTCTTTTCATGCTAGGATTTCAGCAAGACATTACTGAAACTTCAAACTTTCTGCAGTAACTGAGTCACCCCCCAAAAAAAGCAAAAGTTTCAGTTTAAATGCTTTCCACATTCATTCTATTTTTTTTACTTATTTGTTAATAACCAACCAAGAATCTAGCACAAGCTGGGCAAACTTTATCACTGAACCACATCTCCAGCCTCAGATTTTGATTTTTTAAAAACAGATTTTTGGGCCAGGGATTTAGCTCAGTGGTTCCCGCACCTGCCTCGCAAGCACAAGGTCCCAAGTTCGATCCCCGATACCAAAATAAATAAAATAGATTTTGAATCAATATTTGTGCATCCTGTAACATGAGAAACACAATGAAAAGGAAGGCTCTCCTGTCACCAACATTCAAAATGCTTCACTGTGAATTACACCATCTCATGTTTAGCACAGATTAAACAACACCTCAAGGATTTTTATACCTGCTATACTTCTAAGGCTAATTTATTTTACAAGACACAATGTCCAGGGGCCTCTTCCAACGGTCTGCACCACCAATTTGAGTTTGAATTTCTTCACAGTATTGTCTATTCATTATTTTGGGACTTAACGGCAGGAGTTTCAGGCTTCGTTGGACCACACTGTGATTACTGTGCTGATGCCTACCTTCTACCAAGGTTCTCTTACTAGTTGTTTCTACCTTTCCCTCAAGGTCCTGCTTTCCCGGAGCCTTTCCAAATGCATGAGCTCTGTCAGACAGAAACTGCCAGTAATTCTTCGCTTGGGGTTTAACTACTTTCTCCCAAAAAGTGGACCACTTTAAGTTTGTTTTTCTTACAGCATGTGGCTCAGTTCAAAGGGTTGGGTTCAGGCTTCACTACTGCAATATATTATGAATTTTTATAACTTCATTACTTGAAATAGCCAAAAGTGGGAACAACTCAAATGTTCATCATCCCCCAAAACAGACAAAATGTGGTACAGCCACACGATGAAATATTCTGCCACCAAGAACAAAGCCCTGATACCTTCTTCAACAGAGGACTACAGTTCTGCGGCTTCCCTAATGTGGAATGTCTAGAGGGGTGATCCGGAGACAGAGAGACTAGTAGTGGCTGCCTGAGGCTGGAGAAAAAGGGGAGTGGGGAGTAACACAGACATTCTGGAGGGCTGTGGTTGTAACTCAGCAGCACAGCGCCAGCACCTCAGCCTGAGGGCTAGGATTACGGGCGTGCACCAACACACCGAGCCACCCAGCTCTTTAAAATTCTTTTAATTTAAACATTTCATTCACTTTACTGGAAATGACCATCTGTATTCCTTTGGTTACCTAAACATAGACACAACCACGTACTCACACACTCGTTTTCTTTTGCTACAATTTGGCTGCTAATAGTAACTGGTTTATCTTTCAGGGTCTTGGGTGCTGCTCTTGTGAGTGTGGCTCTTTTACTTCACATGGGCAGCTTGGACTCTGGCCTTGTGATATTTCCACCTGATGCCCACAAAGCAGCTGCACTGATACTCCCTGGTGTGACTTGCTGGAAAGGGTGCTATCCTTCCTAAAACCACCCCTTCAGCCAGGACATCGCCCACCCTGGCTTTCCTCACCACTCTTCAGCCATTGCTGTTTATCTGAGTGCCTCCTGCCCCTGTGTTTCCCATAACCTGGATGCTCTTCTGTGCTCACCAGACATATCCTGAAGTCTACTAGGCTGTGCATATCCTGGTCCCCTCGCTGCCTTCTCCCTGATGCCCCTGTGCCCCTACCACATCAGAACACATTACTGTCTGTGTGGGATGCTCCAGCCTCTTGACTCTCTCAAAGCCCAGCATTCTGTTACTATGTCTGTGTCCCCGTAGTGGCTCACACACTAATATCCTCATCACCGGCTGGATCAATGTCCATCTTGGTCTGGTCAGCTCTAGGAGTTAAGGACACTGTCTAGTATGCCAATACTTAATCCTTAGCAGGGACCAATCTGCCAGAATCTGTAACACTCATAAAACGTTTCTCAATGGAATAAACAAACTGGAGGGCACATTCCAAGACATTAATGATGATTGCTCATGATAGTGAGATTCTGGATGCTATTTTTCAGGCTCATACCTAACTGTAAAGTCCAGGGAAAAACAGAGCTAAAGCTGTAGCTGCAGATTCCCTGAGCTTGTTCACCTTCAAGGCGTTCTTTCAGCGGAACGAATGTACATGGACCCTCAAGTTTGACTGGCCTGACATACAAACAACTTGGGCTAATTAGGTTAATGGAAGATTCATCTGGCTCTTGTGATCTATAGCACGTACCCAAGTAAACATCCAGATCTCAGCTGTATCGACTAAGTTATAACTAGCCCCCAGGAAATGATAGAGTTCACAAGTCAAGGGTCCACTATACAATGATACCGAGTAGCTGCAGTACTCTGGGGGCTGGGGACACACTGAGAACAGAACAAGGTGTTCACCATTCAGCAGGGGAGGTAAATAAGCACAGTGCGTAACAGATCTAATGGCAGTTGAAGCTTTGGACAGGTGGAGCGCGCGCATGCGCATGTGTGTGCACGTGTGTGTGTGTGTGTGTGTGTGTGTGTGTGTGTGTGTGTGTTGTATACATGCACACTGCTCAAAGGCAGCTGCAGCTTGTCAATGCAGGCCAGGGAGGCCTCATTGCCAAAGTGATGACCTAGAGGTCCAGATGGAGTCCACAGGCATTGGAGAAAAAGATTTCCAGAGGCAAAGCCATCAAAGAAGCCAGGACATAGGAAAAGGCCTGGATCATTTGAGGAACAGCTGGCTGTCATTGTGACAGAGAAAAGCAACCAAAGAGAAGACAGAGACAGAATCAGGGAGGCGACAAAGAGCCATTAATTACATCCTTGCCATGTGAAAACATGATGTAGACAATACTTGTAACCTGTGCAACGGTCAGAATATCTGCTGCCTCTTCCCAGGGGAGGATGTCACATACCTGCCCCAGTAACTTCAGACATGACCTGCTTCTGCAATGAAAGGTGGATGGAAACGTGTGCTCTATCAGGCAAAGACCTGCCATCAAGAAGGAATACAGTGAGAATGCTTTGTCTAGAGAGCTACACAGCATGACTAATGCTCAGAAAATCCATAGTGGTATTCAAACCTCTTAAACCAGCTAAGACCCAATCTAACATTCTGCCCCTCCTCTGGCCCAATGCAAGAAATACTTGATGGGAAGATCTAGAGTCGGAACAGTTGAGAAGACACTGGGGTAACAAATAGGTTGGTGAGAAGATCTGGGACAAGATGGTTTAACAGAGAAGGTGAAGGGCATCAAGCACGAGGCCAAGTATGCAGATGAACCAGAAAACAGGTCTGTACAGGGCTCTTTTGAGATGCTGCTGCTCATTTCTTCCTTTCCCCTCTTCTTGCTTTCCCATCTAGGGACAGTCATGGTTAAGGCATCTAAGGGGTACACAGGAAGAGGAATGGACCTGACACTGAGAAGGCTCATGGGCATTTCTTTCTCCCTTCAGTCACCACTGCCAGGAACAGTCCACATCAAAGCACTAAAAGGCAACAGTCAGACTGACACAACCTCAAGGACATCCTGTCTGGAGACAGCAGCTCAGAACAAATCTAAGAGTTAGATCTCTTACCCAATCTTAGAAAATCTAAGGGAAAGACTGTGTCTGCAGAAAGAAACAGACATCTATATGCACGAATGAAACAATCTTTACCAAGGCCACCCTTATGCCTTCGTGGCTCATGATGGTTCTGTCAAGAAAGGGCAAGAATAGAGAGATGCTTGCCTTGGCTTTTCTTTTTTGTGTGTGCTAAGGACTGAACCTGGGGCCTTTGTGCTAAGCTATATTCCCAGACCTTTTAAAATTTTTATACAGGGACTCCAAATGATAGAGTTCTATACAATAAGACAGGCCCTTGCCTTGCCTCCATGTTTTCCCCACAGAATGTTTTATTTTGGAAATATGTTTGTGTTGCTGAACTCCTGCCCAATGTATCAGAATGGTGACTGACCTCTCTGACCTTTCAGGAAGGTTCGTTTAAGCTCCACCCTCTCAGTAATGTTCTGTAACTCTGCCCAAGCATGAACATGCTCACAAAGCATGTTTCAGGAATGTTCTGTAACTCCACCCCCGTGCTTCAGGAATGTTCTGTAACTCCACCCCCCTGCTTCATTAGGCATTCTCACCTATCTTGTAGATCCCTATATAAAGAGGCTATCATTTCTGGTAGAGTGCTCAGACACCTCTGAGCCTGCCCATGTAATGAAGGTTTTTTTCTCTACCTCTTCTACTGACCATCCAATTTTTGAGTCTTCAAATTATGAGCTGTGTTCCAGAGTTCCACACTGATCTGCAAAGCTCAGCTTTGCATCAGAGCTGTGTTCCAGAGCCACCACCTTGAGCTATAAGGCTCAGCTGTGCCTTTCCAGATGTGGCCCTTGGCAGCAACACTAAGCTGCAACACTCGGCCCTGCTTCTGGGCTCTGGCACTTAGCTGTGGCACTGAGCTGCTCTGCTCTGCCACAACACTAAGCTGCTAAATTGCCTGGGCTGGGCTTAAATTTGCAATACTCCCACCTCAGTGTCCCAAATGTATAGGCAGGTACACTGTGCCACGCATTGACTTTTCTTGTTTTTAATTCATAGCCTTAATTAGCTCAGGATGATTTTCACTTTGACACTCCCACCAAAGAGGCAAGGGAATAGAACTTGGGGGTGAGTGGGAGATTCCATTCACAGGATTTGGTAGCTGCATCAACTCTCATGGCTTAATGGCCTTCAGAAGGGCTATTCTACAGCTGTCCCAGGTTTCTCTGAAAACTCTAGTTCCCCATTCTCTAAAACCTACCTTCTCCTCCACAATGACAAAACCTTTTGAGTCCAAGTCCCAAAGAAGGAAATTATTCTGGTGCCCTGGGCTATTTGATCACAGGGACACTTCTGCCTTGACACTTATAAGGTCCTACAGCCTTGATCTAGCCCAGAGATTCAAAGAAGATAGAGAAGATCCAAAGAATCCCCAAAGTCATCTCTTCAGGCTTCACACTTTTACCCATTATCAAGTTATTATAACAATGTATGATGTGTAATAGAGGGAAAAAAGGGACCAGGGGTTTAGCTCAGTGGTGTGACTGCCTGCCTCACAAATGCAAGGTCCCAAGTTCGATTTTCAGTTAAAAAAAAAAAATTGCATGTACTAGAGGAAAAAAAATACACGATTCTACTCCCCTGATGACTGCTTTCTCTATCACCTATTTCTAATCTATACCCATATGTGCACATATCTTTACAGTCTTGTGAAGACTGTAAATCTCCTCCTATGCCTTCTTTTGCCATACTATAAGCATTTTTAACATGGCAACAAAACTTTTGTAATTATGGGTCAGAGTGGCTGGCTGAATGGAGTAAATTAGAAGTCCTCAATGAGGAACATTGGGCTAAGGAAATAAGGTAAACATAACTCATTATTTCAAAGTTTCCACAACTAAAGCAACAGATCTTATTTCTTGAAAGTATCCCTTTCAATCCTAGAGGCAAGTTTTAATCTTAGAAAAGATGATATCACTTCTCTTTCAGAAGCAACTGTTTTGTCCAGTTTCACCTTTCTCCCCTAGGAGAATTTTAACACAGAAATACTCCACAAAGCAAACTCCAGCTCTAATTCTGTGGTTGCCGTGGGGTGAGAGGTATGTGGGGCTGCTCATGAGGATGTCCTTGCTGATACAGGAAAACTGGTTAAAAGCAATCTCTCTTTCTGATTACACTTACAAGATCTGATTCTTTTTTTTTTTTTTTTTTCTCAGTACTGGGTATTGAACTCAGGACCTTGTGCTTGCGAGGCAGGCACAGTGCCACTGGGCTAAATCCCTGGCCCACAAGATCTGATTCTAATAAGCACAGGCTTCCGGACAGCAGGTGGACACTCCCTATTTAAGGCTTCCTCCTACCGATCACTTACTGACTACATTCTTTCTAGCATGCTGAAGATGAAAGACATCTCAATTAAGTGCCTTCTTCACATTCTCATGTTTTATTCCTGTGCATGCATGATCATGTTTGGGAATGGCTTTAATAATCCTTGAAGGGCCGGGGATTTAGCTCAGTGGTTGGGTGGCCTGCCTTGCAAGCGCAAGGACTTGAGTTCAATCCCCAGTACCAAAAAAACAAACAAAAAAAAACAAATCCTTGAAGCTTTTTTTCACATTTATCATCATCCAATGTTTTTGCCAGGAGTTCTCCAATAATGGACTTAACTGGGCTACAGAATGTCTCACAATGACCAATTCTCCAGGTAGCTTAAGGAGCAGGAGTCACATCTGAAGCCACATCACCTTTGTGCAGGTTTTTGACAAAGTTGGAAAACCGTGTGGTCATGAGCATTCTTTATGTTTCCAAAGGCTGCTCTTCAGGGTGTGTTCTCTGATGTCGGACAAGGGATGAACTCCTCCTAAATGACTTCTCACACTGAGGACATTGGTAGGGACCCTCCCTGTTATGCAGTTTCTGATGAACTGCCAGATGAGAGTTCTGCTTGAAGGACTTCCCACATTGCAGACACTGGTATGGAGATTCCTTGGTGTGAATCCTCTGGTGTTTGGTCAGACAGGAGCTGTCCCGGAAAGCTTTGCCACACTGATTACACTCATAGGGCTTCTCACCAGTATGAGTCCTCTGGTGCCGGATGAGGCCAGCAATGTTCCTGAAAAGCTTCTGACACTGGTTACAGCTGTAGGGCTTCTCACCAGTATGAATCCTCTGGTGTCTGATAAGGTACGCACTCTCAATGAATGTCTTCCCACACTCTTTACACTCATAGGGCTTCTCCCCAGAATGAATTTTTTGATGCACAATAAGGTGGGAATTGCGGTTGAAAGATTTCCCACACTCTACACACTCAAAGGGCTTTTCCCCAGTGTGAGTCCTCTCATGCTGGGTAAGGTATGAGCCATCCCGGAAAGCCTTTCCACACCTGCTGCACTCGTAAGGTTTCTCACCTGTGTGAATTCTGAGATGCACGGTAAGGTGAGAGATGTCAGTGAAGGGTTTCCCACACTCATTGCATCTATATGGTTTTTCTCCTGTATGAGTTCTTTGATGCAAAATCAAAGATGAATTTCGGTTAAAGGTTTTTCCACATTCTAGACATTCATAAGGCTTCTCACCTGTGTGAATCCTTTGGTGTTGGGTCAGAGCTGACCCATCACTAAAAGCTTTTCCACATTTACTGCATTTATACGGCTTCTCTCCTGTATGGATCCTTTGATGAACAATTAGGTTGTAGTTCTTAGAAAAAGATTTTCCACACTCATTACAGGTATAAGGTTTCTCTCCAGTGTGAGTTCGGTGATGCAAAACCAGAGAAGAATTGCGTTTGAAGCATTTGCCACATTCAGTACATTTGTATGGTTTCTCAGTGGGGTGACGCCTCCTGTTTTCACTTAGAGAGGAGCTCAGGGAAAAGATGTGCCCAAAGTCATTGCCTTCATATAGTTTCTTTCCTCTTTTCATTATTTTTTGATCACTAATGTGGGTAAAATGGTTGATGGATTTTAAATTTTCAGGGTATTTACAGGATTTGTCTCTCATTTGACTTTTTCCAAGCTGAGAAACTTCCAAGGAGTGCTGGAAGGCTTTTCCACAGTCATCACTGTCACCAGTTCTCTTGCCTGCATAGTTTTTGGAACTGTGTAAGGCTTGGTCACAGTCCAACATTCTGCCATTCACATCATGGAAATCATTTGTTACAGGAAATCTTTGAGATGGTGGACGACCCACACTTGCACTCAA
The DNA here is from genome assembly GCF_012274545.1 of Fukomys damarensis. Lineage (NCBI taxonomy): Eukaryota > Metazoa > Chordata > Mammalia > Rodentia > Bathyergidae > Fukomys > Fukomys damarensis. The sequence goes on from NW_022900931.1 coordinate 68,681,223, forward strand.
AGGCTTCCCAAAGCCAGGATATTCAGAGACTGCTTCCTGAGACCCTGGTTTCTCCTGAGGTAAAGTAGACTGCCTCAGATGTCTCTTCTGGTTCTCACACTCCCAGCTGTCACCCAGAACTAGCAAACAGCGATCATCCCTCACAAACCCTTCCATTGCCAAGTCACAGGACAGTTCTTCCACTGGAACCTTCTGAGCCACCGTTGTCAGTCTCATGTTCAAAGCTGAGAAGCAAAGAGAAAAGAGGCAGAGTAAGCTTTACAAAGCTGTATGTTAAAGAGGAATGGAAAGGATGATGGGCTAGATGTTGGACTGTGTAATTTTACATTTTAAAATTCACATCCATGAAAGGACACAAAAATAAGAACTTAGAAATAAAGCCAAAACCAAGTTCCAAGAAAGAAATAGCATCTCATTCTCTCCAAGAGCAGGCAGGATCAGCACTGGGAATAAACATCATCAAAAAGACTAGCTTGAGAAATGGGAAGCTGAGGCCAGGTATCATCACTCACACTGGTTACCACCCTGGCCCCTGCACATGTGTCCACAGCATTAGTGAGCATACCAACAATCTATACACATTCCTAACACCCTGACTTCACATGTGCTGAAACAGCACAGAATGAGACGATCTTTAACAGCTCTGTGATCAGAGATCTGCCTTCAGAGATCCTGGAATGACAGCACAGGCTGAACACTTGAAAGTTTAGGACCTGAGTCCTGGATCTATTGGTGACTCCACTAATCTGTTGTGAGAAAAACTGGATCCTATCAGAGACAGTTTCCAGCCTAGAGAATAGACAGCACTCTCTGTAAAAGGATCCCAGTATCTTTATCTTTGTCAATCTTTTTTCACCACCTTGTCCCACTCCTACTTCATAATATTAAGTCAATTGGCTTTCTCTATCTTTGACCTTTGAAAAGTTAAAATGTGTTGCTGGGCGTGGTGGCGCACGCCTGTAATCCCAGCTCTCGGGAGGCTGAGGCAGGAGGATCGCAGTGAGTTCGAGACCAGCCTAGGCTACATAGTGAGTTCCAGGTCAGTCTCAACTACATAGTGAGACCCTGTCTCAAAAGACCAAAAAAAAAAAAAAAAGAAGAAGTTAAAATGTATCCGCCGCTTGCCTCACAAGCACAAGGTCCCAAGTTCGATCCCCAGTACCAAAAAAAATTTATCACAGTAAAAGACATATGACTATTTTACTTTATTCTGTGAGCCTCTGACATTATATTATTTAAAAATATCACCAACCACCAACAACATAGTCTGTCCCTTGTTCCTAGAATTTCATTTATATGAAGAATTATTTGTATTTTTAAGGCAGAGGTTTGATTTCACCCTGCAATAAAGGAATATTTACTTTGATATTGTACCTAGAAGAGCTACCAAATCTCTAATATTCTCTTTATTATTCAACTGATTTGAATGATCAGCTGAATTACTGAAAGATCAGCTGCAGTGTTATTTGTCTAAAACACTGTTTTACTATAAATATACTAATGTATATATTAAGAATAGATATGTATTTTTTCTTTAATTTCCTTTTTCAGTCTGGAGAAATAGCTTGATAATGTTTGCCACCTGTCATCTATACACAATAAAGTGTTTTTCTGTTGGTCAAAAGATAATATACACAGCCCTTAAAAATATTAACTATTATGATTGGTTCTCTTATCTAAATAATTGGGCTTGGCTTGGAGAAACTGCTGGACAAGACTCTCCTCAGTGGATAAAAACAATCAGTTTTTGTCCACTGACAGGACTTGGGAAATTTTCCCAGAGCCTTACAGTGGCACACCCCAACAAACATTATTAAATATGTTATTGTAATATATTTATGTTGGCTATAATCAAAAGGTTGAATTCTTTATGTGCAAAATTAAATTTTCTTATAATATTGAGATACTTTTGGTCTAACTTACAAAATTAAAGAACAAAAATAAAGAAATTTTATTTATTAGTACATGTTACATGCATTTTACAATCATCTTGGGGATTGGGTACATGTACATAATACAACCTGCTTTTTTTATCCTCTGCCCCTCTTTCCCTCTTCTTTCTTTCCCCATTTTCATTCTTATTGATATTATCAATCTTAGCTCATATGTAAAGCATATAATTTTACATTTCACTGAGGTTTTAGGTTCCTGTACAAGGCATATCTTTATTCTACTTATTTCTCCTGCTCCACACCCGCCAACCTTCAAAGGTTCTATATTGTACTTAGTTTCTCATGTTCTCCATTGATAAACTTTTGGTAACATTAATTATTGCTAACCTCATAGTGTACTAAATGTATTTATTTCCCAAGTTCGCAGACCTTCAAACATGCAAAGCTGAAAAACATGGTGGTGACTTTCTAACTAAAGTTGTCATAGTAAGAATTTTTATACTTGCTTTATGATTGTGTTTTTAAAAAATTCCACTGGTAGGACTCAGGAAATGTTATGGTTTCATAGCTTACGGATGCTAAGTGACATTTCCAGACTTTTTAAGCCTTCCATGAGTTCTTTATATAGGTCACAGATCCCTAGATATAAAAATCTTTAGGGCAAACTTTTGGGTGAAAGTCCAACTGTTGTGTACAACTCCTTTTTCCTGCCTTGTCTACTAATAAAAATTAAAATATCTACGTGCTAGGAACAAGGACACCTATTCTTGAGGTAAACAACAGATCTCTGTATGACTGGTGAAGATACATAGAGAAATTGGGACAAAAAGAGACAGGGGCTGTGGGCTTGGGCTGGGTTGCACATGCAAGGTGACCTGAAGATAAAGCAGGCAGTTCACATAAGACCTAAACAGGGGACCTAAACAGACTCCTATATTTTCTTTTTCCCTTTATCTCTCTCCAAAAATACACAAGGACTGATATAGGGCTAACCTCCTATAAATTGCTATATGGGCTTTCATATTTGGGCAGAGCTACAGATCTCTATACTTTGGAAATCAAAGACCAATTTCTAAGAAAGAATGTCCTGATCATATCCCCCACTTAATCCTCCCTCAGGTTCTAAGGTCTCCTAGCCTGGACCCCACCTCTGGAGTTCACAGTTTATCAGTTTCAGCCCAGCGACCTGATGCTGATAAAGACCCAAAGAGGACCAGCTCCACCCGAATTGAGAAGGGTCTAATTAAGTGCTTCTGAACTGATACCACAATAGGAACAGAAGAAAAAGGGTGGACTCACTAAACTCGAGTTATGAAACTAATAGGAGAAACTTGGGAAGGGGTAGAACAAAGCCAATGGGATATGTCACCTGAGGATCCTGTGAGTCTGAAATTTTAAAGAGACAAAAAGGTTCAATAATGAAGGGTGCATTCCTTTTATGCCTGGTTTGGCTGAGCAGTTTAATACCCTACAGCCAGGGAAAAGACTGGAAGTTAATGATAGAAAGGTATCAAAATCCTAGAAAATGTGGTAATCACTATCCAGTCAGGCTAGTAATAAATATAACTAGAACCTCAGAACCTCAAACCATTCCTTTTGATTCCTGTCAGGCTCTGTCCTGTGAGAATTTGATAAGCCAGAGACAACTCTCACAAACTGATAAACACATCTGCCCAGTGTTAGGATGGGGAGGTGCACAGATGCCTCCTTGCCCCACTTGAAATGATGTATGGTGGACCACTCAATACCAGAGTAGACAGCTGATATAAAATGATTAGAAGTAAAATGGTTTTTAAAAGTTGCACTTATATAAAGACTATGTCCCCTCCAACTGTCAGACATTGCAATGTAATCCAATATTCCTAATTATTAATAATCTAGTTTAATTGCATCAGAACCCTGAGGTAGCACAGAGAGTCCATGGTCTAGGGGCAGAAGTTTCAGGGGAGAATCCAACAGGATACCTAACCCACCAGGTCATAGCCAACTCAACCGAAGAGATTCCCCCACCTCAAGTCCAGAAGATATGTTGCAAAATGACCCTCAAAGAATAAAAACAGTAGAAGTTAAAGATGTAAGACAAACTCTAGAGACAGACACTAGCTACAGAGATGCAAGTGCCTGGGTCAAATGGGTAAAATTCTCACGCAAGCCCTTAAGAAGAACAACTGCTAGGGCTGGGGATTTAGCTCAGTGGTGCCGCCGCCTGCCCTGCAAGTGCAAGGTCCTGAGTTCAATCCCCCATACCAAGAAAAAACAAACAAACAAATAAAAGAACCACTGCTATACACATGTTGTCAGTCATCCACAGTCACAAGCTGTTCCCTTTCCCTTCAGCAGAGATGTGAACCTTCAAGGATTGTGCTGCATAATGGCTCTGCGTCAGGACAAAGATGAATAAGGAAACAAGACTTTTAAGAACTTACCATTGGTCTTCTCTGCACTGCAAAGGACCAACCTGAGAGCAAGTCTCCCCTATAGAGAATGTGATTCACTCCTCTTGCCTTAGGCAAGGGGCAGTTTCATAAACCCACAGCAGAGCTCAAGATGTGCACAACTTTGAGTGTCACTGGAGAACCAGACAGTGGCAATTACTCTGTTCTCTGTGTACCCTGGGCTGATGTCTAGTGATTTTGTGGGAAATGGAAACTTCTTGGTAGACACCCTATCTAATTGGACAGAAACTTGTGTTTTAGTCTACCTGGCTATACTATTTACCTTAGGACTCCAAAGGCAGCCCAGAAAGGATCCCAGTCGCAGGAGTAACAGGTCAACACCTGCTTCATTTGACTCAGTTGTCTATAATAATTCAATTGTAGTCCCTCAAAGAGTTCCCAATTAATTCAAGGATTTGAGTCAGGTAGCTGCAGGGTATGTGTCAGCATACTTCTGGTGGTCCACAATTAATAAAAATGTACACTGGCTTAAATATATATATATATATATATACTGTAACAAAGATTCATCAACTATACTGGAGATGCTGGGAAAATAGAATTGCACATTTTGTGATATGCACCAATACGTGATATGATATACTAACACAAAAAGGAGCTATGTCATAATGGGTGGGAAATGTACCTTCATTCCTAATAATATAGCTCCAGATAGAACTATTACAAAGGCCTTAGACAGGTTAACAACCCTGGCCAATAAACTGGTGGAGAATGGTGGGATTGGTAACTATTTGAAAATGTGTGCGCTCAATAAGGTTAACAGGTGTCCTAAATCATAAGCACTACCATGGAAGGGGTTTGTGTCAGTTTAATTCACAGGAGTTCAGACACCCCACAATATTAATTTCCTAAGAAATAACTACTGAAACCAAAATTCAATTTTCTCTAAAACAATACCCAACTAAAAAGTCTATATGCATAGTCCTGTAATCTTACCACATGGGCAGGCTGAGTCAGGAGAATCTCAAGTATGAGGATAGCCTGGGAAACTTAGACATGTAGTGAAAACCTGTCTCAAAATAAATAAAATGTAAAAATAGGCAGGGATTCTGCTTTGTGTGAAAATCCTGGGTTCAACTCCCATGTTATGGCTTATATCTAGATGTCCATCCAAAGCCTCTTGTTGTCACAGGTGGAGCTTTTTCAGAAGTGGCTGAATCTAGAGTACGTGATTGATTCACAGTGCAATGCTAGAATTAAAGGTGCTAGGAATAAGGATGGGTGATTACTAAATCAGTCCACTGATTGGTTTGGCACCACCCCAGTCCCAGTACCCTAGATACAGCATAAAGGACAGAAAGAGGCTTGTCTTGTCTCTTGCTTGCTTTGCTACCTTCTGCCCATCATTAGCTGTTTTTTTCTCGGTAATGCCTATTTGCTGTGCCATGCTGCCTTGGAGCCAGCCAATTATGGACTGAAACCTCTACAAACTGTGAACTAAATAAACATTTCCCCCTTTAACTTTGGGGGTCAGGTATTTTGTCTCAGCAATGACAGACAAGTAACTAAGACACCTAAGTACTAACACAAAAAAAGGACAAAAAAAAATAAGATACGAAAAAGAAAAGCTAAGAAAAATTATGCGGCATCTTTGTGACAACAATTTGAAAAATTATATTCAAGATCTCAAAAGATAACTTTGGGTAAGGGAAAAGTTAGACCTGGTGCAAAGATAAGCAAACTCAATATTGAAACCACAACTACTATCACCAGATTGAATTATAAAAGCAATACCTTCCTGTAAGAAAATTTTACTAGAGTGACAAACAGCTCTTGTAAGTCATACAAAAGAAGGTAGCTCCTGAAATATCTAAGACCACTCCTTAGCAACCAAAAGGAAGAGAAGAGGGGTTCGGAATTCCTCTGAGTAAAGACTCTTCTAAAGTTCCAATAACTAAGCAACCCAGTGGAACAATAGAGAGGTCCAAACATGCTTGGAGGCCTAATTTGGTAGGTGGTAAAGGTGGCCTCATATTACACCACGAGTATTTCTTACTGCCTTTTCAGATTAAAAAAATGCTAAAAATCCTAATTCATACACAATCCCAAACACACATAACTATACAATCCAGATGGACAAAACATCAATATGTAAAAACACAAACAAAGGTACGCATACATACAAAAGCCTTGAGTATGATTAGAATATAGATCTAACCAACACTTTTGAGTTATCACATTAGAGTTTCTTAACACATAAAAGGCACAAAACAGATCTGAAACATCTGACTATATCAAAATGAGTAATATATCACAAATATGAGATTAAGATAAAACAAAAAAATAAACAAGGAATTATTAAAAGTACGACCACCAAGGGCCAGGGATTTAGCTCAGTGGTTCTACTGCCTGCCCTCTAAGCACATGGTACCAAAAAAAAAAAAATAATAATAATAATAATAACACAACCACCAAGATGATTTTACTAATTACAAAGGGGGAAATAGGGAGAGCACTGGCAAACAGCACTGACTACATGAGCAGTCTGCCCACCACCAACTTCACATGACTCCTGATATACTATTTCAGAGGACATGCTTGCATTTGTATACATACTCTCCTGTGATGCAGAACCTGAATTATTTATGAGACCATTAACTAAACACCCAGGGACAATGTACAAAATAACCCACCCACATCTTACATTTTTTATGTTTTTGTGGTACTTGGAATTGAACCCAGGGCTTTGCCCATGCTATGAAAGAGCCCTGCACCACACTGCTTCCCTAGCCCTTTTAAAATTTTATTTTGAGACAGGCTCTCATGAAGTTCATCAGGCTAGGCTTGCACTTGCAATACTCCAACCTCAGCCTCTTTCATTCATTCAATCATTCATTCATTTATTTATTGGTTTTTTGAGGCAGGGTCTCACTATGTAGTTGAGACTGACCTGGAACTCACTATGTAGCCCAGGCTGGTCTCGAACTCACAGCGATCCTCCTGCCTCAGCCTCCCAAGTGCTGGGATTATAGGTGTGTGCCACCATGCCCGGCTGTCCAACCTCAGCCTCTTGAGTAGCTGGGACTGCAGACATGAGCCACCATGCCCAGCAGGTAGTTCTTTTAAAAACATCAGTGTCATAGAAAAAGCAAGAACTGTAAGATTAAAACTTGATGATGAAGCTGGACCTGGAGGTACAGGCCTGTAATCCAGCACTCTGGGGGGCCAAGGCAGGAGGATTTTAGCCATCCTGCTAATTTAGGGACTTACAGAAATCTTGTTTCAAAAATAAGAAAGGCTGAGGATGTGTAAGGTCTAGGTTCCTTCACCAGTGGCAGGGGGAAATGGAGGAAACCAAAAAGACCTAACAACTAGATACACTACATTAGCCTGGATTAAACTGAATATATACTGTATAATATCAGACAAGAGCCTTTTGTCCATAATAAAGTACTGGGATGTGATAACAGCATTATAGTTTGTTCAAGAATGATCTTCTTAGAAAAGCCAAGCAAAAGCATTTCAAGGTAAGTGTCATGTCTGCAATAAAATTTCAGTAATTCAGCCAAAAAAAAAAAAGTAAATATATGCCTATATCACACCAGCCCACAGCACATACTGTATGTGTAAAACACAGAGGTGTGCACATGTTTAAAAGATGGAAAAAGGTAAAACTGATGTAGCAAAAGTGTTAACTTGAGAATCTGAATGCTTTTATAAGCATTCTTTGGATGATTCCTGCAACTTTCTTGGAGAATGAAACTTTTCAAAATAAAAAACTGGGTGGAAAAAGAGGGAAATAAGCAACAACATAGAACAAAGTTGCTTTGAGGGGGGGAACCAAATGGGAGAGCTTAATATTCAAAACATATTTTTATAAGCCTTACCTTCTAACAACCATGTTTTTAACATTGGCCAAGAATAAGCGACCTTTCCAAAGTGACGGTGATTTTTATAAAAGTCTATTCGATGTATCAAATCTCTGCCAATTATATCATGAAGATCCGTGCATTTTCTGTAAGTCAGTTTTGCCTCAAAAATGAATATTTAAAAGCCAGCCAAGCTGGGCGTGGTGGCGCACGCCTATAATCCCAGCACTGGGGACGCTGAGGCAGGAGGATCGCTGTGAGTTCGAGACCAGCCTGGGCTACATAGTGAGTTCCAGGTCAGTCTCAACTACATAGTGACACCCTGTCTCAAAAAACCAATCAATCCATCAATAAATAAATAAATGCCAGCCAAAGTGGTATATGCTTGTAATGCCAGCTACTCTGGAGTCTGCAACAACAAGGATAGCAAACTCTGAGACCAGCCTGACGAACTTCACAAGATCTTGTTTCAAAATAAACTTTAAAAATAAAAAAGGCTGAAAGTGCTGATCAGCTGGTTCCATCGCCCAGTTTCAGAAAAACAAAACAAAAGAAAAAACAATGAAAAAGAAAAAGCAACACTTAACTCAAACTCATGTTAAGCATAAGTAAATGTTTGGGGAGAAAATGTACTGATAACTGCAACTTATTTTGAAATACAGTGAAAAAGAAGGATCAATGCATGGCGAAAAGGATAGAAGAGAAGACAGGACATGGCAGGTTCAGCAGGGATTGTATGTTCTAATATCATTCACTGCACGGGTCTTCCAGCTCTTCTACATGCAGGAAAATTTTTAACATAAAATATTGAGAGCAGGGAGCTCACTAACGAAATAAAGCTGTAAACAAAAAAAGGCCGTGAGAAAGCTGCTAACGAGGAATATAATCATATACTGCAAATATATATATTACTGAAAATGAACAAAAGTGTAATTTTGGATAACCTTTTAAATGAATAATTGTTTTTATTCCCCTGGGATTTGGAGGACTGAATTTATGATTTACTTTTCCCGATTAAGCTTTCAATTGCAGTTAGATTCTAAAGCCTACTTAGTAAATGTTTAAACATGTTTTTGGCTAATAGAAAAGGATACTAAACGTGTAGAAACAGTCAACACGACTGGGAGGCGACATAGGACCGGGCGACAGACACCTGCAGGACTCCGCGGGTAGTCGCGGCGCCGACAGGAGAGGCGGCCGGGCTGGCGCAGAACTGCAGGCGACGCGGACGGCGCCTCACGGGGACC
>NW_022900931.1:68690979-68743763 GCF_012274545.1 Fukomys damarensis
AGGTCACACCGGCGCGCGACCTAAGAGCCCGGGAACGTCCACGCCGCGAAGACAGCTGCGTACGTCCAGGGCCAACCCGGGCGGCTCGAAACGCCCACTGCCCGCGTGAAACCGGCCTGCAGATGCTCCGCTCGCCGCCACAGCTGCACCGGATAGCTCCCCGTCCCGCGCCGCCCACTGGGGAGAAACTGAGGCAACGAAGGGGAGAGGAGCGCCGCAGAACTCACCGCGGACGACCGGCGGCAGCCATGTTCGCGGACACTACGCATGCGCGAGCCCGATTACCCGGATGTGCGCGTCCTCGGCAGCCAGCTGCGGGACTGTGGAGGGGCGGGGTGAATTTCTCCTGGCGCTCACTCTTTGGCTGGCTGCCTGGTCTTTCTGTTTGGACTCACGGATGTTTTCTTTTCCAGCCACTAGTCGGCTGTTGGCCGAGGCGGGGCTTGCTCCCCGGCCGAGGTGCTTCAGGTTCGGCGTCCTCCTTCTGCGACCAGCCTGGCATTTCTCCCTAGGCGTTCTAAACCGTGCTGTCGGTGGTTGTAGTACAGCCTTAATCTTAGTGCATAATTTGCCGGAATGGTTTTACATCATAGCTTGTTTTATTTTCAGAAAAATATGTTAAAATCCAGCTCAGGATATCTCATTACTTGACAATATAATTAATTTGCAAATCATGCAAGCTACATGTTTTTAGAATAGGGCAGCTAAGGATCGTAGTCGCACTCGGACGTGGTAGTGCACACCTGTGATCCCAACTATTTGTGAAGATGAGGCAGGATTGTAAATTACAGGCCAGCCTGAGAAACTTAGTGGGGCCAGAAATATGGTTTATAACAGAAGCAAATCACAAATTAGTGAACTGAGTGGTTTGGTTCTGGTTTTGGTGTTAGTTTTCCTGTGGCTAAGCAGTGAATCCAGGGCATCCTGCCTTTCAGGCACCTGCTCACCTGGTGGGCTCACAGCCCCAGCCCCAGTAGTGTTTTGGGGGGTCTTTAGCTTTACTGGTTTTCTACTACTTAATTACAAAGGAATATGAAGCTCCAACTATAATAATGAATTTTTTTTTTATAGAAGAGTTCTAAGCAGGCCTGCCTCAGGCTCCCAATACTGTAGCTGGGATTGTAGGCATGTCACAATGCCCAGCATTGTTTTTTGTTTTTTAAAGCTCTGTTATTAAGTGGATATATATTTAGAATTCTTGTATGTTCTTGATGAATTTGGCCATCTATAATTATGGAGTATTCTTTCTTATACCCAGTAGTTTTCCTTGTTCTGAAGTTTACTTAGCTTGATAATTACCTACCCACGCCAGCCTTCTTTTGATTATATTTGCTGTATATATTTTTTCAGACTTTTGCTTAAATTTACCTATATCATATTTCAAGTATAATTCTTATAGATGGTAAACAGGTCTTGTGTGGTGCTGTCGTTGTTGTTTTATCCTGACAATTTTTGGTATTTTTGTGGTTTTTAAGACACAGGTTGTACTTCAGGTTGACCTAGAATTCACCATGTAATGCAGGTAGGCCTCAAACTCACAGCAAACCTCCTGGCTCGGCCTCCAGAGTGCTAAGATTAAAGGTGAGCACCACCATGCCTGGTGACAGTTTTTTTAATTGGTGTGTTTAGAGCATTCACATTTAATGTAATTATTGATACAGTTCAATTTAGCCCTGCCATTTTTTCTTTTCTGTTTGTCACTTCTATTTTGGGGGTGGTGGTGCTGATTTCCCTTTTCTGCCTTCTTTGTATTATTATAAAATTTTGTACCACTCCATATTAGATTATCTGTTGGCATTTTAGCTGTATATCTTTGTATTTTTAAAGATTCTATTAGTGCACATTGGTTATTAGGGCAATGAGTTTCATTTTGGCAGATTGGTACATGCATACAGTATCGTTTGGTCATCTTCACCCCCATTACCTTTCTTGCCCTGCCACCACCTCATGTTTGTATGATTTTTTTAAAAAAATGACTGCAGCCGGGCTTTGGTGGCGCACGCCTGTAATCCCAGCACTCAGGAGGCTGAGGCAGGAGGATCGCCGTGAGTTTGAGACCAGCCTGGGCTACATAGTGAATTCATAGCCAGCTGGAACTACATAGTTATACCCTGTCTTAAAAAAAATAAAAGAGAAAGAAACAGAGAGGGAGGAAGGGGCCAGACATAGTGCTGCACATTTGTAACCTAAGCACTGAGGAGGCTGAGGCAGGAGGACTGCCATGAATGTGCAGCCAGTCTATGTTGCTGAGTGAGTTCAAGGTGAGCCTGAACAGTATAGCACCCTAATCTCAAAACACACACACACACACACACACGCACACACACACAAAAGAAATGATAAAAATTATGCATCATCTTTGTGACAAAAAGTTGAAAATTTTTATTGAAGATATTGTTGTTGGGTAGTTTCCTCAAAAATAGCTCACCAAACAAAAGTATTTCAGGTCTTTTTTGCCTCAAACAAAGAATTGGATAAGACAAGCCAAAAACAGTGCCAAAAGTTTATTTCAAAGGTTAGGCATGAAGCAGTAAGTGGAAAACTGGCTCTTCAGAGTGAACTTGGGCTGATCAAAAGAGGAAAAGAGAAAAAAGATCCAGGGTGGACTACCATGAGGAGTCACGACAGCAAGGTCCTGGTGGCATCTGGTCTTCTTTGTACCTTCCACATCTCATGGGAGCCTGCCAAAAGTTCTACATATATGGTCTTGAGAATCATCTGGCACTGCTCTGGGGTCTTGTAATTTATAGGTCCTTCCCACTTCTCCAGCCAGCTTGCCACATCGTACCTTCTATATTAATAACGAAAGACTCTTCAAGTAAGCAGGAGTTGGACTTGGTGCAAGGTTGAAAAAATCCAATATTCAAACCACGACAGTCATCACCAGACTAAACTATGAAAGCAGTATCTCCCTACAACAAACCACTGGAGGAATTTTACTAGAGTATTGTGGCAAAGCAGAACAGCTCAGTGTCACAACCAAGTGCCATAGCTCTGAGGCACAGCTGCATGTTACAGCTCAGTGTTACAGCTCTGGGTCACAGCTATCACGATTTGAAGACTCAAGAATCTGACGGTCACTTGAAGAGGTGGAGAAAAACCTTTATTATGCTGCCAGGCTCCAAGAAGTTCATACTCTGAAGTCTGAGCACCTCAATAGGAATGAGAGATTCCTTATATAGGGATCTACAGGGCAAGTGAGCATGCTCACTAAAGCAGAGGGGCAGAGTTACAGAACATTCCTGAGAGGGCACTTCATACAGTTACAAAACATTTTGATATGTTGGGCAGGAGTGCAGCACAACCATTACACTTCTGGAACAAAACATTCTGTGGGAAAAAAAAAAAAACATGGAGACGAGGCAAGGGCCTGCCTTATTATATAGTATTACTCTATCAGTATGACAAACAGTTCCTGTAAGTCACACAAAAGAGGGTAGCTACTGAAGTATCCAAGTCCACTCCTTAAGAAACAAAAGGAAAAGGAAATCAGAATTCCTCTACCAGAGTAAAAGCTCTCCTAAATTCCAGTAACTAAGCAACCCAATGAAGAGAACAAAAGAAAGGTCCAAAAGTGCTGGGTGCGATGGTGCACACCTGTAATCCCAGCACTTTGGAGACTGAGGCAGGAGGATCTCTGTGAGTTTGAGACCAGCCTGGGCTACCCAGTGAGTTCCAGGTCAGTCTCAACTACATAGTGAGATCCTGTCTCAAAAAACAAACAAAAATAAATAAATAATTAATTAATTCAAAAAATAAAAGGTCCACATGGACTTAGACTAGGCCTAATTTGATTAAGTGGGAAAGGTGGCTTCAGACTTCAGAAGAAGTATGTATTCATCTTGCCACCTTTTCAGATGGAAAAAAACCCCTGCAAATCTTAATGCATACATATTCTCAAACACACATTATATACTGCAGATGAACAAAATATCTATATGTGACCACACAAACACACACACCTTGAGGATGACTAGAATACAGAACAAAAGAATACCTTTGATTCATCAGGGTAAAGAAGAGTGTCTTCACACAAAAGGCACAAAACACAGATTTAAAACATCTGAATATATCAAAATATCACTAATGGTTCTGTACACTATGAAACATAGAAGAAACACATCCTGGGGTGTGGGTGAAGCACAGGGTCTCCAGAGTGGCTCTGTGGGCTTCCCTGTATAACCAATAACTATTCAACAATAAACACCTACTTTGGGGGATTGTCCCATCGATTATGCCCAAAGCAGGCTGTAAGCAGTGCAGGCTGTCAATAGTGAACCCTGGAACTGCCTTATTTTAAGAAGTGAGTCTGACCAAAACATAAGGCAACATACAGCCAGGGTCAGTGATTCTTACCAAAATTTCATTCCCAGACTAACACAAAAATCCTTTGTCTCTTTTTTTTTTACAAGTTTTGCCTGCATCAAGATATCCCTATCAACCACACATAGTCCCCTTACCCCAATTTAACAATGATGTGTCACCAGTAAATATCAGCAGTTCTGGCCTTTTGGGGTCTTTGCAGTTTGCTCAACACTGGTCATCCTGGCTCCCCGTTTCTCTCTCAAACTCTGTCCCTATGTCTTTCTTCTCACCATTCAACATAACACCAATCAAGAGATCGAGACTTGCCACAGGGGTCTCTGACAACTTACTACTCCTAAATTCATCTAAACAAACCATAAATTCACATTCAGCATCAAACAACTATAACTTGTTCCAACACCAGAAGAAGACTTAAGCATGTTTCCCACCTTTAGCAGGCAGGATTGCCATGAGTTTGAGCCAGTCTGAGTTACAGTGAATGCAAGCCCAGCCTAAACTACACAGCAAGACCTTGTCTCAACAAGCCCACCACAACAACAAAATTGTTTGACTGGAAAAAAAGAACAGCGTTGAGGTTAGTGAAGTCACTGTTCCACTTAAGATTTAAAAGAAATATCACACTACACTCCATAAATATGTAAATACCTATATGTTATTTAAAAGTAAATATATATATTTTTAAAGACATTATGTATCCTCAGGACACTGAGAGGCTGAGGCAAGAGGATCACAAGTTCCAGATCAGCTTGGGCAATTTAGTAATAACCTATCTCAAAATAAAAAAATAAAGTAATGGAAAGGTAGCTCAGTTCAAAGGCCCTGGCTTTAATCTCCAATACCACCCCTACCCCCAAAAAAGGTAATATAATTTTTAAAAGAAATCTTTAAGAACTATAAAGATGAAATAGCCAGGTACGGGATGATGTATGTAATCCCACCACCTAAGAGGGATGGCATGGGAGGATCATAAATTCAAGGCCAACCTGGGCTACATAACAAGAACTGCAGATTTAACTAACAAGAGAAGAAGGTGCTAAGTAAAAGAGCAGAAATTCTTCAAAATGAAAATAAGGAAATAGCTAAGAAAATGATGAAAATCTAATTTGCTATTTGAAGATTAGTGAAGTAGACATATCTTCAGCAAGACTATTTTAAAAAGCAAGTAACAGAGGCCAGGAATTTAGCTCAGTGGCACCGTGCCTGCTTTGCAAGCAAAAGGTTGTGCGTTCAATCTCTGGTACAAAAAAGAAAAAGCAAGCAAGTAACAAAGAAATAATATCAGTTGTGAAATGGGAACTAAACTAAGAAGCAGTAGACAGTTACCAAAATAGCAAGGTTGGCATTATCTTAGGAACGCAAGGACTGCAAACATTAAAACATCTACTGATGCAACTGCCCATATTATCAGATTAAAGTAGAAGATAGCTCGACACATTCACAAAGTTCTCTGAAGAAATCTCATCTGCTGTGTAACTAGGACAATCTTTACGTAATACCAGTAAGAGAGTAAAAATGATTTTTTAAAAAGTAGTACAGGATGTTCCCACCCTCCTAAGACACTAGCAGCCCATTTTATGGGTTTCTGTTTCCGGGGAGACAGTGTCTTTCCTGTCCTGGCCCTTTAGGATGAAGTTCTATGCAATGGCGGGTGCCTTCAGCAGGAAAGAAGGGTGAAGCTGAGTGTGGTGGTACATTCCTGTAATCCTAGCTCAGGAAACTGAGACGGGAAGGTGACTGTGAGTTTGAGGCCAGGATGAATTATGTAGTACTATCCTTACTCATAAAAATAAAAATAAAATAGGAATTAGGAGTGCAAAGAGGGAGAGGATGTCTTTGAATCTTTTTGGTGAACCAAGGTTTCTTTCTTTCTTTCTTTCTTTTTTAATTCTCTGGCTAACAGTAGGTTTCTGGAGTTTTTCTGACTTTACCTATTGCATGTTTTACCCTGCTCTTGTGTAAAAGTGGGAAAAACACTAGGACCAAAAAAAAAGCCACAACCATACCTTTTGTTGTTTTGTTTTTTGGTACTGGAGATAGAATTCAGGGTCTTTTCACTGAAGTACATCCCTTGAAAATGCCTCCTCCTTTTTTGAGACAAGGTCTTAGTCACTAAGTTGCCCAGGCTGGTTTCAAACTAGTCATCCTCCTGCCTCAGTTTCCCAGCATGGTGGGATTGTACATGTGTCCCACCATGCCAGGCCACAACTGTATGAAATACATATCATTACCATCAACTATGATCAAAGATTTGACAATAATCTGTATTTAATATACCAATCTACCTGCTAATGTTAAATTTTCAAAGTTCTTAAGTAGTTATTTTTAATATTCTGGTCATAGATTTCTGTGGCAGTCAGTAAGAGAGATGGGCTATAATTAGCTCTGTTATAAACAATGTCAGAAACAACACTAAATTTTAGACAAAACCCCAATCACAGGAAGCAGATCCATGTTGCCCCTCAGTCTTGGGTGGGAGGAGGAAACTCAGCTACCTAGGGGCACAAGGAGCTCTTAGAGTGATGGAAATGTTCTCTCTTGATTGTGTAAGTGGTTGTAGAATTGTACACATTAATCAAAACACACAGAACTGTATACTTAAAGGGAATGCAAATTTATTTTTGAGTGCTAGGGATTGAACCCATAGCTTTCACACTAAGCTACATCACCTACTCCTTTTTTATTTTTCATTTTGAGACAAAGTCTCACAAAATTGCTAAATTGCCCACATTGGGCTTGAACCTGTGACCCTCCTGTTAGAGTGCTGGGATTATAGGTGTGTGTCACCATGCCCTGTTCACTCAGCTTCTTAGACTTGTAAATAGTTCATTGTGGAAAGACTTTACAGATGAAATCTATGTGGTTAATTGGAAAAGTTTTAAACAAACCTAGGCTGATGGAAGGCATACAGAGGGCCCGTTTAAATGTAAGGAACGTGGAAAAGTATACGCAGATCTCCTGCCATTTTTTTACTCACACTGCTCAACCCCACAGCCACCCTTAAAGTGAGAACTGACTTCAGGATACACATATTTAGACATCAGAAAAGTCATACTGAAGAAATATCACATACAAGGAGTGTACGCAGAGGTTGTCTTAACTATGAGTAACCCTCTCGGGAGATAGTCCTTCCACATGTGTTGAGCACGGGCATCTTTCCTGAGAAAGATTCCCTTCAGCATGTTTCCAAACTCACACAGGAAGAGAATTCTATAAATACAATCTTTCACACTTTGTTCCTCCATTACTTAGCATCATGGATGCAATCAATGTGGGAAAGCTGTAGACAGAGCTCACTCCTGATGGTGCAGCATCAGAGAACTCATACTAGGGATGTCTTGTGTCTCTCCTGTGATGAATGGCCTTGTATATTCTCATGTATCCAATGTAAAAGGGCTCACCCAGGAGAATTCCAGGAATTTGTGTTTGCAGGCTCTCAGTTGTATCTTTTATCCTATTTTACACAGAGAAATTCATACTCATTAGAGAAACTCACTGAACATAATCAACATGGGAAAACTATTGGCTGATACTCCGTTTTATTGGATATCAGAAACAAACCAAAAAGGAAGCAAAAGCCCCAAGGTATTTTTGATCCATAAATATACTACTCACATATACTGATGCTATGTGCACAAAACTTCCTGCAGTCACAGGAAGAAGCTGTGAACAAATCTACTCTATATGTTTCCTTGATTTGCCATAGAAACACTATGTGATAGGACTCAGGGTTTAGATCTCATAATGTCTCGTAGATATGACTGCCATAGATGATCAAGTGTAAATGTTATCAATGACAACAGCAGGTCCATCTTTCTACATCATGTATCAGTCAGAGAACCACCAATTTTGAAAACTTATGCGAATCATGGAAACCAATATATACATATTTTTCATATTCAAAGAAGAAGGTTGAATGGCATGCCGTTCATATTTTCCACTTACACTCCACATGTGGTCACTTCAAAAAAATCAGAGTTTATGCTAACTTACCAATATTTTGTCAGTGGCATTCTGTTTATTTAAAGAGAGGTATAATAAAAATTGTGTGCAACTCATACTTCAAACATCATTTTCAGCGTCCGGTAAGATGAAGAAGACATACCACAGCCTGATAACATCTTCAAACTCTGTGGATCATGCATAGCTTACAAGCTTCACTGAAAACCCTTTTCAAAATGGAGGGCACAAACAGGATTGATTTTCTCTTCTGAATCCTGGATGTTATAAGGCAAAGAGCCAGGGATTTAGCTCAGTAGCACTGCATCTGCCTTGCAAGTATAAGGTTGTGAGTTCAATCCCCATGCCAAAAAAATAAAATAAAATAAAAGACAAGAAACAACAACAAAAAAATCCTCTAATTTTAGAATTTTATACTCCATAACAAAGATATCATTTGTGTAGAGAAGAGAATAAGTATTTACAGACTTGTTCAGAAAAAACTCCCCAAGTTAACAAAATACTAATCATAACAGAAGTATGAACCATGTCCCCAAAATATATATGAAAGGATGTGTGAAGAATCTTTAGTCATAAGAAAAAACTGGATACATCCCAGAAGTCCCTTGATAGCCAGGCATGGTGGCACATACCTGAAATCCTAGCACTCCAGAGGCTGAGGTAGGAGGGTTGCCATGAGTTCTAGGCCAGCCTGAATTGAATTACACAGCAAGTCTCAAAAAAAGTACCTCAATAATTAGATAAATGGACAAAACATGGGACATCAACACAGTAGAACCCTCTCAAGCAGTTAAAAAAATGAACTACTGGTACACACCGCAACTTGGAAGAAACTAAAAAGCAATGAGTGAAAATAGACATAAAACAAAAAAATTAGTTGGGTTACCTCTGTGATACTGCCCAGGGAATGTATGGGGTCTAGAAATGGAACAGAGTTTTGATCTGTGTGATGGACATATGTGTATGAATGTAAAAATCCACTGAGCCAGGTGTGTTGGTAGAGGTCTGTAATACTCTGGGAGGCCTGAGGAATTCAGCTGCTTAGTGAGACCATCCCAAAATAAAAAAGGATGAGGATGTAGCTCAGTGTGAAGTCCTGGTTTCAATCCCTAAGTAGCAATAAATAAATATGGTGGGGATGTACTCATGTGTTCAACCCTCAGTACCACAAGGGGGAGAGGATAAGGATAAAGGGAAATCTTAAGACAAATTTATTCTTATCATTCTGGAGGTGGAAGTATGAAGTCAGTGTCACTGAAAAAATTCAGCAAGGTTGCACTCTCTGAGAGGCTCCAGGAGCTAATTCATTCCCTGCCTCTTCTAGCTTCTGATGATTGCTGCCATCTTTGGCTTATGACAATGTAACTCCAATCTCTGCCTCGTTGGGTCACATCACTTTCTCCTTTTCTGTGTAAAGGTAATCAATGCTTCTGTGCCTCCCTCCAATAAAGACATGTCATTGATAATGTAATCAAGGATACTCTCATCTCTAGAGGCTTAAGTATTACTGCAAAGACTTCTTCTAAGAAAGTAACAATCACAGGATTCAGAGATTAGGACCTGCCATCCTTGGGAGCCATTTTTCAGCCTGCCACACTCTCCTAAACTTTAATAAAAACCCTGGGCTTCACTCCTAGTTTGAATTCATTCCTTCAACCCAGTCACCATGGAAAGAATACTTGCACGAATTGCCATTAGCCAAAGCACGTGCATGTCCCTGGATTAATCACTGAGGAAAAGAAGGAGAACATGCAGCTCCAAGCCAGTGAGGACCATCCCCTGGAGCTGAGACAGAGACAACCACATCCACAGCTTCCCTAAAGGGTACGTGCTGTGCTCGTGGGGAAGGAGGAGTGGGGTTGCTTCACACATAAACTGAAGATTCCTCTCACCTTGAGATTCTTTGAGGTGCTAGCTTCTTTCCTGAACACAAGAGGGAGCTCAGACTCTACCCTTACCCTCCCTGGTGCCAACTTGCTTTCCAACACTCACTGGAACTCCTACCAGGGTCCCCATCTCCTACCTGCTCCCTGGATATTGTCTTCATTCCAGATCTCTATTCACAAATCCAAAAATAGCCAGCAAATAAATATAGTTCTCTCCTAGACTCTCCAGAAAAGCATCCTTGATTTTTGCCCAGTAAGCAAATTTTGAACATTTCACTTCCAGAGTTGTCAGATAATTTATTTCTATTTAAAGTCACCCAATTTTGGTATCTGCTACAGTGACAAATGAAAGCAAATACAGCCCCCTTGAGACCATGAAAACCTGAGCCTTAGAACCAACCAAGACGATACACTGAGCAAGCCTAAGCCCAAAGATGGACGTGTCTTTAGCGTAGGAACCAGCCCTGGAGGCCCCTGCCTCTGGGTTTCACACAATTTAAGACAAGAAGTGGTGGCATTTTCTGTTACCTGCAGTCAACAAAATATCTTATGTAGTAAGTTTCCCTTGCTACCCATCAGTCATTTTGAGCCAGGATCTGGGCTTCCTAGGGGCAGCCCTCAGAAGAGACCAGGACCTCCAGGCAGGATAACCCTCACTAGCCCGGCTCAGAGTCACTCCTTGTGAGATGGACACCACAGAGAAGAGAGACTTGCTGTGTTCAGTAGAAATGACCCAGGAGTCTCAGCTGCAATTTCAGGGGCACAGCAACCCAGTTGCAGATGGCAAAAAGATAATCCAGAGTCCCATGTCTTGAGTGAAATCAAGCGGCAGGAAGCAGTGAGTTGCAGTTTTTGTTTTTGTTTAGGTACTGGGGATTGAACTCAGGACCTTATGCTTGTGAGGCAGGCAGCGGAACCACTGAGCTAAATCCTGGCCTTCTTTGTTTTTCTATGGTACTGGGGATTGAACCCAGGGCCTTTGCGGTGAGCTACATCCCCACCCCTTTTTAATTTTTTTCTATTTTGAGCCAGGGTCTCAATCACCAAGTTGCCCATGGTGACTCAAACTTGCAATCCCCCTGCCTCAGCCTTTAGAGTGCATCACCACACCCAGCTGGAACACTTTTGAACTAGCAATTTCTGTGGACATTTCTCAAGTTTGAATCTAATTTGTTCCTGTGAAAACTAGCAGTTCCTTCCCTCACAATTTGAGGAGTGGAGTACAAAGCTATGTAGAACCAGACCTCTCAAAAGGCTGCATTGTAATTTTATTTGCTATTTTTGGGGGGTCTAGTGATAAATTTGGAAAAACTGACACTTTTAAACATTGGCCTTCCTGTTCTGGAACATAAGCATTCTCATCTCTGTAAGCTTACAATTCTTTCTAGAAACCTGTTTTCTCATAAATCCTCTGCATTTCCCCACAGACTAATTTCATTTTTTCTGATACTACTATAAAAGTATTTTCCCCAATATATTTGTTACAGTTACTGAGAAGACTTTGTTCATACATAATTTGAGTGTTGATTTATGTCAATTTGCTTCTCATTCTGCCTGGTTTATTTTGACCTGGTTGGGGTTGTGTGGAGAGAGGATGGGGGGAGGGAGGCAGGGATGCAGGGAGGGGGAGAGGGAGGGAGGAAGAGAGAGGGGAAAGGGGGGTGCAGTGCTCAGGGCCTTTGCCCTGAGCTACAACCCAGTGAGCTCAATAAGTCCCTAAGGTACCCAGGACAATGAATTTGGGATCTTGTCTCCCAGAGTTGGAATTTCAGACATGCACTATTACTGTGGTACTTACGCCTGTTTCATAATCTTATTTGTCGCTAGAAATTTTAAAATTCAGATTGCTGAGAGCAGCTTTTCATCTTTGGCTTGGATGTATATAGCCTCTCAGGACTGTTGATCAGAATATGAAAAAGATTGAAAAAAAAATAGAAGTTAATTTTCATCAGAGAAGAAAAGGCAGACTTCCCAAGACAAGGATAAATACTGGTGGGTTATATTCAGGACCGGCAGTTAATATGTATCCAGCTTTTTTTTTGCATTCTAGTAGGCAAAAGATAAAGACATCCCCAAAATGGGGATGGCAAGAGGGGAGGAGGGAGCCCAGTCCTGAGTGACATCAGCTCTGAGTGGTAGGGAGCTGCATCAAGAATCAAACACTTGCAGATTTCCCATTCTGGGAAGAAACATTTTTATGTGGCTTTTCAGTGCAAGAATATGAACTGGATTATTCCACACCCTCTTCACTGGTGTGTCCTGCATTCTGTGGACTGCACATTACACCTTCAAGCAGACCATTTTCTGGATGGAGGATGTTCTTAGACTCTGCTCACAGCTCAAATTCTTTGGTGTTTCGCTTGTTTTGGGTCCAGTGTACATTATTTTGTTGACCTTATCTTTGACGTTGGAGGCAAGGAGGTAAAGAACACACAAATAGCAGTAATGACCAAAAAGCCCCTTTTCTGAGAAACAGCCACAATAACACTAGTTTCCACGTAAAATTCAGACAAAATTTTAGACTAACTGCAACAACAAACAAGTGAAAAGGTGTAGCCCAAGAGTAGGTCGTTTCCACTGTGGCAATAAAAATTAACACTCCCTGGGACCACTTTAGCAAGCAGTGAGCAAAGGAGCATGGGCAAACGCAGGGCTCCTAACCCCTTGGAGAAACCCTAGGGCAGAGAAGGACGGTGGTCAGTGAGCCCTGAACTCAAGCAGAAGCGAGAGCATTAGAGGCTTGGTCTCGTGGAAGCCAAGAGCACACCGGGCCAGGTGTCCTGCGAAGAGTACATGGAGAGTGATCTACGGGTTGCCCCAACTACAAAGTGAGGTAGTGGTCAGTGGTCCCTGCCACGCACACCCGCTCACGGGGGTCTGGGGTGCAGTGAACCCTGCGCTTCTATGCAGACCTGGGCTAGCTCTGCAGGCCAAGCCACCCCGAGACTGGGGAACGCTTAACCCCTCGCACACCTCTGGCCAGTTCTCCACTCCCAGAAACTAGCAGGGATCTCAGCCCGGGTCTCCGCACACTTCTGGTCTGCCAAACTTCCCCCAGACCCACCCCCGACCGGGGGGAACACCCGTTACCGCCCACCGCGTCCCTATTATACTCAGGCTCACTCCACTACCAGAGAGCCCGCTTCGGCCCTCTCCGCTCAGCGCCTGCGTAAATTGGAGCCTAGATCCGCCCCGTCCTGGAGCTGGGGTAGACACTGGCTCCGCCCACACGCTGGCTCCGCCCACACACTGGCTCCGCCCACACACTTCCCGTCCGCGCCGTCCTCGCCCCTAGTACTAAATAGGCCCGCCCCTCCTTCCGTAATAATCCCTCGGAGGGCAAGGTCGCCCCGACCAACGCCCTCGCCACTTCCGACCCTCCCCTCTTCGCTCCTCCCCTTCCCTCAACTCAGGTACGCCCACACGTGGTCAACCTTGGGGTGAAGCACGACTCCTTCCCGGCCTTAGTCACCGCCTATGGAGGTGCTGGGCGGTGGCAACCTACCACAGGTATCTTTCACCCGAGTCCTCCCCCTCGCCGTTAGGCAGTCTATGATAACCGGATCACTGCCTATCGCCGCTTCGCCGGCCGCCCGGACGGCACCTCAAGATGGCCGCCACAGGGTGCGCGGGGGCATCTGGGAATTGTAGTCCGTCCAGCGCGCTGACGTATTTCGCCGCGGCCGTTAGGCGCCATTGTGCGGCACGCGCCGGTGAGTACGGGGTGGGTAGTTCACGACGGGAAGCACAGGTGGAGCTCAGCCTCGAGGGTGACGTGCGGGGCTCGGGGAGGTCCGGCGACGTGAACGGGGCGTTCCTGCGGCTGAGGGCCCTCGGTGCCTCCCTCCCTGAATTGGCCCGCCGTCCCTTCCTCGGTTTCCCAGGATTCCGCTCGCCGCGAGGGTCGCTAAGGACGAGAACAGCATGCTCGCCAGGCTGCCGAAGCCGTGGTTCTCTGTGAGTAGCGGCGTCTGGGTTCTGAGCCCTCGCCCCCGAGGGCAGCTGGGGGTGGAACTGCCCCTCACCTCTGGAGGCCCCAAGAGGAACCCCGCCTGCGGGAGTAGCTGCTCTGCTCTCCGGGGGTGGATCTACGAGGGCGGGCAAGGACTTGTCCAAGCAGGGATCAGGCTCATGCTTACTCAACATCGACTTTGGGATCAACCCTGAAGTGAAGCTGTACCAGGTGGGACACTTCTGTAATCCAGCAGGGAGGCTGTGGCAGGAAGATCGGAGTATCGAGCCCAGTGTGGGCAATTTGGAAATTTATGAGATCCTGTCGCAAAATTTTAAAATAAATAAAAAATTTTAAAGGGCTGGTGATGTAGCTCAGTGCAAAGGCCTTGTGTTCAATCCCCAGTACGGGGTTAGGGTGGGGTGTGCGTTGAGTTCAATAACGAAAGAAAGAGGTGGAGATGGATCCCTGACAGGTGAAGGAGGTAGAAGCAAGAGGACCAGAGGTGGGGGATGCAAGCTTGAGTGTGATGATTCAGTTCAGAAAATTCCCTAGGAGATAAATATGTGCACACCAGTCTTAAAATCACATCTTCAAATTAAATGAACAGGTTTTCACAGACTAGGGATCTCATTTGCAGTCCTTACTGTGCCCTGAATAGGATCAAGCTTAGGTTTCCTCAAGGTGTCAAAGATAGGCGCTTAAGATGAGACAGGAAGAAAGCTCTCAGGTTATCATCCCCCCCACTCTTTCTGTCACCATGGAGAAGGTTCTGCCCAGGCTGAACAGGATCCTGTGGGTTTTAGGAACCGGTGGTCTTTGAAGATATAACACTGGCTTTTACCCCGGAGGAGTGGGGACTGCTGGACCTCAGACAGAAGTCCTTGTACAGGGAAGTGATGCTGGAGAACTACAAGAACCTGGTCTCAGTGGGTAAGGCTGGTCTCCATGCCAGAGATCTGTGCTTTGTAGCAACAGAGGTGTTGTGAAGGTGTCTGCTTGGGCTCAGGCTTCAAAGCGTGAGTGGAGGGATTTAAGCATGGGGCCTGAGAGGGCTTTTCCTGGATCCACAGGAAAAAGGCAGTTTTTCAGTATGACTTCTGAAGCTTCCCTGAATCTATTATCCCTCTGAATACTAGGGTTGGTTTATTGGGGATATTTTCAGCTGTTAAAGTGGATGCTTTTTGTTTTTGTAATGGTTCTACGGGGTGAGGTATTAGTGTCCCAGAGCTCAGATATATGCTGTGCTCATCAAAGATTCTGATCCCTTTTGCATCTGTGGTTCTTGTGAACCTTTCTGTTGTCTGGCTAGTCGTTACATAACTGGTTCCAAGCTTTGTGTTTGTGTTGAAGGCAGAAACAAGGGAAAGGGACAATCTCGTCCAGCTCTTTCGCTGCTGGTACCTTTAGCTAGAAAGCAGATGCTTTCCCATACTGTCATACTTTCACCCCCAGCCATCTCTGTTCTCAAGGGAATCTAGAAAATCTGACAAAAGGGATAGATATGATCTATGTGACTGTTGTAGGACCAAAGTCATACCGTAGCAGGGCAGAAACCAGAGACAGTGTGTGTTGCACCAGGATAGCATTTTTTTTTTTCCTGAACACAGACCTCCCCAAGTACTATCTCTTTTCCCTTGAGCAGAACATCAGCTTTCCAAGCCAGATGTGGTATCTCAGTTAGAGGAGGCAGAAGACTTCTGGCCGGTGAAGAAAGAGATTCTTCAACACACAATTCCAGGTGAGAACCAGGCACATGGGAGTTCTGCAGGGCACAAGCCTGCTGATTAGACAGAGATTGGTCTTAGAAAAGAGGTGTGGAGAGTGAGAACCAGGTGAGGTGCTACGGTGAAGCTCAAGCTCCAAGCTTTCCTCTGGCCTTGGCAGTGTCCTACTTGGTTGAAAGTGAACCTGTTGTTAGTGGCCAGTAAGTTCATGTGTTGACCATGGAGTCCTTAGCTTTTTCTATTAGTTGTCTACTGTTCTTTCCTCGTACTTTCATTTATAATTCTGATGTGTTCTTTTGGCCAGATTATTGGGGGATTGGTTTTTGGTTTTGCAGGGGGTTTGTTTTTTGTTTTGAGACAAGGTCCCACTGTGTAAGCCAGGCTGACCTTGAACTTGGGATCTTCCTGCTCAGCCTCCTGAGTATTGGGATTAGTTATGAGCCACTATGCCCAGCTAGGCAGGCTTTTCTTACATAAGTGTGTATGTAAATACATGTTCACGTTTAAGTATTGAACATAATAGAAGCAGATTTACATCATTTCTTTTAACAGCTCCCATGTAATCCATATTTGATTTCTCATATCTCAAATCTCTTTGTGGATAGTCAAGTTAATTGCAAAGAACTACCTTGTATACATTTTTCTGCATGTATAAGTTGATTTTCCTGTAGGTTGGATTTCTAGAAATGGGTCCATAGGATTTACTAACATGTAAGTTAAAATAAATGGTTGTCACTGGTCATAGTGGCACATGCCTGTAATCCCAGCACTCAAGAGGCTGAGGCAGGAGGTTCACTGAGTTCAAGGCCAGCGTGAGGTACCTACCAAGACCCTGTCTCAAAAACAAAAAAGTTGCTGACTAAAATCCTTCATAATAAGGTCATTGCTGAAGTACACCAGCAGTCCTTGTCACCACCAGTTTGTAATGGTCTTTTTAAGGTTTGCTTAACTATAGGCAAAGGAGAATGTGTGTGTTTGATGCAGTTCACATTTTTCTCATGACTGACAAAATGACTCATTTTTGTGGGCTCAAATATTTAACCCCCACCCCTTTATTTTTCTTTCTTCCTCTTTTTCTTTTTTGTATTTTACTAGGAATTGAAAACAAGGCCTCACATGTTCTAGGCAAGTACTGTACATTTCTAACCCTTTTTTAATTTATTTTACATTTTGAGACAAGATCTTGCTAAGTCTAGCCTGGACTGAAATTTGCAATCATTCTGCCTCAGCTCCCTGAGTAGCTGGGATTACAGACATGCATCATTATGGATCTTGTTGCGGGGTGGTATCTTATGTATTTTGGATATTAGTACTGAAATAATATATCTCAGATCGCCAGCTGTGGTGGTGTACACCTATAATCCCAGCACTTGGGAGGCTGAGGCAGGAGGATCGCTGTAAGTTCTAGACCAGCCTGGACTACATAGTGAGTTCCAGGTCAGTCTCAACTACATAGTGATACCCTGTCTCAAAAAACAAGCAAACAAACAAAAAATCGGATCAACATTTTTGTGTGTGTTTGGATCTTTGAAGATGATTGCACTGTATTCTAGCCTGGCCTGGAACTCAGCGATGATCCTCCTGCCTCAGCCTCCTGAGTGCCAGGATTGTAGATGTGCACCACCATGCCAGCTCTGTTGTATTTTTAAGTATAATAGTCTTTATACAGAAGATTTTGTTTTTGAGACATGGTTTTTCTGAGTTTTCTAGGCTGGGCTCAAACTTGTAATCCTTCTATCTCAACATTCCCAAATGCTGGTATGCTGATATTGCAGGTGTATGCCACCCTCTGTGCAGAAATTTTGTAATTCAAAGAAGTTTCTCTTTTCAGTTTTGCCCTTACATATTTGTTTTGATGCTGCCAGTACACTGACCTAAATCCCTAGCTCCTTGTGTTTGTTTTTGTACTGGATTTCTTATGTAGGCAGATTGTCCAAATACTTCCATGTATTCAGGCATTTTTTGTTTTTTATTTAGCTTTAATTTATCTGAAATTTTCTTTAATATATGGTATGGGGTCAAGTTCTTTCAACATCATTTTCTGAAAAAGATCTCCATTTATTGGAAACGCTAGCTTTGCATGGATTAAATTATGGTTGTAGAGCACAGGCCCTTTGTGGGCTCCTTTGATCTTGTCTCTCTGAGGAAACACCGTGTTGCTGTCCCAATTACAGCTTTATAACAAGCTTGGATAAATGTTAGTTCCCCTGGTAGTGTGAAAACAAACAACTTCTTAGTTGTCATTGGCCATCTAGTTCTTCAAGTGAACACTTACATTAGCTTGTCTGGTTTGAGAAAAATCTTGCTAGAATATAATTTTTGATTGGGCTGCACTGGTGTTATCTGATCTGTTACTTGATTCTGAGTCTTGCACAACTGTTCCAGATGAACTTGTCATACTGCTAAATTCTCTTGTTGTTTATAACAGTTGTTTAGATTCTCATTAGATTTCCTGGTAGAGTCACTTTACCAAGGTGTATAAAAGAAGAGGCAGTTATAGTTTTATTTTTCTTGAATAGTCTTGTAATATAGTTGGTTTCATCACCAGTGGTATTTCAAAACATGTTGATAACATGAAGAGTAGATATGTAGTCCAAGGTAAATTGGAAAGGTTTTGGGTTTTCAAGAGCATGATTTTGGATTCTATTTTCTTTTGAATCAGTTTTTATCTCAACGATTAAGGTCATCTTGCTTTTTCTGATGAATAAAAGTGACTAAATTCCCATTTTCCCTTCCAGACCCTTTCAAGGTAGGCCTAGGAAATTTTTCCTTTGAGTAGTTCTGGTGGTGTAGTAGACATGGAACTGTCTTATAAGATGTGACCATGAGATGGGAAAGGGCTAGACACTTTTTAGCAAACATAAAATTGTCCAGTGAATTCAGGATAGGTAACTAGAGCATGAAGATATGCAAGCTATGTTTAGCAAAACCCACAAGGCCTCATGAGCTGTGAGAGAAGTTTGATTTCAATTCTTGAGCAAGGTTGTGACATGGCTTTTCATAGTAGTTTGTAAGAAAGGCACAGATGGAGGTAGACAGGAGGCTGTATGTAGTATCATCTAAGGGAGAGGTGGTAATACTGGCCTGAGAGAGTAAGTAAGTAGTAGCAGGGTTGGGAAGAAGCACAGTTTAGTTGATTCTCAGGGGACTCAGTAGGACTAAGTAAGTAATTGGCCTAAGGGGACGGAAGAAAGTTGCTGGAAATTCCTCTTTGGCGAGCTAAAACATCATAAGATTTTCTGTGAGCTTTGTAATCTGAAAACATACAAATGTGGGGTTTTTTTGTATGTTTGTGACTTGTTTTGAAAATATGAGGGCGAAAAGAATTCCTAAATTTTTGTATTAGCCAATTACATGAAAAAGTCTGGCAAAGGCATAGACTGTTTTGTTGGGGTTTTTTATTGTGCCCCTCCCCCCAGGGCAGGGGATTGGACTCGGGAGGTGGTAGAACCACTGAGCTAAATCCCTAGCCCTTGCATAGTGCATAGACTTTTTGAAGAGCAGAAATACATGGAGTGGTGTTTTTTTTTCCTTTTTATATTGAAATATATTTTTAGCCAAAAGTTGCACTAACCATGCAAATAAATAAGCTTGATTTAAGTGTTTGAATCAGTCCATGTTATTACTGGTTCTGTCAGTGAAATATGACTGAAGGGATCATAGGAATAAGCAAAGAGGTTTGCAGAGCTAGTTGAATGCATCTCTGTAGACTTCAGAAGTGGGTTCATGGAGCACATACAAATGTGAGAGTTTTAGAATGGCATATTTTACCATTGAATGAGACATCCACCCCCTGCAGTAGCTTTTCCCCCAACACTAGAGTGGCTTTGCCTCTTGTTAATGCACAGAACTGGTTTTTAATGCAAAGATGGATCTTTTTGGAAACTCAGCTTTGGGTGCATCTCTAGCTTTCCATCATAGTAAGATGATAGCAGGGACTTTAGAAGTAGAAGGAAAAGTGGATAAATGCTATGACAAATGAAGTTCGTCCTCAGGAAAACACTGCATCAGGCAAGATGCTGTCAAGATAATAATGATGGTCAGTACTCAAAATCGTCAGTACTCATATCTGCTGTCACTTAGTGTCCCCTTTAAGAAAAGATTGCCACATGCATGGCTCTTCAGTGGAACACTTGAAAGTAAACTGCGTTTAATCATTAGGAAAGCTGTGCAGAGAAGAGATAAGCCTACAGATCATTTAATGTTTTCAACTTAAAACATTAAAGAGGTGTAATCCTAGTACTCTGGGAGGTTGAGGCAGAAAGATCACAAGTTGGAGCCCAGCTTGAGCAACTTTGTGAGATCCTGTCTCAAATTTTTTTTAGAAGGCCTGGGCTGTGACTCAGTGGATTCAATCCCAAGTACTGAGGTGAGGGGAGAAAGCATCAAGTAAGCCTTGTAAATACGAATGTGGCAGCTATTTCAAACTTAGCAAAAATAACGAAGAGGACCTTTTTTTTTTTTTTTTTTGTACCAGGGATCTAACTTGTGTCCTTGCACTTGTGAGGCAGGCAGCAGAACCAAGAACCATTTATTTATGTGTTTCTGAAAGTAAGACAAATCCTTCTCTGGATTTCATCTTTCGTATAACCTGAGAGGATTCCCATAGGCTACAAGAATAAACTTGTGGAGATTGAAGGAAATTGGCAGAACACAGTTTATATGTATAAACATAGTTTTGTACAAACAAAGTTTTATATAAAATAGTTCTTCAAAGAACGAGATATAATATATGTTTAATGTGAGAAAGCCTAATTTCAGTGCAGTGTGGTTGTCCTTATTTAAGAGAGCTCCTACAAGAAATTATCCCAGGGCCGGGGATTTAGCTCAGTGGTTCTACCACCTGCTTCATAAGCGCAAGGTCCCGAGTTCAATCCCTGGCACCACAAAAAAAAAAAGAAAAAAGAAAAAAAAAATTTAACCGATAAAGACCTTGGGTGGAAGTTTTTCATGAATTTTCAGTACCTTTGAAAAGCACAAAGTGGGGAGGGCAGGGACAAGGGGAAAAAGTGAGAGCCAAGACCTGTCATGTAAAGGTACAAGATCCCAATAATGAATGGAACTGTCCTGTATACCTAAAATGTACCAATAAACTCAATGAAAAGAAAAAGAAAGCACACAGTGAAGAAATCTCAGAAATGATTATGGCCTAACTCATTCTTACCTTAAAAGAATTCATACTGGATAAAAAAAAAATCCCAGTTGTATTGAATTTGGAAAAGCTCTTACACCAGATACTGTAATTAACATTTGAAAATTCTGAAACCATGAGAATGATTGCTGTGGGAATTGTTTCCTTACTCAGCATCAGGGTGGTATGGCAGAGAGCCTAAGAACAACCTAATACTAGGAAGGCTTCCAGTGTCAAAAAAACTCACTGACAAGCATCCCTGCAAACAGGACAGCATGGAAGCCCTTCAGTAGGAGTCCTCATTGAATCTGTGTCAGAGAACTCATATGGGCAGGGACCCTTGGAATGTCATCTCTACAGGCACATCACCAGCCTTGGCTCCTACCTTACCTGACAAAGTGAAAAGGCCTCATCTATTTTTATATCAGATGTGACACAGATGACAAACTACTACCTAAATAATATATTAAAATAGTAAAGTAAACTTATCTTTTACATTTTTTTCTTGTTACCAGATTTGAATTTGTAGAACAAGTATTAAATAATATAGATGAGAACAAGTACCCTTAGATCTATGTATGTCCCCATTGTGAGCACACGATGGAGTTCATTAAGCTACTACTGAGTGTGTTAATACCTCCACAAATTGCAAAAGAAGAGTGTCTTCAAAGAGGAATGTCTTGCTGGCTGTGGTGATCCACACCTGTAATCCTTGCTCTCTAGGAGGTTGAGGCAGGAGAATCAGGAGTTAAAGATGTGGAAACCTATGGATGGGGTAATTCACTGCTCGGTTGAAAGCCAGTATAATACCTGAAGCTGTGGATATATTACCAGACCCTATGTAGTACATATATGTTGGTTTTACCCCCATACTTGTATCCATGAGATAAACTTCTTACCTTTTCACAGCTTCTCTGACATATCCAAATGGCCAGCATTACTGCTTTTGTATTTTGAGGCCTTTGATTAAGTGAAGTAAGGCTTACCTGAACACTAAAGTACTGCTGCTGCAGTAGTCCACAGCTACTATATAGCATATGCAAAGGAATGATTGTCTTGGGCAGGAAGGAGCAAGATGGCATGAGATTGTGTTATCTTACTAAGAATGGCATGCCATTTAAAACTAATAAATTAAATCCTGGGATTTAGCTCAGTGGTGTCCTTGCCTGCCTCACAAGTTTAAGGTCCTGAGTTCTATCCCCAGTACAAAAAACAAAACAAAGGTAACAAATTATTTCTGGAATTTTCCATTTCATATTTTTGGACCATTACATTAGACACCATTTACTCATAAGAATTATTATACAGATCCATATGGGTGAGTGAGTAGATGAGTCACATTTGTGGCCTGGGTGGATCAGAAAGCAGGTTCACTTCTGCCGGCTGTGAATTTTAAGTCCTACCATTTTCTCCTCCTTGAAGTGGAACAGATAGTTTCCAGACATAGAGGGTGGGTGGTAAGGATTATCTTGAAGGGCTTGGAGTGTGGTTCTTGGGCTAAGAGGACTGAGGTGCATAAAATGACTGGGGTTCTACCACACCCAGCGGGTGTTTTATGATAACTGTGGGACTGAAGGATTACACAGGACAGAGGAGGGATGGTGGCTGCATATCCACTGTGCTCCCAGCACCTGTAGGACAGAGCTGCAGAGGTCCTGACATCCAGACACAGACACAGAGGCTCTAGCAGGACAGGTCTTTGTGGACACTGCAGCAGTTGACATTTCTAAGTGAGTCCTCAATGAAAGATGCTGAAAAACTACCTGAATGCCCCCAAGTACAAGATTAAAAGACAGGCAAATTGGATGAAATACAGTAAAGAAAGCCCCAACAGCTGTTTTCCAAGGGGCAATGCACTAAATAAAAGTCCCCCTTGATTAAGGAAACAAAATCTTTGAAGTTACTAAGCTATGAAGCAAGGGAGAGTTAAGATTAGTTTTAAGTGCCATTTATAATGGTCACTTAATGATACCTGTGTCCTGGTACAGATCTATCAGGAAGCCCAGATTCACCCAGGCACTTAGTCGGGTGCTATTGGGTCTCTAATAAATTCCTACCCCTGGCCTGTTGAGTTACCCTTAGGATAATTAAGCCTAAGAGCTATTAATGGAAAGAAAATAAACAATTTTTTAGTCGTAAGGGATGTGGGTAGGGGAGTAAACCCCTAGGAATCATAACAGGAAGGGAACTGAATAGCTGAGAAGTAATTTGGGCGACAAGCCCCCAGTTGAAAAGAGCTTATTTGTGGGGAGAGGTTGTCTAATTAATCTTAGTAAATGTAGACAAGAGACTTCTCATGGCTCAGAGTTAGAAGCCAGACACCTCCCCTGTCCATTTTGCAGCAATTTACATCACCTTACAGTCTGTCAAGTTAGTACCAGGAAGCCAATGCAGGCCACCATGGAGAGTCACAAAATTAGGGAGAACAAAAAGGAGAAGGATCTAGAAGCTAGGAGAAAAAGGGATTGGGGATCCAAGGCAAAGCACTGAGGGCTGCACTCCCTGAGCTCCGCATTCATACAGGGGTGCAAATACAAGTTTACTGTTGACATCATTTATGCCTTTGAGCATTGCAAGTATAATTAGGAGTCATATTCTCATTTGAGTTATTCTACTTTGGGGTGGGGGACTGGGTATCAAACTCAGGACCTTGCATTTGTGAGGTAGGAGTGGTGCCACTGAACTAAATTCCTGGCTCAAATTAGCATTTCTTTTGGGGAGGTTAGAGAGCTTTCTTAATTTACTGTTTTGTGCTCCTGAGGCATTTAGGCTTGACTTGGAGTTCAGTTCATCAGATGTGCTCTTTAGATGGCTATGCCAGGACCCAAAGCACCTACCTTTGCTAGGAATATTTGTTCTTGGCCCCAGTGGAGGCAGAAGTGGGTTCTTCTTGGGTTTTGTGCATATTCAGTGTTTACAGGTCTTAGCCCTCTTTATTTCTTGCTGTCATGTTTTAAACACCCTAAAGTCGACTCCTAAAAAATGAATGGTTTTTAGTATGTTCACCAAGTTGTGCAACCGTCGCTACCAT
Source organism: Fukomys damarensis (assembly GCF_012274545.1). Classification (NCBI taxonomy): domain Eukaryota; kingdom Metazoa; phylum Chordata; class Mammalia; order Rodentia; family Bathyergidae; genus Fukomys; species Fukomys damarensis. Next base: position 68,714,990 of record NW_022900931.1, read on the forward strand.
CTAATTCCAGGCGACTTTTTAGCACTAAAAGAATTCCGTATTTGTTAGCTGTCACCTTCCACTTGCTTTAATTCTTCTACCTCTTGGCAGTCACTCATCTACTTTCTGTTGTAGATTTGTCTGTTCTGGATATTTCATATAAAATAACTACCACACGTAGTTTTTCATATCTGGCTTCTTTTACTTAGGGAGATGTTTTAAAGGTTCATCTGTGTGGCCTATTAGCATTTCATTCCTTTTTTATTGCCAAATGTTTGATTCTACAAAAGACCACACTTTGCTTGATGGTAATTTTATTTATGATTCTGTGACTTTATGATGGTGTAACCCTTGTGTATCTGATAGAAACTGTAATGTGATGTTTGATAAGTTAGATGCATTAAATGCATTTTTCAACTTATGAAATTTTGGATTTATGATCATAAGAGGTCTTCTATATTCATCATTTAACAGACATTTGTGGTATCTCATTTTTAGTTACTAGAAATAATGTTGTCAAAGTGTTTATATTCATGGGGGGCAGTTCCTGGGTTTTATGATAACCACATGAAACAGTTTAGCAGCTCCCTTAAAAGTTTAAAAACTGCTATAGCATTCTATATTCCTACAAAGTTCCTTTCTCCTGAGTGCTGGGTATTGAACCCAGGGCCTAGTATATGTTAGGAAAGTGCTCTACCACTGAGCTATAGCCCCAGCCCCATCATCCATCTTTGATAGTTGCCATCCTGGTGGGTATGGTTTTGATTGTGTTTTTTGATGGTTAATGACCTTGAGCATCTTTTCTTGTGCTTATAGGACATTTTGTGTTCCTCTGCTTTTCGTTTATAGAATGTCCTGGTGCTGAGGCTCCACTGGACTCTCAGTTGAGTCCTCTTCCTACTGAGAATCCCCTAGTAAACATCAAGGTTGTTGAGGTCCTCACCCTGAACCAGGAGGTGGCTGGTCCCCGGAATGCCCAGATCCAGGCCCTTTACGCTGAAGACTGTGGCCTGAGCACACACATCCTCAGGAAGCCAGCCCAGCAGCTGGGAACACATCCGGCCGACCCTGAATTTGCTCACCAGAGATTCCGGCAGTTCCAATATGAGGAAGCCATGGGTGCCTGGGAGGCTGTGGCCCAGCTCCGTGAGTTGTGCCACCAGTGGCTACAGCCCAAGGTACACTCCAAGGAACAGATCCTGGAGTTGCTGGTGCTGGAGCAGTTCCTGGGTGCACTGCCTGGAAAGTTCCGGACATGGGTAGAGTTGCAGCACCCAGAGGACTGCCAGGCGGCCATAGCCCTGGTAGAGGATGCGATCTCAATGTCTAAGGAAGGCGGTGAGTACGGTGAAAGGGTGGGGTGAGAGATACCTTCCAAGAGATTGCTAGAGGGCAAGGGAAGGACTGTTTCCACTCTGCAGACCAAAGGTGCCTGGTCCTGTATGTGTTACCCAGAATAATTGGAATCCCATGATGGCACCCCACACTGTGTTCTTTAACAAACCGTTCACAGGCTTCCAGTGGAGCTCATGGATACAGTACTTTGCTGTCATCCCTTTGGGGTCCAGGCCACACGTAGCTATCCACCTCTCCAAAAGGGCTATGGATGAAATGGTGATCATGGCAGAGCTTGCTAAGCCTGAGGCCCAGCAAGAAAGGCGGAGCTGTGACAAATGAATGTGCATGTGGCATTGATGGGGTGGGAAAGAGATCAAGGTAGTGGCAGGACTCGAGGCTTAGTCCCTGCAGCTGACACCTATGTGAACTAGAACATGTCCAGGTGAAGAAGTGGGCAGGGAGGATATGCCAAGCAGAGGGCCCAAGATGGAAGTGATCTCAGTACAGTATACATAAGTCAGGGAAATGTTGGGTAGATTTCCAGCAGAAGGAAACAAGATGGGACTGTCCTGTTAGGGTTCTAGTAGAGACCTTTTCATTTAAAAATGAGACTGCACTTCTGTTATTGCCCAGGGTATCCCTGAACTCCTGGGTGCAGATAATCCTCCTATCTCAGCCTCCTGAGTGGCTGGAACAACTACAGCACATACCAGTGTACCAGCTTGTAAAGATTTGCATGTTACTATGCTGTGGCAGTGGGAATTGTCCCTGAGTTGTGGGTGTGAGCAGCCCATTCTGATGTGTGCTTTAGTCTCCTGGCTGTAACATGTAGGGGTAGTAGACAGGACAGGGCACGGCAAGCACTGCGGGGGGCAGTGATTTGTGCAGAAGTAATAGTGTGTGGCATGTAGGTACTTTGGGATATATTTACAGGTGAGACTCTGAGAGTTGACTCCTCCATAAGGCTGAGTTTTAGGAGCATGAGTGCTCTTGTGTTGCTCATTTTCCATGTGCCCAGATGCCTAGAGATGTTTCTGGAGTGAAGAGATAGTTGACTGGTTGACATTTATGTTTGGAGGAGGAAGAGGAAGCAGGCAGGCACAAGCAGGAGCTTTCATTTAGGTGCACTTAGTGTTGTTGGCAGAGTCATTGCCCCAAAGCTGCTTATGTCTCAGAACCTGGACCAAAAGAGGATGTTACTTCACATGACCACAGGGACTTTATGGAGTCATGAAAGGGGATATGATATTGGAGCAAAGGTGATAACAGAGAAGGACCCATGATCCAAGACTTTGGAGCAGCCTGTAGAAGCTGAAAAGGCAAGGAATAGATCTTGCCCCTGGACCACAGAAAGCCCTGCTAACTCCTTGACCTTAGCTCACTGAGGCTCATACCAGATCTCTGATCTCTAGAACTTTAAAGTGATTTGTATTCATTTGAGCCACTAAATATATGGCAACTTATTATAGCAGCAATGGGGTAACTGAAACAGATATTAGGGAGGCAGTTGTAGAGCTCCTGAGATGACTCCCCTGTGTTTAACACCTCAAGAATGAACAGAGTCGTTTATAGTGTCACAGAGGAAGACGGGAGGAAGCCTCGTGGGAACTAAAAATAGTGCGTTTGTGCTCATTGTATTAGTTGGGACGCATTGGTGTGACTGCCATAAAACCATACACAGTGTCTCTAGGGAGAAGTAAATAGGCAAGTCCAGGAGGAAGAGACAACCTGCTACATCAGCCTGGGTCACATCTTGTGCTCCCTTGACAGTGGGTAGAAGTCCATGGACCATATGGGCACACATGAAGGCCAGATGTGAAGGAGCAGGGTTAGAGGCTGTGCAGGGCAGAGCAGGTGTTTCCTAAGGTGAGAGAGACGGGGTGACTGCACCAGTGGCCGAGACCCATCTTTCATGAGGTGGTGGTCAGATGGAGGGTAGGTGGGGTGCCCACAGGAGGGGGCCTGAGGAAGGATGGCTGTCACTGAGGAAGTCAAGCCCCGAGATAGTTCCAAGGATGTGTAGAGACAAGAGAGGGTCTTGGCAAAGGGGAGACTGCCCTGTCACCCTCTGGGTGTAGGGGTTTTGTCGCAAGCTGTGAGAGGCAGCGGCTAGAGGAAAGAGTCTGGAGACCCGGGACCCCACCCCACCCTGCATGCGGTGTCTTCTCCAGCACTGCCTTCCCAGGTGTCTGCCTGCTGTCCCAAGGCTACCACTCAGCAGCAGAGGAAAGAGAAAGATACAACCATCTTGCCAGTGGCAGAGCTACCAGAGGTGAGTGAGCTCTCACCCTTTGTTCCTCTTAGCACAATGTCCCCCGTGATGCAGTCCCCCTCTGCCTCTGGCTTTCCTGCAAGGCTGGGCTACTCTGAAGCGGTCTACTTGAGGACCAAGACAGGGCACCATAGCCTGGAGTAGACTGAACCCATTACCGGACAAGGGGGAAGACATAGAAGAGGAGTAGTCACCAGCTAGGTGTGGGGAAATGAAAGCCCTGCTCCTGCAAAACATCCTGGGCGTTAGTGAGTGAGCCAGTAAGTCTAGGATTCCTCTCCCACAGGCTGGAATGTGGGTGCAATAGGACTGATCCTGTCCAGCCAGCCATTAGAGTGGTGGTATATATGACGTTGGTTCTCATGTAATGCATAGTTGGGTCAAGCTTCAGGCAAGGCTGCATACAGGTGCCCCGGGTAATGGGAAGAATTATTGACCATCCCATCTTGTGGCTCCTCTGTTTTTTCCCATTCCTTCTCAGGCAGGCTCTTCTCCATCTGGGCAAAATGCTTCCTAGATCCAGGCAAAAAGGGTGGAGAGTTCTGGTCAGCTACCCAGAAAGAGCTCATCGTGGCACAGCCTAGGTCAGACTGTGTCCATACAGCCAGGGGCTTTGTCCATCCTGTGGGAAAGGGCAGCACTCAGTGGAATGCCTTGGGTAAGCACAGGCTGAACACAGGTGCAGGTCTGCCTGCTGGGCTTGTGATTCTGTCTCCAGCCCTGTGGGACTCTGGTTGTGCGAAGGGTCCTGATAAACTTGTGGACCCAGAGTCAGTATTTGAACAAACCCCCAAGGCAGCAGGGTCCCTGGCACAGCAGACACACATGTGACATTACAGGAGCCGGTGACCTTCCAGGACGTGTCTGTGGACTTCAGCCAGGAGGAGTGGGGCCTGCTGGGCCCAGTGCAGAGGACTGAGTACCACGATGTGATGCTAGAGACCTTGGGAAACCTCGTCTCCGTGGGTAAGGCTGTGCTGCCTTCTGGGTGCTATCGGTCTCGTGCCTCCTTTGGGACTGATGCTTTCAGGGTGCCTTGTTCTATGCAGGGCCTTTAACTGGAACCACAAGCCTGCAGGGTAGATGCTTGGACGGATAGAAGCCTCAGGCCGGGGCTGCCACCCATCCTGGGAATGAGAGAATCTAAGGGCTCTTCCTGCTCCTGACCATCTCTTGGTCACCAAATTGAACCTCCCCTCTTGGCTACTTCTCAGCTTCTCACAGTTGCTCCCCATTTTGATTGACTGTGTATGGATCCCGTCCTGGCCCCGTCTCTGCACTGCACACCTTCTGGTTTCTTTCAGGGTGGGAGACTGCAGCAGAAAACCAAGAGTTAATTCCAGATTCCGATGTTCCTGCTGATGAACCCATTTATGATCCAAAAGTGAGTGAATTGTCCAGGGATGGCACCCAGCCCTCTGCTTTAGAAGATCTCTTGCAAGGTGGACTCACAGAAGTCCTACATGCAGCATTTCAAAAAGAGGAGTTTGCTGAAGATAAAGCCATCCCCCAGAAGCACCTCACTGAGAACCCTGAGTCACAAGCAGATGCTGGTCTCAGCATAAGCCAAGCTTCACCCCAGAAAATTCCTCCTAGAAAATGTTTGCGCAAATTGCTCTCACAGTGTAAAAGTGTGGCCCAGAGTTCACAAATAAAAGATCACCAGAAGGGCTATGAGCCAGGCAAAGCCAGGGATGACAATGGTCACATGAGCCAGAGTTCACCTGTGGAGATTCACCAGAAGGGCTATGAGCGGGGCAAAGCTGGTGAGAGCAGTGGTCAAGTGACCCAGCGTTCATACCTTAAAGTTCACCAGAAAGGCTGTGAATCGAGCAAAGCCAGGGAGAGCAGTGGTCAAGTGACCCAGCATTCACAAATGAAACTTCACCGGAAGGTCTGTGAGTCAGGTAGAGCTGGGGAAAAAAGCGGTTGTGTGATACAACATTCACATATGAAAGCCCATCAGAAGCCCAGTGAGCAGAACAAAGCTGGAGAGGGCAACGGTAGTAAGAAAACCGTCAGCCAACGGGTTCCACAGGTCATGTTTATAAAAATCCATAGTGGGAGCCAAATTTGCCGATGCAGTGTATGTGGGAAGTTGTTCCGAAATCCAAGGTACTTTTCTGTACATAAAAAAATCCACACAGGAGAGAAGCCATATGTCTGTCAGGACTGTGGGAAAGCCTTCGTGCAGAGCTCTTCCCTCACACAGCACCAAAGGGTGCACAGTGGTGAGAGACCCTTCCAGTGCCAGGAGTGTGGCAGGACCTTCAATGACCGCTCAGCTGTCACCCAGCACCTGCGCACCCACACTGGTGCCAAGCCCTATGCCTGCCAGGACTGCGGCAAGGCCTTCCGGCAGAGCTCCCACCTCACCCGGCACCAGAGAACACACACTGGAGAGCGTCCCTACGTGTGCCGCAAATGCGGGAAGGCCTTCACCCAGAGCTCCCATCTCATTGGCCACCAGAACACACACGGTGGGAGGAAGCACAAGAGGAAGCATAAGAAGCAGCCACCCCCTGCCTCCTAGCCCTCGTACCAGTGGGAGCATCCATCCCATTACCTCCCATGATATTCCATCTAGGGATAACGCGTCACAGGGAAGCTGAGGAGGACATCTCGTGATCAGAGACCACTGGCACAGCCTGCTGAGCACATAAGTAAATAAAGTGTGGGGGACTTGCCAATGAGTACATGTTGGAAAGTAAAGGTTTAATTTTTTATTAAAAGTAATACTAATGAAATCTGAAAATGTTAATAAGTTTTTAAAGTCAGGTACCTAATAATCTTTGCCCTGATAATTATATCTGCAATAAAGTATGTGTGTCATCAAAGTCTAAGAATATAAACTATATGTTTTCGTTTAGAACTTGTTTCCTACCTAAACAATGATTTGACATTTAAAATAAGAAATATTAAAGCATGAGGTTGTGAGACAGTTCCAGCAGATCTGAACACAACTGCAGCACCTTAGCCCAGAGTTCCAGGTAAGTCCAGTAACTGAGTCATTCCTTTGCTTGAGAGTTATCCCAGCGGGCAGGAACCCTCTAAGCATGGAACCTCCTGGGAATGTGCAGTTGCTTTATTTCCAACCTCCTGGCCATTTGCCCATCAAGTTAAGCAACAAGATGCTGGCTGTATTAAGTGTGTATTTGTTGCCTACATTCACAGCAGTGCATACTGGTAATCTTTCTCCAAGTTCCACAGCCTGTATCATGTTGAACACTTAATCCAAGAGCTCTACCATTGCTCTTCACTTTTTTGTTTTGTTTTTGAGAGAGGCTCTTGCTATGTAGTTCAGGCTGACCTTGAACTCACTATGGAGCCCCAGGCTGGACTTGAATTTACAGCAATCCTCCTGCCTCAGCCTGTGAAGTGCTGGCATCACAGGCCTGTGCCACCACACCCAGCCACTCTAATTCTGCGTGACATTTAAAAACATTTTATGGCTGGGGTGAATCTCAAGAGTAGAGCCTATGCTTAGCATGAACAAGACCCTGAGTTTGTTCCTACCCTCCCCAAATTAAAATATTCTATAGATTTGGTGAGCACATGCGTATAATCCCAGAACTCTGGGAGGCTGATGCGGAAAGATTACACTTTGGGAGTGTAGCCTGGGCAGTTTAACAAGACACTGTCAAGTTTCACTTGATCTTAGCCAAAAGGTGAGAAGCGATTGTGTCAGGTTTCTTTAAAATTCCAAAATACACATTTAGCAGACACTGGTCATGTGTTGCTTTGCATGAGCTTGTGCATCTGAAGCAGTTAAAGTTAGGTACTCCATGATGAACATGCTTAACCCCTTTCTCTGAAGACATTGACAGGCCTTGGAGACAGAACCAGAGTAGGTCCTAGAGGCCAGGTGTTAAGGGAGCACCAGCAGCCCTACTGCTTTGCATTTATCAGGCACAGAGTGTGACTGCTACAGGGTATTTAATCATTTCAGCAACTTGAATTGCGTGTTAACTAACTTTTTCAACACAGGCCTAAAACTGACCTAGCAGTGTGTAGCCAGGAGGAGCATCACAGTACCACATGTTCTCCTGTGCCACTGAACCAAGGGATGAGACAAAGTCAGCCCACTTACTTCTAGGTACCAAATCCTGAGACATCCAGATGGCGAATCCATGGAACTTAGGTTACTGTTTTTAAGATGAGATGTTAATATAGAATTGATTTTTCTAAGTGAAACACTCAGTATTCAGGTTTCATTACAGTGCTGGCACTTTATGATAAATGAGTGTTGGGTTGCAGTTTGGCCCTCAGTCTTTAAGACGTTCAAGACATTCACCATCACTGTTATAGTAGCTTGCAGCACAGAGCAAAGGGGAAAACTTAGGACTAGAAGACTCAAGGCCAATTTGAGGGACAATAAAGAATGTGGTTGTGTAGCTGTCAGCAGCTCCAAAACCTAGCAGTAGGAAACTACAAACTTTGTTTTATTATGCTTTTATATTTGGTGGTAAATTTTTTCAGAAGAGACCATAAGAACAATTTCTTCTCCATAATTTCTGGGTCCAGAGAGGTCCTCCCCAAAATGGCTATTTGTGGACAACATGGATCCTTGACCTTTGGTGCCTTCATCCTCTGAGTTACAGATCCAAAAAGGCATAGCCATGCTGCCAAAGCGAGCACATAGATTTGTACCTGAAAGTTCATAGAACCTGTAGTCATGATAGCCCCAGGTGGAATCAACCCACATGCCCATAACCAGTGAATGGACAGAGCAATTATGAATAACGTACCATATACCACACTGTCCATAGGGGATGGAATACTGCTCATAATAAGAAAGGATTAGTGATATATGCAATGTAAATGAATCTCACAGACTTTCTCCTGAATGAAGGGGTACAAAAGACTACAGATTATATATACTCAACTTACATGGATTCTAGAAAAGGAAAAGTGAATATGTAGTGATACAAATCAGATCAGTGGTTTCCTGGGCAGGAGATGAGAGTCAAGTAGATTTACTGGGGGGGGGACCACAAAAGGAACATTTGGAGTATGGAAATGTTCTACATTCTGAGTGTGTTAGTGGATATATGGGTATATGTGTGTCAAAATTCATTGGCACATACATTGAAATGTATGAATTTTATTGTATATTGTACCTCAAGGCAAATTAGAAAAGAGTTTTAAAAAAAAGGCATACCCAAGTTTACAGCCCTGTCTGACCCATGTCTAGTATGTGTGCTCCCACTTAGGTACCCTCTTTCTTCATCCCTTCTTGTTACACAGAATCTGCAGGTTGGAGTTGAAGACCTTCTTGTGTAGAGATGGTCACTGTGCTCTCCTGCAAACCTTTCATCTCCCTCTAAGACAGTCTCATTGTCCACCAAATGTGGGCATGATTCTGGTTCAGGAGAGTGTGACACTCGGTGACCTGCCAGGCAAGGTCAGGAGCCATACTACCTCTGCCTGTCCCCATGCAGATCCCAAGCACAAACACCAGCCTTTAAATCACCTTACCCTGGGGCCAGCAGCTGGCCAGTGGCCCTGGCCAAGAAGGATCTGCACTCTGTGTAATCTCAGTCACATAAAACCAGACTAACCCCAGAAGTCCATCCTAGGCCTAGGAGCTGACAAGCTACTTCAGGTGTTCTGTGCCAGGGACTGGGGATGCCCTATGGGAAGATTTCCAACTGAAACTCGGTTCTCCTTGGTCTTTGGATTGAACAGGAGAGGGAGGAACCACTGAGGTCCCCAGGATGGAGAGACTTAATCAGAGGTGGGATCCAAGGGTTAGGTTGAGAAGATGCCACCAGGGGCGCTTACCTTGACCTGTGTGCGAAATGCCCCACAATATCTCCCACCCACTGGCTATGTGAAGTAGGCCAGGGACAGCTGCGGAAGGAGAGTTGTACTTCCCAACTGTTAGATGATGGTGGATGCTAAAGTGTCTAGAGTTGGCTGATATCTGCATCAGACCTTACACAAAAGGAATTCCTGACAGGCTAATGATTTCCATGTTAAAAAATGCAAAATTTAAGATACTGTATAAATATATGGATTAAAATACTTTTAATGAAACTATGATGTATTTATAAAAGAATAGATACATTTACTCTATATAAAAAAGAACTTTTCTCGTATGCCAGAAAATATAAGGAAAAGAATATAATGGGCTGAGGAAACTATTTGTGACACAAATGCCATACAAGATTTCACATTGAGAAAAGCAATAAATCTGGTAGAATTTCTCAGCACAAACCTTAAAGGCCAGGAGAGCTTGAAAATAACCTCCAACCCTGAATTATATATCCTGAAAAATCTCTTTCAAAATTGACAACAGAGTCACAGTCTTTCCATGACAAAGAAAAATTAACCAGCATTCCAGAACTTAACAAGGATATCCTAGAAAGTCAGTAAAGCTAGCAGTGCCAAAAGTTTTTATGGAATGAATATACTAAGTAGAATTTAAAGGGTAGGGGTCAGCAACAGAAAACAATGCAACAACAGGAATGTCAGTACTCTACCTTTCAGTAATAACTACTAATATTGGTCTCACCCATCATAAGACAGATTGGCAGATTGGATTCAAAAACAAAACCCAACAATATTCTGTATATTAAAAAAATGCAGATCGGCTGTCACCCAGCACCTGCGCACCCACACTGGTGCCAAGCCCTATGCCTGCCAGGACTGCGGCAAGGCCTTCCTAATAACGTTCCATGCAAAGGAGCTAAAACAAGCACATTTACAGGGTGTACTTCAAGCCAAAATTGATCACAAGAGGCAAAAAAGGTCACTACATATTGCTTAAGAAAAATGAATAGGAAGAGATAATTACATATTCACCAAACATCAGCACACTCACCTTCATAGCATTGGACACGAAAGTTCAAATAAACATCAAAATTATAATGGAGGACCTCAATACCTATTATCACAAATAGATTACCCCAAAAAATCAGCAGTGAGCAGCACCTTTGCACAAATGGACTTAATTGATCAGTACAATGTTGCGCCCATCAGTACACACGTGGAACTTTCTCCAAAATAGACCACGTTCTAGCCCATATTGCATGCTTGAATAAATCTGAAATATTTAAAATTATTTCACGCATATTACCAGATGATAGTGCAATGAAACTAGAAATCAGTAGCAAAAGAAGCCATGGAAATTATGAAACAGCTCTCTGGGCTTGGGCCTAGGTTGTGGTGACATTGCAAAATGCACTGAAGAGGGTCAGAATTAGTAAATATGTGACCTGCTCTGGTGCCTCACTCCAGAAAATGGTGGAGAAAATTAGAATTGGCCAACATGCCAAGTCACCTCAATGGCATGACCAAGATGACACAGACTGTGGGATTTGGTACTGTGGTTCCAGCATGAAAACGGTGGCTGGTGGTACCTGGCCCCACAACACCACTTGTGCCATCACAGTCAAGTCTGCCATCAGAAGATGAATGGAATTGAAAGACCAATAGAAGCTCTATTTGAGACATCCCTAGTCTATAATAAATGGGTTAATTTTTGCCATAAACAATTGCAAAATGCATATAGGTTAAACAATGCACACTTGAATAATCAGTGGGTCCTGAAAGAAATTACTTCCAGCTAGACATGGTAGTGAATGCTTGTCCCAGCACTCGGGAGACTTGAGTTAGAATCCTGAAGAATTCAAAGCCAGACTGTGCTAGATAGCAAAATTCCATCTAAAACAAAAAACAAGGAGAGGCCCAAGAATTTTATTGCCATTACAACATAGAAAATATGGGATACAATAAAATATGAATGAATGAAAACACCCGTGTCAGTGCAATTAGAAATGAAAAGGGTGAAATCACAACAGACATCACTGGAATCCTGAGGATTATAAATAACTACTTTGAAAACTTGCACTTCAATAGATTGGAAAATCCAGAAGAAATGGATAGATTCCTAGATACACACGAATTACCAAAACTGAAACAAGAAGATACAAAAACTTTGAATGACATAAAAATGGGCAATGAAATTGAGGTAATAATAATAAAAAAAAATACCAAATAGGAAAATCCCAGGACCCAATGGAGTCACTACTGAATTCTACACGAATTTCTGGGGGGATCTAACACCAATATTTCTTAAACTATAATGAAATTAAAAGGGAAGCGGTACTGTGAAACTCATTCCTGGAAGTTAGCATTACATTGATAGCAAAACAGACAAGGGCTCATGTAAAAAAGTTACAGGCCAACATCCTCAAGAAGATACTAAAAACGCAGGGCTGGGGATTTAGCTCAGTGGTGCTGCTGCCCCCCTCGCAAACACAAGGTCCCAAGTTCAATCCCCAGTAGCCCCCTCAAAAAGATTACACATCATGACCAACTGTGCTTTATCCCAGGAATGCAAGATTGTTTCATCATAGGCAAGTCAATATGTCAATCACATAAAAGTAAGGACAAAAATCATGATCGTGTTAAAAGACTCAGAAAAAGCCTTTGACAAAACCCAAGCATCTGTTCATGATGAGAAAAGAAAAAAGAAAAAACCCCGAAAGAAGTAGTTATAGAAGGACCTTGAAAGTCATTTTATAATATCTAGTGATGGGTATTCCTGAACATGGAGTTCATTTGACCTATAGAATGGAGGCACTAGTTAAGGATTTCTAAGATTGCTTACTATTGCACTGCTTATGTTGTATGTATTTAAAGATGATGGAAACTGTAAGAGATTGAGGAGAGTAAATTGGAAGGGGAAAATAGCCTGGACCAAAATAAAAGGTTGTCTGGTGTACATTGTTGAGTGTGACCAGTTAATTGCGATTGTCCATGAACTGGGTCAAGAGATATCCACTAAATTAGTAAGGCACATCCCACGGTGTGTGGAGTAATGGAAGCAAGACCTTCAGCTATCTAGTTCTTAGCCCTTTCTTCTCTGGAGCTCTTCCCTCAATGCTGTGCTTCCTGACTGCCCTGAAGTGAGTAGCTTTGCTCTGCCACAGCCATCTGCCATGATGTTTCTGCCTTGGACCTAGCTGAACATGGACTGAAACCTCTGTAACCATGAGCCAAGTAAACCTCTCCTCCTTTAAATTGTGACTAGTAGGCCCAGGGGTTTAGCTCAGTGGTGCTGCCGTGTGCTTTGGAAGTGCAGGGTCCCAAGTTCAATCCCTGGTACCCCACCCAAAACAATTGCGAATATCACATACCCCCAATGATGGAAAATTTGAGTAATAATGGGGTATAGAATTTATGTGTGTTCATGTAAAGTTTTTAAATATGTTAAAAATCACTTCACTGGGGCAAGCACTCCATGAAGTTGCCCACAGTGGAAGCATGAGTTTGATTTTAGAATGGGGAGGCGTCTAGAATTGCTTGCATTTTCTCTTATTTTCTGAATTCCAAATTTATAGTATACAAATATACATAAATCTGACCATCAAAATAAGTTTGAAAAATGACTTTTTACATCATGAAGCAAGCTATGGAAATAAGAACAAGCTTGTACAGTTCTGTCAGAGGTTTCCCCTTAGTTGACAAAAGGGAAACAGAAAAGCTCTACAAATATAATGATGATTCTTTCTGCCATGATATATCCTTTAATAATCAGAAGAAGAGGGGACCGGGGATTTAGCTCAGTGATTCCACCACCTGCCTCACAAGTGCAAGGTCCCAAGTTCAATCCCCAGTACCAAAACAATAATAATAATAATAATAATAATAATAATAATAATAATAATCAGAAGGAGAAAAAACTTTTGACTATAATAAATGTGAAACCCTTTAATACAAATATTGCCATAATGAATACCAGACAAGCCCTATTGAAAGCAATCCTTAAAATTGTAATAACTGAGGGAAAAACATCCTTTAAAAGTTTTGCTTTTCTCACCAAGAGAGAACTCATACTGGAAAGAACCTCTGTGGATGTGGTAAATCCTTTAGCTCGAGCTCCAACTTAGTTTTACACAACAGATATTGCTGGAAAGAAGCTCTCTGAATGTAATGATCTGTATGGGAAGTCTCTCAGCCAGCACCCCCAATGCATGAAATATTATAAAACTAATATTTAAGTGACACTTCTTGAATGTCATGAGCTGGGACAGTCTTTAGGAGGAGTGCTCAGCTAGCTAGCATCAGTGGACTCACTGAAGAAAATCTTTTCCTTGTCATCGGTGTGAGAAATCATCATATCTTCATATTATCAAATATCTTCCCATCATATCTTTGATCTTAATGTGCATCAAAGAGCATAACTGAAAGAGGCCTTATGAGGATCATTGCTGAGAAGTCCTGTCAAAGGTCAGGGCTTATTTCCCATCAGATTCACCCAAGAGAAAAACTATGTGAGTGTAATCAGAAGGCAAAATGTTTCAGTTGGAGTTCTCACTGTGCTGCATCAGAGAATTCATACGACAGAGAAATAACTTGAGGTCCAGAGTGTGGAAAATCATTGGAACTCTTTCTTACTAGGCATCAGGAAATTGACACTGACAGAAACCTCTTGAATACCATCAGGTTGGAAAAGCTGTCAGCCGGATTCTCCCCTTACAGAACACCAGAGATCTCATATTCTCATAGTACACCGAAATTCAGTAAAAGTAGTCAATGTGGGAAATCTTTCAAATGGAATTCTTGCCTTATTGTGTGTCTTAGTTACTTTCTCTTCACTGAGATACAATACTGAAACCCACAACTTAAAGGAAGAAAGGTTTATTTGGCTCCTGTTTTGTAGAGCATTCAGTCCGTAGTTGGCTGGCTCCAAGGCAGAGTGGCATGGTGGAGGGTTGGAGGAAAGCTGCCCGTGGTGTAACACCTGGAAAGCAGAGAGAAACCAATTGAGAAGTAATGGAAGTAAACCCTCCCAGGCCGTGCCCCCAGTGACTCACATCTTCCACCCAGAACATAGCAGCTCAGCTGTAAGCCTTCATAATCCAGTCACTTTCCAAAAACTTAACCCATGACCACATGCATCTTTGGGGGGATGTGTAGATATTAACCATAACAGTATATATCAACAAATGGATACCAGTGAAAATCCATGTGTTAGCTTTTCATGACTGTGACCAGATACCTAGCAAACACAACTTAAAGAAGAAAATGTTAATTTTAGCTCAGTTTCAGAACTTTCAGTTCATGGTCACATTGCTTTAGTTGTGTTGTGAGACTTGTCTGAGTGGGTGGGGCAAAGGGTATATATGTTCTCAAAATGCACACAGACAAAGCAAGAGAATCACACATTTGAGCACAGACTGAGAAACTTAGCAAGACTGTCTCAAAAAATTAAAAGTGGGGGTGCAGGGATTTAGCTCAGTGGTTCTGCTGCCTGCCTCCCAAGCACGAGGTCCTGAGTTCAATCCCTGGTACCAAAAGTAAATAAATAAAAATTTAAAAAGGCCTGGAGATGTAGCTCAGTATGATGACCCTGAATTCAACCCCCAGTACGGCAGACAAAATAAAAACCATTGCACACAATTGTGCCATTTACCCAGAACGTTTTTCCATCCTGAATTCTTTCTGGTGGGAGTGACTGGTGACGTAAGAAACCTCAAAATTGGAGGGAACAACTTCAATCCATTGCTCATTCTGAGCCTTATCTCACATGAGTGGTTGGCATAAAACCACAGCGAGATCCACTTCATGAGCTAGGTATAGCCTTCCTAATGGAGGACATTTTCTGCTTTCCCTAGATCAGAGGATCTTAATCCGAATTCTATTGAGCCTAGAGGTTCACGAAAGGGTTTCCCTAGTCCTCTGCAAAAGGGAGTGTAGAGGGCCGGGGCCTGCCTTGCAAGTGCAAAGACCTGAGTTCGATCCCTGGTACCAAAAAAAAAAAAAAGGAAGTGTAGTATATCCATGTTTCTCACTGGGGTACTGCCTACAGTTCATCAGGTATCTTCTCCAAACATGTAGAAATGCTGGGATACATAGTGTCCTCAAATGCTTGATAGAATTCTCAAAATAGACCACTTATTTGTTATTTTCATGGAGAAAATCCTCAGGCGCTTTTGGGATATTTTGGACTATCAAAAACAAATGACTCTAAGCCAGGTGTGGTGGTGCAGGTAATCTCAAATGTTGATTACTGATCATTTTTAGTTGTCTGCATTTTTTACTTTCTATGCAATGAACCTAAACTTTTTGTGGTTTATACAACAGGAGGATCATGTCTAATAACAATGTATTATATTTTTTAAAGTTGCTATATTAGTAGATTTTAGGGTTCTCACCACACAAAAAGCTTTATCTCAAGCCCACTTTTTTTTTTTTTTTTTTTTTTTTTTTTTTTGTACCAGGGACCAAACTCAGAACCTTGCGCTTGTGAGGGAGGTGGTGGAACCACTGAGCTAAATCCCTGGCCCACTTCTTTTATTGTTTATCTTTGAGACAGGGTCTTGCTAAGTTACTAAGTTGCCCAGGATGGGTTTGAACTTATGATCCTCCTGTCTCAGCCTCCCAGAGTGCTGAGATCACAGGTGTGTACCACCATGCTCAGTTTGAGTTTTTTTTTTTTCACTAATGTAATGTTCTTGAGATCTATCTCGGTTGCTGCATTTTATCAATACTTCACTGCTGTTACTGCAAAGCAGTTTTCCATGATGTGGATATATATGAAATTATTTAGCCATTCAATCACTAAGGGAATTTTGGTCATTTCTTATATTTTTTCTATCATAGGGAAAAGCTGCTATGACTATTTGTGTACAGGTTTTCATTTGAACATATTTTCATTTCGTTAGAACACATATTTCAGTGTATTTGTTCTGGAGTTGACTTCAGCCTCTCTGAAGTCTGAAACCCTATTACAAAACGCTCCTATAATAGCCTCCTTTGAATAAGTCTGCCTTGCTGACTTTAATACATCAGGTTTTCTTGCCCTTATTCCCTCCCTCCCATGCCTCCTCCCTCTCTTCTTTCTTTCTTTCTACTGATACTGAGGATTGAACTCAGAGCCTTCACACTGAACTACTTTTCCAGCCCTTTTTTATTTTACTGTTGAGATATAGTCTTGCTAAGTTACTTAAATTGCACAAGTTGGGCTCAAACTTTTAATCCTCCTGCCTCAAGCTCCCTTAGTACTGGAGGTAGTGCACCATCTCATCTGACTTTGATTATCCTCTTGATATTACATTACAAGACCTTTATTTTTTTAATACAATTCTTTTTTTTTTTTTTTGAGTCAGGGTCTCACTATGTAGTTCAGGCTGGGCTTGAACTCACTATACAATCCAGGTTGGCCTCAAACTCATGGTGATCCTCCTGCATCAGCCTCCCAAGTGCTGGGATTAGCCAGGCATGGTGGTGCATGCCTGTAATCCCAGCAGCAGAAGGCTGAAGCAGTGGGATCATCATGATTTTAAAGGAAGCCTGGTCTACGAGTGTTGTAACTTGTATCCAGATGCCCCCCCAAAGCCTCATGCCCTCATAGGTGGGGCTTTTCTGAGGTTTCTGGATCTAAGGTATGTAAATATGGATAAAGGGTATGTGATAACTATTTTTTGTTGTTTTTTGAGACAGGGTCTCACTATGTAGTTGAGACTGACTTGGAACTCACAATGTAGCCCAGGCTGCTCTTGAATTCACAGAGATCCTCCTGCCTCAGTCTCCCAAGTGCTGGGATTACAGGCGTGCGCCACCATGCCCAGCTGTGATAACTAATTTAGTCCACACAATGGTTTATCATAATTCTGGGTATGAATAATAGGAATACCCACACTGGGTATTTATGGCACCAACCGATAGGCTTGTAGCCTGAATGGAATAAAAGGGAAAGGAGGCTCAGTGCTGCTGCTCTACTGCTTTCTGTCTACCCTGCAATGGACTGTTTCTTTTCTGCCATGCTGCCTTGCCTTGGAGCCAGCCAAATATGGACAGAAACTTCTACAAAATTAAGTAAAATAAACTTTTTCTCCTTTAATTTATGAGTATCAGGTATTTTGTTCCAGCAACAAGGAAGTAACTAAGACAACTAATTAGTTCAAAACCAGCCTGAAGTACATAGCAAAACCTGTCAAGAAAGAGAAAAAGAATCTGGGTATGATCCCCCAAAGCCTCATGCCCTCATAGGTGGGGCTTTTCTGAGGTTTCTGGATCTAAGGTATGTAAATATGGATAAAGGGTATGTGATAACTATTTTTTGTTGTTTTTTGAGACAGGGTCTCACTATGTAGTTGAGACTGACTTGGAACTCACAATGTAGCCCAGGCTGCTCTTGAATTCACAGAGATCCTCCTGCCTCAGTCTCCCAAGTGCTGGGATTACAGGCGTGCGCCACCATGCCCAGCTGTGATAACTAATTTAGTCCACACAATGGTTTATCATAATTCTGGGTATGAATAATAGGAATACCCACACTGGGTATTTATGGCACCAACCGATAGGCTTGTAGCCTGAATGGAATAAAAGGGAAAGGAGGCTCAGTGCTGCTGCTCTACTGCTTTCTGTCTACCCTGCAATGGACTGTTTCTTTTCTGCCATGCTGCCTTGCCTTGGAGCCAGCCAAATATGGACAGAAACTTCTACAAAATTAAGTAAAATAAACTTTTTCTCCTTTAATTTATGAGTATCAGGTATTTTGTTCCAGCAACAAGGAAGTAACTAAGACAACTAATTAGTTCAAAACCAGCCTGAAGTACATAGCAAAACCTGTCAAGAAAGAGAAAAAGAATCTGTATATGATGGCACACGCCTGTAATCCTAGCACTCGGGAGGCTGAGGCAGGAGGATCGCTGTGAGTTTGAGACCAGCCTGGGCTACACAGTGAGTTCCAGGTCAGTCACAACTACATAGTGAGACCCTGTCTCAAAAAAAAAAGGGAAGGGGAAAAGAAGGAAGGAAAAGATTATACTTTTGTGGTAGTTTGTTATAGGCTGTACAGGACACTGACATACTCACTGGCCCTCGTTTCCCCTTTAGCCTTCCTCCCTGCTCACCTACCCTCCGGGTGCCTAGCACTCTTGCCCTGGAGCCAGACTCTGGCCTCTGCCAGCTTCTCCCTCCCCCAACCCTGGTACTGGAGATTGAACTCACGACCTTGCACTTGCAAGGAAGGTGCAGTGCCACTGAGCTAAATCCCCTGCCCTCTGCCAGCTTCTTGAGTGGCTGCTTTAGGCCACAGTTGCAGGTCTCCATGACCACCAACCCCAGCAGTTCACCCCTCTTGCTGCTCATCCACTGAAGCATCAACAACACTGATTTTTTTTTTTTTTTTTGTACCGGGAATCAAACTCAGGACCTTGCACTTCAAGGCAGGTGGTGGCATCACTGAACTAAATACCTGGCAATTTTTATTTATTTTTGAGGTAGTGGAGATTGAACCTAGGACCTTCACACTAAGCTGCATTTTCAGACCTTTTTTTAAATTTTGAGACAAGGTCTTTCCGAGTTGGTTACTTGCCGAGGCTGGACCCAAACTTGGGATCCTCCTGCCTCAGCCTCCCATCATGCTGGGATTATACATTTGTACCACCATGCAGCCCAAACTTTTTATTGACAGAAAATCTTGTTTCATTCTTGCTGGAGTCACACCCTCGTTCCAGTCACAGTTTCTTGTGTGTTTATTAGAGACTTACTAGTTCTGGCCCTTGTGTCCGGGTCAGATTCAGTCCTGATATTGTGAAGATGCTATCTCCCGTTTTGGCACTAAATTTGCTGTCCTCTCTTTCTTCTTTTTCCAGTCATTGGAGAATCTGAGTCCTTGGTTGCCTGAAAAATATTTCCCTTCTGTTTAAAGAGATACAGGGCCCAGAAAGAGGTTATCTCCACACAACTGACAGCATAGAGTTCCCAGACTCCAGAGTTCTCAGGAGCTGCAGTCTCAGAAGACCCTGCCTGAGAAGTGAGACCATCATTAGGGTGACACGGCTGCAGTAGCTCCAAGTGGCCAGGCCCCTACAAGGTCCCAGAGGCGTAACGTACCGTCTCACCACTGGCAAGAACCACGGGATAACGCAGGGAGAGGCGTCCCAAGCATAGGAAGAGAAAGGTGAGAACGGCCACAAGCACAAGGTGTGCAACAAGCCACCCCTTCAGTGCCTGGATCAGTCCGGGCCTTCCAAGGACATGGGCTTTTCAGGAATATGGGTGAGACCACGGCCAGCGCTCAGGTCCCCGGCCTGCACGGTGTATGAGGGCTCCTGAGAGTAGGAGGAATGGGACTGAGTTTCTTACGCCCCCTCAGAAAGCACCATACCCATGAAAGATACCCCAGCGGGGCAAGTTTGTGTGCACGGAAGTGCAGATGCCGCGTTCATAGGGTGCACAGTTGGGTGCGTCAGCGTTCGTGCCACACACCGGGGGCTGGGGGCAGGCCACGCTCCTTTGCCCCGTGACACTTTCCAGTCCTGCGGCTGTTCTGTGGCCTCGCCTCCACTTCCCTTTCCGCAGGGTGCTGGCACAGTGAGCACCGCTGGCGCTCCTCCCCTCGGCTGTCACGGGGCCCCTGTGGGATGCCCGCCCAGGCCTGCTCGTTTCTTTCAGGCCAAGGGCAGGGAAGGGGCCTGGTCCCCACCTCCCGTCTGAGACCCTTGGAAGTTAGGAGGTGGAAGCTGGGGTGTGGGGCTTGAGGGGAACAGAGCGCCCACTGCTTCTCTGCCCAGCAGCTCCTCTGTCCTTCCGAGACAGCTGCTTGGGAGGAAAGGGAAGTTACATCGTCGGCCAGCCTCATCCAAGCTGAGGGCCCTCCACTCTTCAGCCCAGTCTACTCTGCTGTCAGGGGTCCGGAATGAAACCACCTCCCGGGTGAGATGGGTCTCCAAAGAGCCTTGGGTACCCTGCAAGTGAAACTCCTCACCTGTTACCTGCTCAGAGCAACCCAGAGCTCCTGGAAGCTACTAGTGCCAGGTCTGGAGCCTGGTCTCTAGACTGCCTCCGCTTCTTCCCCTCCAGTCCCCTCCTGTTCTTAACTGTGTAAGTCAGTTCAGGCTACCGTAACAAAATACCAGTCTGAGTGTCTCCAACCACAGACATGTGATTTCTCACAGTCCTGGTGACAAGGAGCCACTAGGCCTGTGTCTGGTGAGACCTCCTGGTAAGGTCATTCTCACCTGGCGGGAAGAGAGGGCGACACCAGTGTTACTGAGTGGGGTGGTACACATTTATCATCCAACGACTCTGGAAGGCTGGGGCAGAAGAGCAAGTTCCAGACCAGTCTGAGCAACACAGCAAGTTAATGAGTATCTCAAAATTTTAAGGGGGATGGAGTGAGGGTGGAGCTCAGTACGAAGGGGTTAGGGCCCCCCCATTAGGACCTCGTTTGACTGTCATCACCCGTAAGTTCCCTTTCTCCAAATACAGTCACACTGTAAGTCTGGACTTCAGCATAAGAACGTGAGGGACGCCAGTCAGACCGCAGGACCAGCCTCCTGGAAACATGCAGCCCAGACCTGTCTTTTGGTTTGCCATGAATTTTGGGACTCAGTGACCTGATCACCTCCGGAAGGCCCAGGCTTAGTGCTGGTTAAGATGTGGTCAAAGGCAATGGGCTTAGGGGAAGAACTTAGGTATGTGGACTCAGGGGAAGTTTTCACCCAGGTTTAAACCTTCTACCTCCGTCCGATATTTCCTAGAAGAGCACACTTCATAAACTCGACTCACAGCTTAAAAAGTTGAAAGTTTGGTTTCATTGACTATTTGAAGCCCTGTAAAAACAGCTTTCTAGAGCCTTCTGTCTGAGCATTTACTTGAATATACTTGTGAGCATTGAAAGGAGAGATTAAAAAACCTCACGAGTGACTTTGATGTCTCCCTTTTTATGACAGAGCTTGTCTAGTGGAATACATGGATGACTGTAAGGATGATGAAGTCTCCATCCATCACAGTGTGACTCGAAGAAAACATGAGCTGAAGCACTTTGGGGTGTGTCAGTGAAACTGGTACACACAGGGAAGTGTGTTCTGAGCATCCGTAACCTGCACAAAGGGTGATTTCTCCATGGCCCCATCTTTCACCAGCTCTAACTTCATTCAAACCACAAAGAAGCCATAAGCCACATCAGTGTGGAAAATCTGTCAGACAGCACACACCAGAGAAAAGTCCGATGAGTGTACTGGTTCAGGAAGGCTTTCGGCCAGTACGCTGACCTTGATGTGCATCAGAGGATTCATGCTGGAGAGAAGCCCTGCGCAGGCACACAGGGTGGGATATGCTTCCCCAGAGCTGCAGACATGGGACCAGCACACTCACAATGGAGAAAAGCCCTATAAATGCCACGACTGGGAAACCCTTCCAATGCAATCCTGCATCAGCAGGCTCACACTGGAGAGAAGGCCTACATGTGTGCTCCCTGTGGAAAGTCTTTCAGCCAACTTTTAGGCCCTATCACACACGAGGGAGAAGTCCTAAGCAAGTCACCACTGTGACAAGACCTTCAGCCAGCAATACCAGCTCAGAAGGTATCAGAGGATCCAACCTAACCCTGCCTCAGCTTCCCAAGTGCTGGGATTTTATGCATGCATGACCACACCTCTCCAAAATGGTTTTAAGTGTTGTCATTAAAAGTACACTGGGGAAGCCGGGCTAGGTGGCACACACCTGTAATCCCAGCACTCGGGGAGGCTGAGGCAGGAGGATCACTGTGAGTTTGAGACCAGCGTGGGCTACATAGTGAGTTCCAGGTCAGTCTCAACTACATAGTGAGACCCTGTCTCAAAAAAACCAAAAAAAAAAAAAAAAAGAACATTGGGGACTGGGGATTTAGCTCAGTGGTTCTGCCACCTGCCTTGCAAGCACAAGGTCCCAAGTTCAATCCCTGGTCCAAAAAAAAAAAACAACAAAAAAAAAGCAAATTGATGGCTGAGGATTTAGCTCAGGGGCGCCACACCTGCCTCAAAACTGCAAGGTCCTGAGTTCAATCCCCGGTACAAAAATAAAAAGTACATTGGATATTTCTGTCTACTATTCTGTAACATAACTGTATTGCTCAGTTAGGTCATCAGAACTAGCCACAGCAATACAGATACCAGGTGAGGTGAAAACCCAGGGCCTGAAACAGGACACACACAAAACATTCCAGGACCACCAGATCTAACCACACAGGGCTGGGGCCATGACTCGGACAGAAAGAGCTTTCCTAGCCAGCATGAGACCTTTACCCTAACCCCAGCACTACTTATAAGTAAAAAACGTTGTAGGGAGCCAGGAAGGGAGCCTACGTTTTCAGGGCCACTGCCTTGGGTCCTGGCCTGTGAACCACCACAGCACAAGGCAAATTCAAGAACAGACAGAAATGAGATGGAAGAGTACAGAAGCTGCGGGCTGGGGATTTAGCTCAGTGGTGGCAGCACCTGTCTTGCAAGTGCAAGGACCCGAGTTTGATTCCCAGTACCAAAAAAAGTGTGCAGAAGCTGAATCCTGGGTCCTGGTCAGCGCTGCTGATAGAAGCAAGGACAAAGGCCCCCAAGCACATCCAGTATTTACTGAATACAATCACAAGAAGGAACAGGGAGCAGGGTGTGCTTTGAAGGCATCTAGTGATTTACTGCTAAACATCTGGTGTGATGGTGCCAGGCAGGGCTGTCAGGGAGTTGGCACTGCTTATCTTGTTAGGACAGAAGAAACCAGGACTGGTACCAGGCACAATTAGCAGGCAACCCATTGGGTCAGGGAGGAGCCATAATTCAGGGGAAAGGATTATAACTGGGGTCACACTGACTTCAGCTGCATGTAACTTAGCAGGGCCCCGCCACTTGGCAGACCAGGACTTAGGCCTCAGTGACAGCCATCAACAAAGGAGCAACACTAGCCCAACTCTGCTAGCAGACACGCCATTTGAGTCACAAGGGCTGTGGTGTGACTCCTGATAGAAAACAGCACAGCCAAATTATGGATGGCAAGAAGCACGCGCCACACATAGTCCACTAGTACTGGGCAGGGACGTCTGCTACAATCGCACACATAGTTGGTTAAGATCAACTCGTCATGTTCACTGAAAGGAAGAAGTGTAAATCAACAGCCACAGAAAGAATGCAAGAGGTCGTGACTATGAATCTGAGCAGGGAGGCAAGGTGGGCGCAAAGACCCCAGACACAGAGTTGGGAGTGGAAGCCGGGTCTCTTGGGGCTACAGAAAGCAGCCAGGGAAGCACAGCTCATTAAAGATCTGTTCTGAAACTAGGACTCAGCCCTTTCTCTGTTTTTTTAAAGACAGGATCTCACTCTGTAGTTCAGGCTGGGCTTGAACTTACTATGATGCCGAGGCTGGCCTTAAACTCACAATGATCCTCCTGCCTCAGCCTCCTAAGGGCTGGAGTATAGGCATACGCCACCGTGCCCAGCCCTTTCCCCCCTTTTTTCTTATCTGGCATTATCTGCCTCATGATTAAGCAAAAAATAAAGTAGGGGAGAACTTCTGTGCAGCAAAATTGGTCTATGGACAAAAGAATGTGATGTGCTTTCAAGGGCAGCCCAGTCAGGGCATTTCAAGGACCTTTTTCAATTTTAATTTTTATTAGTACGTGTTTGCAGCACATAATGATTACATCCCTTGTGCGGTGTTACTACGCGAATATAATACTTTTAATTCTTTTATCACCCCCGTCTCCTCCCCCACCCCTCCTTCCATCTGTCAATTGTGCTCTGTAAATGTATCAAGGGCTTTTATCCCAACAGCTGTTTCTTGCCTTTTTTCCCCAAGTGCAGCACGTCACAGAGCTAGCTTCGCCCTCCCACAAGGTTCCCCTCTGCTTTGCCAGAGACTTCTTAGAACAGATGAGAGGCTAGGGAAGAAAGACTTGAAGGAAGCCTCTACACACACACACACACACACACACACACACACACACACACACACACACACAAGAAACTAAAACAAAAAAGAAATTCACAGGAACTAAATATTTGAAATGTTTTAATACCCTAAATATGAACCAAGAAAGGATCTCAAATAAAAGAATAAAATGTACAGAAAAAAAAGAAATATAAGCATAAGAACAGACTCCAAAATGAAAAGTAAGACTTCACATCATGCCAAGTACCACTAAGGATTAATAAGATCCGTTTAGCCATGTGACAGGAAAAATTGCAGACACTACAATTACAAAGAAAGGTCAGGTTGGGTGTGGTTGTGCATGGCAATAATCCCAGCATTTGGGGGGACTGAGGTAGGAGGATCTCAAGTTAGAGCCCAGCTTGGGAAATTTAGCAATTTTGGGAGGCCTTTTCTCAGAATAAAAAAGGGTTGCGGGTGGAGCTCACTGCAAAGCCCTGGTTTCACTCCTCAATACAGGAGGGGGGAGGGAGGGAGATATAGAGAGAGGGAGGGAGAGAGAGAAGGAAAAGAAGAAGGAAGAAGAGACGGAAAAAGGAGACAGAAAAGGAGGAGGAAGAAGAGCAGGAGGAGCAGCACATGCTATTGCTTCCAAGAGTAATCCTGAAACCAGGGAAGGAATATGTAGTTTTTAAAGAAAAAATAAAATTTTCTTCTCCTGAATTAAAAAAAAAAATCATCAGAAACTTCAAGGTAAACAAACTGTATAAGTAAATGTACAAATTGACCGTGACTGTTGTCCAATTTTGCAGCAAATATTAGGAGAATTAGGCCTAATAATTGCCCTTGGAGAAGGCACAGTGTTGATGTCACCACAGTGAAGACACTGCAGTGATCTGTGTCAGCTCGCACTTTGGTACCAGCATTTGCATGGCTGTTCTATAAACAGCAGGTGTTGTTCCTTAATGTGTAGGAAGAAGCCCGCGATAATTTCCTACTGGGAAACCCACTACTGTTGCTAGACCTGCACTGCAAAGCAATGAGCTGTTGACGTGAGCAAGAGAAGCCACCTTATGCTCTGCTTGGTTTCAAACTTACTTTCAACGGGGCTGGAGATGTAGCTCAGTGGTGCCTCCACCTGCCTCACAAGCACAAGGTCCTGAGTTCAATCCCCAGTACTATATATATATATATATATTTTTTAACTCTAGTATGTGTGCTGCCAAAGTGAGCACTATTTTTACTATAAAGAAAAAATATGTTTACCACCATAGGATTAGCACGTGCTGTTTATCCATCACTGTAAGATCAGCACGTTGCTGTATCGAATTCTCCACGGCATAGAAGACGGAGCCTCTGGCTGCGCGCTGGTGGACTCTGCCCTGGGTGCTGCCCTTCACAGAGCTGCCGCTTCAGCTCTGCAGTCGTCCGTCACCATCACTCTGCCTGTTTGGCTCTGCTGCTGTACGGATCTCTAGATCGCCATGAGTTCCCGTGCTGCCCACTGTTCTTACAGAGTATTGGCTGGGTAGAAGAAAGATCCTGTACCATCAGTGCCACCTCCTGCTTCCAGGCTGTGCCATGCATGAGCTCCCCTCTGTCTTGCTGTGAATGTAATAAAGGTTAAATAAACCACTACCTTTAGGAGATGCTCTACTCTTGGGATCTTTGTTTTGCAGATACACCTTCTCCCTTGGGTTCCTCTGAGCCCTACAGTGGCCTAACTCAGAGGGCCTTTTGACCCTCTTTTGACCTTTTGAGTGGCCTCCATGTCCACTTATAACAGTTGGCAGGATCCCAATAGCCAAACTGGGGCTATAGAAAAAACTAGGATGAGGAATAGAACACAGAGTAATAATTTGGATTGACCAAGCCATGACATAGGTTGAAAACACTAGCTCTTGTTGGTGGACCCTCACCAACAAAATAAATCTAGCCTATCAGTTGTGGGGGTAATTGACAAGACGATGAAATCAGTGTGCTGGTTAAGACAGCATACCCATCATAAGGATATAACCTGTGAGAATAAGAAGTGGGAACAGAGAAAATAATAAAGGAAAAACTACCATATAGAATGCCTCACTATGTAAAGGAAAAATTGATGGGCCCTATGGCCCTAGACCCCCTATTGTCACAAGCTTCCCAAAAGAAATTACCAGCACTGCTTTTAAAACGCTTATATAGTTATAGACAAGGAAAGAATGAAGGACAAAGCCCCTGCTAACAGAATCTTACAAGTGAAAAGTACCAGTGATATTTCCAAAATCAATCCTGGCCAGGCTGGTCGTTACAAATAAAATAGCTATTGATTATAGATATGGAGTGTCTGAACTTCAAATAATAAAAGAAACTAGAGAAATGACCAGACAGGAGATAGTCCAGATTAGGAACTATTTTGTACAGAATTTAGATACAGAAGGGAACTGGTTAACCAAAATCTGAGAAAAGGGAACAAAAACAATGATAAGGCCTGGGCAAGTTCTAGCACTAGGTAACCTAGCTGAAGACCCACACATAAACTAACAGATTAATGACCTAGCCACCCAAAATCTAGAGGTAAATAAATCTTCACAGCACTGGATACAAACAGCCTATACGCAGCCCACATCTTCTCAGTACCCTCAGTACTCTCTGGGCATAAGTGCAACAAGCCTGGGGAAGGTATCAAGATGTTGAAAAAACTGGCATTTCATCACCTATTAGAGAGTATTGGAACACGCCTCTGGGACAACAAATTACTGGGGAAGTAAAGAGAATTGTTTTACAATGTGCACCCAAGCATTTAAAATTAAATTATCTGCAAATTACACAGGGAGCAAATACCTACCAAGAATTGATTGAGGATCTCAGATTACACAGGGATCTAGTGGGACAAAACAAAATCACTTTTTTCACCAGGATAAAACAAATACCTGAGGAAGAGGAAGAAAGGAAATATCAAAATGTTAGACAAATACCAGGGCAATTTTAATCCTTGAATAAAAATGTTAGTTGGAACGAATCAAGAATAAATGGACCCCAAAACCAAAATACAAAAAATGGAGGGGCCCTGGGCCATATCACCCAAACCCTGTGACCTATGGGAACAAAAATCCCTTCCAAACCAACCCAGGGATCCAAAGGAATAGAAAGCCTGGCTGGAAAAAAGTGAAGCTAACCACCGCCAAGGTGGCTCAAGGTCCTACAAGCCCTACCTAAGGCCAAACAGGTGACTTGGAGGGACCAGCCATGGTTCAATAGCTCCTTTCAGTAAGATCAGTAGTATCTGAGGGTAGAGGAGGCAATCGTCCTTTCATGATCCAACTTGGGCATGAGCGAGGCTGCCTCAAAATAAAAATATTCAAAGGGCTGGGGGATGTGGCTGAGTGCGAAGGTTACAACACTCAGTATCACAAAGGAAAAGTGGGTAAGGAAAGGAAAGGAAAAAAATACCTCCCTAGACTTAAAATGGGCTTTCTATTATTTTTGTTACTTGGAAGAAAAGCCTTATACCACTTAGTCCCTCTCTTTGCCTGTAGGCCTTTCATTGAATGCATTTGCCAGTGACAAACTGCCGCTTTAAATGGCCGCTTTGAAGTCTCAAGATTTGAAGACCAGTCCTTCCAGAAGATGACCCTAGGAGCACCACTCCTCACTAAGGTGTGACGTCTGCTAGTGGCAACCTGGAATTTAGTGAACCTGATTCATTGATTGTATTGGTGATTGAAAGCTAGGGTCTAAAGTACATCCTCGGGCCTTTTATTTTTTTATTTTGAGATAAGGACTCACTAAACTGCCCAGGCTGGACTCCAATTTATGACCTTCGTGCCTCAGCCTCCAAGCCACCAAGCCCGGCTCTGGCCAGCTCTCGCCAAGCGGGCACTAGCGCCATCAACACCCCACCCCAAACCCCCCATCCGCCACACGAAACCCGACTGCAGGTATGATCTTGTGCAAACGCGGCGAGAGTGCACGGAGCAGACGGGAATGCCAGATCGGCTGCCAGTGAAGGGAAGCTCAGCTCACGACCGCAGTCTCTACCCGCGCGCGCTTGAAACCCAGCGGGGCGCAGCCTGGGACTGACCCCAGCTTCCGCCGCTCTCGGTCCACCACAGCTCTGGTGCAGACGCCCCAGGCTCCACAGCTAGGACACCGCCGGAAGGGCCAGAATGCTCGATTGGTGGAAAGCCTGAGAACATGAGTTCCTATTGGCCAGTGAGCCAGAAAGCCCCGTTGGCAGAAATCCGGAGTACGGGAATTTCCATTCGCCAAAGGGTAAAACGTCCCGTTGGTCGAAGGCCCAGCGGGTAGGAGTTCCCATTGGTCCAGCACCCCACCGCGTGGCCTTCTGGGAGTTGTAGGCGCAGCATTATCCCCCCCCCGCGCCGCCGCCATTGTCCGGCGGGCGACGAATCGGGTGTTTTCCTCAGTAGGGGCGATTTTCTGGCCTAGAGGTTGCGTCGGGCTTCGGTGCTCCCCGCGCGGACCCAGGATGGAGCCCGAGGATCACGTGGCGGTCGTAGCGATGAGCGCATGGCCGCCGGTGGAACGTCTGCAGGTAACAAT
>NW_022900931.1:68744007-68745182 GCF_012274545.1 Fukomys damarensis
TTGGGAGTCGGGGTCCCCGCAGGTCCCTACGCAGTGGCCGGTGTGGCTGCGGCGGCTCCCGCTCCCTTCAAGAGAGCTCTGCACTTGGGACGAAACCGCGGCCTCAGCTGCTTCTGTGTAGCAAGAGCCAAAAACAATTTGACCTCAAATTCGATAACTTTGAAATTGTTTTCTTGTGGTTTGTTTATAAGGGTTTTCCTCCTGCAGATTTGGTACTCAACGTGAAACTACTGATAATTTAGACTGTAAATTTCCATGTATGTGTTACTCCAATTTGCATGAAATAACACGGTAGTTTGTTTTTGGCAAGGAATTAAGTAGTAAGAAAGGCTTGCTACTTGTTGCTGTGTAACAGTCTTTAAAAAATGCAGTGACCTGAAACAACAATAACTGTTATTTAACAGTTTATGATAGGTATAAACCCTGGAATGACAGAACTGCTGGCCCAGGCTCCTGAGGTTACAGTGGAGATGTCAACCCTCCTGGTGCCACATCGCAGTTGATTGGGAGGTTCAGACAGGAGAATCACAGATTCGAGGTCAACATGGGCAACATAGCATGACCTTGTCTGAAAATAAAACATAAAAGGGGTTAGGGAGGTAGCTCACTGTTACAGTGCTTGCCTGGTGTGTACAAGCTCCTGGGTTCAATTCAGTATCAACAAAAACAAATCACCTTAGCCATGGGTGGGCTAGAGGACCCACCTTCAAGACAGTTCACTCAGCCTAGTGCTGTGGCACTTGCTTCATAATACCAGCACTTTGGGAGGCTGAGACAGGAGGATCACAGGTTTGCCTCGCCTGGGCAATTCAGCAAGAACCTGTCTCAGAGTTGAGGATGTAGCTCAGTGAGAAGGTTTTGGTTAGCTTGATGATGAGAGCAAGACACTCTCACTCCTGTGGCTGCTAGTGGGAGGACTCAGTTCTTTCCATGTGGGCCTCTCTGTGGAACTGCTTTAATGTCCTCACAACTTCGGCTCTGGCTTCCCACAGATTGGGGAAGAGAGAGGTGGGAGGCACATCCTGACTGGACTCAGAATTCGCGCTATCTCCTCCACAGTGTCCTACAGTTATATAGGTGCACCCTACTCAGTAGGAGCCAGCCACCCCAAGAACCAGGTCCAAAATTATATGTGGCCAGGGATTTAGGTCAGTGGTGCCACACCTGCCTCAAAA
>NW_022900931.1:68745238-68750535 GCF_012274545.1 Fukomys damarensis
AAAAAAAAAAAAAAAAAAAAAAAAAAAAAAATGTGTAGGGCTGTCGGGTGCAGTATCTTAGTTTCTTGCGGCAGCTGCAACAAATCACTATAAACTTGGTGGCTGGAGACAGCACACATTTTGTCTAGAAATGAGAAATCTGGCATGAGTCTCACTGTTCCTTTGTTCCTTGCCTTTTCCAGCCGAGAGCTGTAGACTTGGCATTCCTTGCCCCATGGCCTTTGGACCATCTTCAAAGCCAGCACTGCAGCATCTTGCTTCAGTGCCCATTGCCTTCTGTCTTCTACAGTTAAATCTTTTCTGCATACCTCTTACAGGAATATTTGTGATTGTTTTGTTTTGTTTTATTGTACTGGGGATCCAACTTTGGACCTTGTGCTTGTGAGGCAGGCTGTGACACCACTGAGCTAAATCCCTGGCCCGTGTCCATGTCATTGGTTTTGGTTTCTGATTTTTGGTTTTGGTTTTTGGTTTTTGGGTGTGTGTGTGTGTACCGGGGATCAAACTTGAGGCAGGTGCTGGCACCACTGAGCTAAATCCCCAGCCCTGGTTTTGGTTTTTTGAGGCAGGATCTCGCTATATATATATAGTTCATGGTAGCCTTGAACTCACTATGTAGCCCAGGTTGGTCTCAAGCTTTGCAGCAGTCCTCTTGCCTCAGCCTCCTAAGTGCTGGGACTATAAATGGGTGGTACCATGCCAGGCTGTGATTAAATTTATAGCCCAACTGGATAATTTCTCCATTTTAAAATCCTAATCCAACTGCAAAGTCCTTTTTGCTGTACACCAATATTTGCAGGTTCTGGGAAATGTGACCTAGATACTGTATCTTTGAGGAGGCATTATTTTGCCTACCATAGGCAGGCCAAGGGATCATGCTCTAGTCCCGTGATGGTAAACCATTAGCACTTGCACTGCAGTGGGCACTTGAGCCATGTCACCCCAGCATTGCCCCAGCAGCAAAGGATGGGATAACAGCACACAAAGAGGCGGTGTTAGCACTTCGCGATAAGTGTATGGGTTTTGGGTTGCAGTTGGGGCACTCAGTCTCTAAAAGGTTTGCCATCATTGCTCTGGTCTATCCGAAATTGAAGAGGAGACAGTCAGGTGTTTAAGTAGGACTGACCTGGGATTGGAGGTAAGACCCACCCTCAGGCGTCTGAAGGATGGAAGTAGAAGAAAGAATGAACTGGCGTTGGGTGGTCTGGCCAGCAGTGCAGCTTGACTTGGAGGACAGATCTGAGCACATCCCATTTCCTGGCCCCGGGGGTGCAGAGCAGGAGAGCGGCAGGGAGACCCACAAGACAGCAGGGCCCACGCAGGAAGGATACTTGTGGTGGCGCTGAGGAGTCGGTCTCAAAGCCTGAATAGACCAGTACTCTGTGGCTTCCTGGCTGTCCCCAGGACCATGCAAAGTGGGCAGTGGTGGCAGGTGGGGCAAGAGACACAGGAACTGTGTGTCAGGTTGGCAGTCGTTCAGCTGGAAGAGGAGGACATGGATAAGAGCAGAGACCTCCATTCCCAGCCAAAGGCTGGTGCACATTTCCTGTCAAAGCCACCCAGAATTTCTTTAGTGTTTTTAAATCTACTTATGTTATTTTTCTTTAAAGGAAATACTTTTTTTTAATTGAAGGTTTTGTGTTTTGATTTGTATTTCTCTGGTGACTAATGTTGAACATCTTTTCCTGTGCTTATTTGCAACTTTTGTATTTTTTTTTTTAAAGTCTCTTCAGATCTTGCACATTTTAATTGGGTTTATTTTTATTACTGAGTTGTAGAGTTCTTTATTCTAGTTATAAATCTCTTATCAGGTATATGATTTACAGTTGTGTCTTTTTACCCTTAAGAGTGCCCATTGAATCAAACCATTCTGTTTTCGTCACCTGCCTCGTAAGTGCAAGGTCCTGAGTTCAATTCCTGGTGTCAAAAAAAAAAACATTTTGTTTTGATGAAATCAAATTTATTTGTATATTTTCTTGTTGCTTGGGATTTTGGCTTCATAGCCAAGAATCCTTTGCCAAGTCCAAGGTCACAGAGATGTATCCCTATGTTTTCTTCTAAGAGTTTTATAGTTTTAGCTCTTATATTTATTTTCTTGATCTATTTTTATTTAATTATTTTATATGGTATAAGATAGGAAGTCAGCTTTTTTTCTTTTGCACGTGACTATCCAGTTATTCCAAAGGAAGCATTTCTTGGCCACTTAATTCCCACCTCAGCCCTAAAAGAATGGTGCTTTATATACTTGGAAACTGGGAGGCAGAATTGGGTACATATTTAGTGCCTCCTGGGGAGGAAGCAGCTAAGATGGGACTGATCAGAATATCTGGCTTTGTGACCCAGGCACAGGTGGCCCTCTGAAGGATTTTGTTTAAGGGACATATTTTAGATACTCTGTATCAATTTACAGGATGGGGGGGAATGGTTACTTATATATTCAGTTAGCTGTGGCACTGGAGGGTAAACCCAGGGCCTTTGTGTTGAACTATATCTCTATCCCTTTTTTATTTTTTACTTTGAGACAAGGTCTTGATAAGTCACTAAATTGTCCAGGCTGGACTTGAACTTGTGATCCTTTTACCTTAGCCTCCCAGAGTGCTGAGATTACAGGCATTTACCACCACACTTGGCTCAAAAGTTGAAATTTTTCACATAAAAACCTGACCTAATTTCTACCTTGTCTCTAGAAATTGGCAGTTCTGACCACATGGGCCTTGTATTTCCCCACAGTCAGTCATTTCAGAGACCCTGGTGCCCCCACACAGGGCACCTGCTTCCTCCTAATCTCTGGCACCACTCTTCACAGGGTAAGGCCCTATGGGCTCTTCTCTTTGTCTACTTTGGTCACATGAGCCTGTAGGAAGAGGAGTTGCTAACTGTGATTGGGAGGATCATGAGCCCAGCTTTTTATCTAAGGGTCAGTAGATGTATTAGTGGATGTTGCTGTGTAATAAACTACCTTAAAACTCGTGTCTTGACACAGGAGCCATTTCCTTGGCTCAGAACCCTGCACATCACTGGTTCAGCTGGTTTCTGATGACGCCATCGTTGTCTGACCAACAGTGAGTCAGCTGGGATTGACACTGATCGTGCTGGGTGCTCCCATACGCATTGCCCGGGAGCTGCATTCCCTCAGGACCCCAGCCTGCCTGTTTTCTCTTTCCTTATTCTTCCTCTGCCCTCCCTAGAGCATGGATGGGGGTGGTCCAGATGATTGAGGGCTGCATGCTCTTTCAGGAACCAGTGACCTTCCGGGATGTGGCTGTGGACTTCACCCAGGAGGAGTGGGGACAGCTGGACCCTACACAAAGGACTCTGTACCGCGATGTGATGCTGGAGACCTTCGGGCACCTGCTGTCTGTTGGTGAGGCCTGCTTCCCCTGCTGCAGGGTTGGGCCATGGGGCCTCTGGTGTTCAAACCCAACCTGAGTCTGTTCCAGTGGGCACATGTGTGGGAAGAGGGTCTGCTCTCCTCTACGCGGTGCAAGCCTTTTAACCTCATCTGGGTTGGGACCATGGCTCCTCTCAGAGCAGCCTCCACCTCTGCTGTCTCTTCATGTCCAGGTCCTGAGCTTCCTAAGCCCGATGTCATCTCCCAGCTGGAGCAAGGGGCTGAGTTCTGGGCTAGTGACCGAGGATGTACCCAGAGCTGCCATTCAGGTGAGAGCCAAGAGGGTCACCAGAGATCTGTTTAATGGGAAGGCTACTGTTGGGGACCCTCGTGGCACCCCCTTTCCAAAGAGGCCTTGCAGGATATGGCAGAGTTCTGTAGCCAGAGGATAGAGAGCAAAACCAGCTGGGGTGAAGTGCAGAGGAATTTAGCCAACAACTTCTGAACCTCTGAGTAGAGCCATCCAGGACAAGCTCCACTCCCACAGTAGTGCACCACGACCACACCCAAGGAATATGGTCCAGCAGGAAGCCTGCCAGTGTTGGAATTTTCTGGGGCCTGGTCACAGAGGGGTGAGCCCTGTGGTGAGCTTAACCTCTGGGGTGAAGTGGTCACTCCTACAGTTAGGCTGGGTAGCCTTGCCAAAGCCCACACTTCCCATGCAGCCCTGAGCCATGCTTGTAAAGCAGGCCTCTGAGGATGGCCTCCTACCTTGTGTGCTCCTTCCTCTGACCCTGGAGTGCATCCACCTCTTCTCTTCCACCCACCCCATCATCCTCTCTGGATCAATCCTATCTCGTCAGCCTCCTCTGCTGCCTTTCCTGATGCATAAACCTGCCCTTTATGTTCTCCATCTTACTCTTGCATACCAAATCTGCAAACCAGCTCCTGCACCCTTCCTCTGTTCTCTTACCAGAAATGATTGTATTTAGCTATAGATATCTTATAGCCAGGTTAGAATATAAAGATAAGGGGAAAATTTTTCTCCCAAAGCAGTAGCCCTGAGTCAGCTGTTGCTAGGGCTGGCTTGGCATCTGAGAGATCCCAGTGCCCCTGGTTCTGGGATTCCCCTGACCTTTCCTTGGGGTTGCAGTGTGACCACAGCAGCTCCAGCCATTGCATTGGTGCTCCAGTCAGGAAAAAAAAGAGAAGTCCAAAAGATCATTGGTACTCATATCTCCCCCTTTATCAGAGCTCCACATATCATCCATTGTGATCAGGATTGAGTTACTTCCAACTACCCAGACTCCAATTTCTAGGGAAGATGGAAAGGAGAGGTCTGGACGGTCATAATTAGATTAGGCAAATCTGGGTCCGTCACTGGCACACTGGTGCCCTGACCATGTTCTGGAATGGGTAGGATATGGCGGTGCCAGACCCTTCCTCCCAACCTAATGTTTCTGGTGCCCTGGGAAGCACACATGGGACATGGCTGGGGTGGGGCAAATCCTTCCTTTGGTTCTCACCGCTGTTGCCTCAGACTTGTTTGTCAGAAGGAAATCCTCATTGAACATGTACCTGTGGCTCAGATGTACCGTAATTCCAGGTCCTAAGATAACATATGGGCCTTAAATATTAAGCACGATGTCTTGTTTGTACAGGTCAGGGGTATGGTGTTAAAATCATGACAATGTTTTCAAAATTTAATGTGCAGACCATTTTAAATGTAGGTGTTCAGCAAAGGGTGCTTGTGCAGGTAGACCCCTCCTGGCACATGTATGTGTTCTAGTCTTGAGCCTATCCTTGCTGCACTCCAGCCCTTTTATTTTTTTATTTTGATACAAGGTCGAGAACAAGCAAACAAAAAATATACATATATATTTTCCAGGGCTAGGGATTTAGCTCAGAGGTTCTGCCGCCTGCCTTGCAAATGCAAGGACATGAGTTCGATCCCTGGTACCGGAAA
>NW_022900931.1:68750583-68757127 GCF_012274545.1 Fukomys damarensis
TATATTTTATATTTGTATATACCATATATTTGTATATAATTTATATATTTTTCCATGTAATTTTTTGTATTAGTTTTCTATTGTCGCTGTAACAAAGACTGCAATCTAGATTGCTTGAAAAAAACATAGATTTCAGTTCTCATTTATCAAGATGGTTCACAGGGCTGGTTCCTCTTGGCAGCTCCAGGGGTAGAATCCCTTTTCTTGTATATTTGTATATACCATATATTTGTATATAATTTATATATTTTTCCATGTAATTTTTTGTATTAGTTTTCTATTGTCGCTGTAACAAAGACTGCAATCTAGATTGCTTGAAAAAAACATAGATTTCAGTTCTCATTTATCAAGATGGTTCACAGGGCTGGTTCCTCTTGGCAGCTCCAGGGGTAGAATCCCTTTTCTTGCTTTTCTCGCCCCAGGAGGTCACCCATATCCTAGGCCCACAAGTCCTTCTCCATCACGGAAGCACATCACTGCTGTTGCCATCGTCTAGCCCTGCCTTGCCTCTACTATTCTACAGGGACCCTCTAGAGTATGATGTTTAGGCCCCAGGTCAACCTCCTACCTTAAGATTCCTACTTCAGTCTCATCTGCAATGTCCTTTTTGTCAGCCTTTTTCAGGTTGCATAGTCACGGTCCCAGGAATTAGGACTGTGGCTGGGTGCCCGGACTTGCGCCTTCCCCACCCTGTGCTCTGGCTTCCTTTCTGCCTCCCTCCCCAGCCTCCCAGCCCCTCCTTTCCTCCTGCTCTGGAGGTAGAGGTGGGCTCTCGGTTTGTAGGCTGTGACACTGCAGCCCAGCCGGCCTCAGGCCAGTCTCCCTCTAGGCCCTCCTCCGGCTCCTTCTGCTGTCAGCATCCACCTGGGCCAGGACTCATGCCAAGTAGTCTCTGATAACATCAGGAGCTCTGCCAGCTCCTGAGCCTGTTCCTCACCTCTAGGACATGGCAAGACCCCACTCAGCTGGGTCTGAGAAGGGAGTGCCACTGCCAAGTGGAGATGAGGGGAAAAAATGATACTTGGTGCACATAGGGCAGGGTGCTCAGGCCCAAGACAGTCAGGGAGGCCTCTTTCGGGAGGTAACAGAGGCAGGCCGATGTCTGGCGATGGGGTTCCAGGCAGAGGGGGCAGTGTACGCAAGGGACCTGGAGAAGGAGCAGGGAGCAAAGTCAGTAGGAGACTAAGCTAGCACGGTGCTTGGTTCATTGTCAGAGGGGATGCACGGTCAGTGGAGGAGTGACCACCCCAGACTTGGGAGGAGATGAGTCCATTTGCTTCTTGCTGCAACCTTATTAGGGTAAAATTTTTGTGCTGTTCTCTTTATCCACTTCTTAGCTGATAGGCGCTTGGGTTGTTTCCACTCTTTGGTAGTTAAGAAGAGTTCTGCTGTGAACACTGGTGTATAGGGTTTTATGTGTCCTGACCTGTTTTACCCCTGATGGTGCTGTGGACACAGTTGGATTTGGGGCTGGCCCCTGGCAGGCCTCTGCTGTGGCTAGGCTCTCATTTTGTCAGCACCCCCAGCATTCCCTGAGGTGGAAATTTCTGAGCATGCACTAGCCATCAGCTCTAGACCCAGATTGGGCCCTGGAAGATGAGCACAGGGATGTGTCACTGGCAAGACCTACACAGCTAAGAGGGCTGGAGAGGACCAAGGGTGCCCAACCACGTGCACGTCCCGATCCCCACAACCAGTGTGCTCACAAGGACCAGAGTCAGAAGGGATATGTGACAAGAAGCAGAGGTCATTGAGAGATTGGTGGATGTGATGCTGCCCTCCCTGAAGATGCAACGAGGGCCAAGGCACGGGGGGCTTCCTGGAGCTGCGGAAGGCAAGGAAGCCTCTCTGCTGAGCCTCCAGGGGACCAGCGCTGCTGATCTCTGGGTTTAGCACTGGTGATCCCAGAATTGGAGGTGTGGAGCATATGTTGCTTTAACACATTCATGACGGGGCTATAGTTTGTATGTCTCTCTGCCGGCAGCTTTTATTTAAATTTGATCATATGATATATAGCTAATCTGGGAATGCTCTTTTGTAATGGTATTAATATTTATATTTAGGCAGTAATTATTCAAATTCAAGCACTAACTAGATTTGGCCCACTTACAGGTCTTTTATTAATTTTATTAGTAAAAAGACTGATAAAAGTGATCAGATCCAGCCAGGCATAGTGATACATGCTTGTAGTCCCAATGTTTGGGAGCTGAGGCAGAAGATCACCTTGAGTTCAAGGCCAGCCTGAACTACATAGCAAGATGTTGTCTCAAAAAACAAAAGTAATCAGATTTATTTCTGCCACCAGTGGTATGAGCCACCCAATGGGACAGTCACGCATGTACCTCCAGTGATTCAAGCTGCAGGGGAAGGGAGGGCACTAAAGTGTGGTGAGCAGCAGCCCCATCCAGGAAACATATGCCCTCCCCTTGGTGCCAGGTACCCGTGCCTGGCCCAGGAGCAAGGCTGTGTTTGAGGACTTGCTGGGCAGGTGGGTAGGATCCTAGAGCAGCGACAGGGCCGGTCCCTCTCCTCCTCTTCCCACAATGACTCAGGAGTCTTGGGTTTTGTTACAGGCTGGCAGCCAGGCTTCCCTGAAGAGAAGCTGACGACTGGCACAGAAAGAGAAGAGTTCCCACGGGTCACTGCTTATTCCTCCCTGACGGGGGATTCATGGCCAAGTGAGGGTGAGGGCCAGGCGCACAGAAAGGGACAACTGGCATCTGAGGAAGGAGCAAATCACAGTCCAGGCTGTGAAAGGCTCAGATATGAGGAGAGCTGTGTGCTGAGCTCCAGCCCAGGTCCATTGCCGGTTTCCAAGAGAGAATATCTCTGTACTGACTCACAAGTGACCGGCTCAGACCCTGAGCCAGAAATAGCCAGTGAGCCAATGTGCTCCCCAGGAAAACAGCCTCAGGATGACGACAAGGCCTCCGACCTGGCCATCTCAGGCACAGAGCTCTTGAGGAACCAGGGCCCTGAGAAGCCATACAAATGCCCCGACTGCGGGAAGTCGTTCAACCACAATGCACACCTCACAGTGCACAGGAGGATCCACACAGGCGAGCGACCATATGTGTGCAAGGAGTGTGGGAAGGCTTTCAGCCAGAACTCATCCCTCGTGCAGCATGAGCGCATCCACACGGGGGACAAGCCCTACAAGTGCGCAGAGTGTGGGAAGTCCTTCTGCCACAGCACGCACCTCACCGTGCACCGGCGCATCCACACGGGTGAGAAGCCCTATGCGTGCCAGGACTGTGGGAGGGCCTTCAACCAGAACTCGTCCCTGGGCCGACACCGGCGGACACACACTGGGGAGAAGCCCTACGCCTGCAGTGTGTGCGGGAAGGCCTTCTCACGCACCACCTGCCTCTTCCTGCACCTGCGCACACACACTGAGGAGCGGCCCTACGAGTGCAACCACTGTGGGAAGGGCTTCCGGCATAGTTCCTCGCTGGCCCAGCATCAGCGCAAGCATGCCGGGGAGCCGCCCTTCACCTGCCGCCCCATCTTTGAGCAGACAGCGGCTCTGCCAAGGCCGCCGTGGGCAGACGCTCTCACCTGCACACCACCTCTGAGCCAAGAGGAGCGGGCGCTGTGCAGTGACAGGCCCTTCAGATGCACCCAGTGTGGGAAGTGCTTCACCCAGAGCTCCCACCTCATTCGCCACCAGATCACTCACACCAGGGACAAGGAGCCATCCAGGAGGCCCCGGAGATGCCAGCAGCCCTGCAGCAGGAGCGCACAGCACACCCAGCATCCACAGGCAGGGTCGGGACAGAGCTCCAGGGATCAGGCCAGAGCAGCACAGCCAGTGAGTAGGGCACTGGCCCTGTTTGACATCCACGAACTCATACAGGAGAAAAACCCTGTGCACATCATCGGGGTGGAGGAGCCCTCTATGGGCTCCTCCAGCATGTTCAACCTCAGAGAATCCACCTAGGAAAGAAGTGCTGGCCATGACCTCTGAACCTCAGGTGCACAAATGTGGTAAGTTACACAATATGTCTGTGGCAGGAGGGGCCAGGGGGCTACTGCTAGTGACCCCTAACTTCTTCAGGAAATGGCAAGTCCCAGACCTTCAAGCCCAGGGTCCCTTAGCAGCCAGTATTTCAGGATGTTTCCTCCATTGTACCCGAATGAGTTCACCAGTAATAAAACCTGCCCCTAGCTGTGTGTTAGGGCACATGCCTTAATCCCAGCACTCAGGAGGCTGAGGCAGGTGAATCCAGAGGATTTCAAGGCCAGCCTGAACTACATAGTGAGAACATGTCTCAAAAAAAACAACAAAACAAAACAAAAAAAAATCTGCCTTGTTTATAATGTAGAAAAGTAATACTTGTCCAATTTTGTAGAGGCTGACTAAAGTCAAAGTTTGATAGAATGATGCGTACAAAGTCCAGAAGGTTAGCTCACTGCATCCTGTGTGGGACGTCACACCTCGGACCAACAATTGCCCGTTGCAGACTGGCATGGGGTGTGCTGATGACACGTACACTGTGAGGGTTGTTCCTGTACAGGGTGTGATTTTCCCAAGAAGCAACTATGTCTTGCAAAAGTTCTGAGCAAAACAAAATGCTATTGCATTTCTGGGAAATTTTGTGTTAGCTCCAAACCTACAACAATTAATTTGTGCTTACAGGTGAGACAAAAAAAGACCAAGTTAGAGCCTGAATTCGCTATCACATATGTGCTGTACACCTGCACACCTGACCCACTGGTGACCAGTGCCTCAGTTGTGGAGCACACATGGCCCCTGCCCACATTTCATCCACATACCCCCAAGTCATGTGACAGAGGAGCCCCCACAAAATTCCCAGCATTCCCTGGGCAGTCACAGCTCCTGTGAAAACCACTGCCTCAGAACAGCCAGTGTGGCTGCAGGCCAGAGGTTCTCAAATGTGGACATCTGGTGACGTCTGGAGACATTTTTGGTCTTTGTGACTTGAAAGGTGCCACTAGTATCTTTGGGTAGAGGCCAAAGATGCTCCCTGGTGTCCTACAGTGCTCAGGTGTGGTGCTGTAGCTCCTCGTTGAGGACTTGTCCAGAGTGCCAGGGTGGAAAGATCCTGAACAAACACAGTCCAGCTCTGTGACTGGCGTTTTCTAGACTAAATCGATCACGCCTCTACCAGTGTTCATACAAGTGGAGTCATGAGCTAGTTCACCCACTGTGTAGTTCTAACCCTTCACAATTCTGCAGTATTCATAACTGTTGTGAGAACAGCACAGAATCCATTTACTTTTTCGAATACCTTCTTAGCATTTGTGGTGCACTTTAAAGCAGGAGTGATACATTTTCATCGTCTCCCCCACCCCCTCCCCATGCTCTCCTACCCTAGGTTATTTTCACATCAGTCTCAGAAATTACTTCATCCATATTTCTGACTGTATTTCTAAAATCCAGAATTCTGCATACCCTGCCATGCTGCTCTCAGGGACGAGCTGGCGTGGTTGTCACACCACACCGTGGGGTGGCCTTACACGGCTGACACTGGCAAAGGTGGTTTGCAGCAGCAATGGGTCACTCAACTGGGCCTGAGTTTGAGTCAGACCAGCGCCCCAGGTTCATTGCTCATGTCCTCTACCTGGACATTACAGAAAAGGAGAAAAGTTCATGTTACTTAATGTCCGGTGAAACAGGAAACACTGGATTCTGTTGACTCTCAAGTAGATCTGTATGTTGGTATTTTCATGTCTGAGCAGATGGTGTCAGCTATCCAGTGTTCAAATGTTCCTGGCTGCTGCCTCCTAAAAAATCA
Organism: Fukomys damarensis; assembly: GCF_012274545.1. Classification (NCBI taxonomy): domain Eukaryota; kingdom Metazoa; phylum Chordata; class Mammalia; order Rodentia; family Bathyergidae; genus Fukomys; species Fukomys damarensis. The sequence goes on from NW_022900931.1 coordinate 68,756,343, forward strand.
TCATCTAAACAAGATCCACACAGTGCATCTGGGTGATGTCTCTTTCTTAAATGTCTTCCAATCTCAGTTTCTTATTTAGTCTTTATCTGTTGGCAAAAAAGGAAGCAGAAAAACCTAAATTTTATTCCCACCTGACAATGCCCATTGTACTCTCCTTGTTTTGGCGTGGTGGACTTTTTTTTTTTTCTTTAAGATACTGGGGATTGAACTCAGAGCCTTTGCACTGAGCTCCATCCCCTGCCCTTTCTCATTTTTAATTTTGAGACAGGGTATTTTTAAGTTGCCCAGCCTCCCATCATCACACCATCATGCCCCACTTAATAGACATTTTAATGTCCGCTTGGAAACTTCACCCTCATCATTTTGCCTTCCTCCAAGTGTTCTCCAGAGGAAAACAAAGGTTTCTGACCTTTGTCCATGGAGTTCTTGATATAAAAATACCATTCTGTATCAAATGTGATCTTTCACCATGTGGTGGCACATGCCTATAGCTACTCTGGAGGCTGAGTCAAGAAGGAACTTTGTGGGCCAGGGATTTAGCTCAGTGGTTCTGCCACCTGCCTTGCAAGTGCAAGGACCCGAGTTCGATCCCTGGTACCAAAAAAAAAAAAGAACTTTGCAACTTCAAGCCCACCTTGGACACATCTCTTCAGCAACTTAGCAAGAATCTGTCTCAAATTTTTTACAAAAAGTGCCAGGGATGTAACTTGGTGGTGTAGTGCTTATCTTAGCACTCCCTGGATTCAATCCTAGCACTGCAAAAAAAAAAAAAAAAAAAAAAAAAA
>NW_022900931.1:68757141-68780804 GCF_012274545.1 Fukomys damarensis
AAAAAAAAAAAAAAAAAAAAAAAAAAAGTATGGTCCTTGGTGTCTCATAGCACAAGGGATATAAAAACCAAGGACTTGGGCCAGGCATTTAGCTCAGTGGCGCCGCACCTGCCTCACAAGTGTGAGGTCCTGAGTTTGATCCCCGGTACCAAAAAAACCAAACAAACAATAACAACAACAACAAATTGAGGACTTAAACCTACTTAAACTTTTTTTTTCTTAGTACATGCTCACAGTACCTGATGTTTACTTTCATTTTAGGGAGTAGGTACATGTACTTAATCCATCTTAATTCTTTTTACTCTTCTCCCCTCTTCCTCTATCTCTGGATCCCCTTCCCATCTGCAAAAGACTTACCTCTCTTAAACCTACTTTTAAACCCAAAGTGAAGTAAATTGTGGGCTTGTGACAGTAGGTCACCCTGACTTGGGCAGAGCAGTTCCTTTGGTGCCATGCTTTAACCAGGTTGCTCTTCTGTTTGGTGTTCCCACTGCAGTTGCGTTCTAGTGATGTTAAACACGCCTTCAGCATCAGAACTCGGAAGGAAGGAAGATCGAGCATGGCACAACTCAGCGTGCAAAAATCAGTCCCTAAACCTTAACTGCAGGAGGTGCTTTGGATTGAACGGGCAGAGTTGGAAGAATGGTCACCCTGGAATACGCTGGGCCAGCTCTTGTCCCAGGGTTGGATGGTTGAGCTTGCCGTGCACTGCCACTGTGGCTCGCTGCGCCGTCCTCTGTTCTGTGGATGCTGGAGTGCCGCTGCTCCTGGGCTTCCAGGATGCTGTAACCTTTTGCTTCGTCTCAGTAGAGGCCCCGTAGGACCTTACCAAACCCTGAGCTTGCTCGTCCCATTTCCCATCCCAGATCACCTTTTTACAGTGACTGCGTCATTCCTTGACTTGCGCCCTTTGCTGCTTCATCTTAGGAGATAACTTTCCCTTTACAAGAAAGGAGGCACCTTCTGGCGCACTTTGCCCACGGTGGTTATGTGAGATACCGTCATTCCACAGATGAGGAAAATTAAGCAGAAGACAAAAGGAACCTGCCCAAAGTTACACAGACAGGAAATAATGGGGTCAGAATTTGATGACAGTGACTGAAACTCACTAGGCTTTGTTCCAAGCTGACTTCTCAGTGCTTTTGCCATGTCAGAACCAGTTTTCTGCGGTTCTCTTAGGCCTTACCTCATGAATACAGACAGGAAGCAGCCAGGAAACATCATGATGATATTTCAAACGAAAGGCTCTCCCAGGAGCCAGTAGTACATACTCATGTATGACCAGTTGGCCAAGACTGGGTCACAGAGCCACCTTAATGATGAGGAGGATTGTAAAGGCGGCAGCTAGCATTTCTCACCTTGTGGCAGGCACAGGTAAGAGACAAAGTCCGGGGAAGTGGGTAGGCAGCTAGCAGCTTCTGTGGCTTTCTCCTCCAGCTCTTGGAAGACGCCCCCGCAGGCTCCCATGTCACTCTCACCCCTCACCTCTTTCCCATCTTCGTAGGATCCATCCTTGCCGTGGCTGTTTGCTACCACTTCGGCTTCCCCTCTTCCTCTGGACCGTGAAGCATGCCACACTCCTGTAGCACCCCATGCCCTCCATCTCTTCACGGGCTTTGGTCCTCCCAGCAACCCTCTTCCCCCTGGAGTCCCAGGTGCCATCCGTTTCCCAGCTGGGTTGCTTACCGCAACGCTGAGTCTGGTGCTTCTAAGTTCTAAGCTTCTGGTCCCATGTGGGACAGCTGCCCTCAGATGAGCCATAAGGTCCCTGAAAACTGCCATTTTCCCACCCAGACAAATCCCCCTCCCCACCCCTTCCATGGGGGCTGTTACTCCCTGCCCAGACAATAAACCACCTTTGACCCCTCTACGCCCATCAAGGGCCCCATTGCTTCTACCCCGTGGACATCTGGAGTCTGTTCCTCCGTCCCCAGTACCACTGCCCCGAGGGGAGGTGATCAGCAGGTAGGCCAGCCAGGACGGCCTGGTGCCAACCCCACTTCAGACCGTTCCCCTTCACTGTTCCGACTTTGGAGGGAGCAATAGTGGCGGCATGGCTCTGGACCGCTCTGAAGCCAGGCCCGTGCTGCCCTGTTCTCTCCACCTTGACCCCCAAATCAGCAGGTGTCGCAGGGCTCCTGTTTGGACACTTCTCGGAGTGGATGCCAGGAGGGCTGAAGTTCCAGGGGCCGTACTGGGTCAGATGGGGACAGGCAGAAGGAGAAGGAACAAGCACTGGAGATCTGCATGGTGTTTCTCTGTTCGGCTCATGTTCAGGCATGGTTTTCTATTGATCTTGTAGGTATTTTGGAATAGAAACACCTCAGGGGAAATTACTGTATACTAGGAGAAATCATGGTTTTACTTGTTTATAAAGTAACACAAGATCTTAATAGTCAAAACTTGGAAAATGCATACAAATTCAAAAAAATATGAAAATTCCTGATGCTTCAGCCATACAGAGATAGTAATTACTACTTAAATTTTGCTAATTTTTCCTTGCAAATTTTTAAATGTATATACAAATATACAGTGTGTACATTAAATTATGTATATGTGTGTATATAGTTACCTTGTGTTTAAAAATTCAGGATCCTTTTTCATTTTCTTGTAACCCATGTTTTTTACTATAGTTTGAGCATTTTCCATGACAATGAATTTCATGAAGCTATAAGATCGAGCATGGCACAACTCAGCGTGCAAAAATCAGTCCCTAAACCTTAACTGCAGGAGGTGCTTTGGATTGAACGGGCAGAGTTGGAAGAATGGTCACCCTGGAATACGCTGGGCCAGCTCTTGTCCCAGGGTTGGATGGTTGAGCTTGCCGTGCACTGCCACTGTGGCTCGCTGCGCCGTCCTCTGTTCTGTGGATGCTGGAGTGCCGCTGCTCCTGGGCTTCCAGGATGCTGTAACCTTTTGCTTCGTCTCAGTAGAGGCCCCGTAGGACCTTACCAAACCCTGAGCTTGCTCGTCCCATTTCCCATCCCAGATCACCTTTTTACAGTGACTGCGTCATTCCTTGACTTGCGCCCTTTGCTGCTTCATCTTAGGAGATAACTTTCCCTTTACAAGAAAGGAGGCACCTTCTGGCGCACTTTGCCCACGGTGGTTATGTGAGATACCGTCATTCCACAGATGAGGAAAATTAAGCAGAAGACAAAAGGAACCTGCCCAAAGTTACACAGACAGGAAATAATGGGGTCAGAATTTGATGACAGTGACTGAAACTCACTAGGCTTTGTTCCAAGCTGACTTCTCAGTGCTTTTGCCATGTCAGAACCAGTTTTCTGCGGTTCTCTTAGGCCTTACCTCATGAATACAGACAGGAAGCAGCCAGGAAACATCATGATGATATTTCAAACGAAAGGCTCTCCCAGGAGCCAGTAGTACATACTCATGTATGACCAGTTGGCCAAGACTGGGTCACAGAGCCACCTTAATGATGAGGAGGATTGTAAAGGCGGCAGCTAGCATTTCTCACCTTGTGGCAGGCACAGGTAAGAGACAAAGTCCGGGGAAGTGGGTAGGCAGCTAGCAGCTTCTGTGGCTTTCTCCTCCAGCTCTTGGAAGACGCCCCCGCAGGCTCCCATGTCACTCTCACCCCTCACCTCTTTCCCATCTTCGTAGGATCCATCCTTGCCGTGGCTGTTTGCTACCACTTCGGCTTCCCCTCTTCCTCTGGACCGTGAAGCATGCCACACTCCTGTAGCACCCCATGCCCTCCATCTCTTCACGGGCTTTGGTCCTCCCAGCAACCCTCTTCCCCCTGGAGTCCCAGGTGCCATCCGTTTCCCAGCTGGGTTGCTTACCGCAACGCTGAGTCTGGTGCTTCTAAGTTCTAAGCTTCTGGTCCCATGTGGGACAGCTGCCCTCAGATGAGCCATAAGGTCCCTGAAAACTGCCATTTTCCCACCCAGACAAATCCCCCTCCCCACCCCTTCCATGGGGGCTGTTACTCCCTGCCCAGACAATAAACCACCTTTGACCCCTCTACGCCCATCAAGGGCCCCATTGCTTCTACCCCGTGGACATCTGGAGTCTGTTCCTCCGTCCCCAGTACCACTGCCCCGAGGGGAGGTGATCAGCAGGTAGGCCAGCCAGGACGGCCTGGTGCCAACCCCACTTCGGACCGTTCCCCTTCACTGTTCCGACTTTGGAGGGAGCAATAGTGGCGGCATGGCTCTGGACCGCTCTGAAGCCAGGCCCGTGCTGCCCTGTTCTCTCCACCTTGACCCCCAAATCAGCAGGTGTCGCAGGGCTCCTGTTTGGACACTTCTCGGAGTGGATGCCAGGAGGGCTGAAGTTCCAGGGGCCGTACTGGGTCAGATGGGGACAGGCAGAAGGAGAAGGAACAAGCACTGGAGATCTGCATGGTGTTTCTCTGTTCGGCTCATGTTCAGGCATGGTTTTCTATTGATCTTGTAGGTATTTTGGAATAGAAACACCTCAGGGGAAATTACTGTATACTAGGAGAAATCATGGTTTTACTTGTTTATAAAGTAACACAAGATCTTAATAGTCAAAACTTGGAAAATGCATACAAATTCAAAAAAATATGAAAATTCCTGATGCTTCAGCCATACAGAGATAGTAATTACTACTTAAATTTTGCTAATTTTTCCTTGCAAATTTTTAAATGTATATACAAATATACAGTGTGTACATTAAATTATGTATATGTGTGTATATAGTTACCTTGTGTTTAAAAATTCAGGATCCTTTTTCATTTTCTTGTAACCCATGTTTTTTACTATAGTTTGAGCATTTTCCATGACAATGAATTTCATGAAGCTATTTTTTTTCTCATGGAGTTTATTGGTACATTTTAGGTATACAGTACAGTTACATTCATCATTGGGATTTTGTACCTTTACATGACAGGTCTTGGTTCTCATTTTCCCCCTTATCCCTGCCCTCCGTCACCCCCTCCTCCCTTCCTTATTTACAAGTACTTTAATTCCATTTTTTCATTTTCTCATATTTTTTTCCTTTCCCTCATTACCTTTCCCCTACCCTTCCCATTTCCCCTACACCTTTATCCCTTTTCTTCCTATTTCACTTTTTTTTTACTTTTTTTTTCTTTTTTTTGGTACCGGGGATCAAATTTGGGACCTTGCACTTGCAAGGCAGGTGGCAGAACCACTGAGCTAAATCCCCAGTCCTCATGTAACTTTTAAAATTACCTTTCAGAAAGATTTTAACAATGCATCTACCCTTCACACAGCTTCAAGCTTTCTCAAAGGAGTGGAAACATTTCCTGTGTATTTCCAGTGGGAGTGAATTGATATTAAGACTTAGCAGTCACTATTTAAATTACAAATACAGAAAGGTTTTGTTTCAGGAAATCTGCTGGGAATGAATCTTACAGACATTTGTACATGTGCAAACTGTTTGTATATAGTTTTCATTATACTGTTGATCTTAAAAGTAAAACATTTGGAAACAACCACTGTATTCACCATGGAGAACTAGCTAAGTACTTTATGGTGAATAGATAGCACAGCCTTAAAAATGAAGACTGTCCTTCTATACTAATATGGGAAAGACCCCCAAGATACCTTCAGTGAAGAGCAGGGTGTAAAACTGTTTCCATTTGTGTAAAGAGGAAATGTATACATAAATACAGTCTCTGAAAGTAAAAAGCAAACAGGTACACTGGTCGCCCTTGGGAAAGAAAGGAAGGATGGAGAGGAGGAATATTTTCACTCTATATCTTTTTATATTTTTGCAATTTTGAAACATGTAAAAGCATTACCAGCTCAAAAAATAAATTTAACAAGAACTTCAACTCTTTCCAGTTAAAGTAAGTTTTATAATTTGTTGTGTTGTTTGCTAGCTGCCTTCCCCCGCCAGCATGTCCTCATCACCAGGGACTCTGGGTGTTGGAGTCACCTGCTCTGAATGTACATGTGCGTGTTCCGCTAACAATGCCATCTGAGTTGAAAATAGCTTCAACTTCTTGATAACAAAGGTGAACAGTGGCTGGAAGGCACACATAAATGTCTACATTAGCTTGTTAAATTTTCTCTCTCTCCCATATTATGAGAGCCCCGAATACCAGTGGTATCTCTGTACCTCAGATTCAGGTTGTTCCTGCCAAGGGCAACTGGAAGAAAATGTGCATCTGTTCTGAAAGGCAGTCTCCTGTGCGTTACCTGTGAGGAGAAACAAGGACATCTTCCAGAACACTCTAGCTTGACAGCCACTGGTCATGCATAGCTGTTTAGCTATGAATTTAAACACAGAATTCAGCGTGTCGCTCACTAGCCGCCTTTCAGCTTTTCACCAGTTTCCTTTCCATGGTCACAGGAAATTCTGTTGGATAGTACTAATATAAACTGAAGTGGCTGAGATGACTTTTAAGTTTACCCTTGTGACATCGGGAATCACGTCAGATCACACAGGCCTTCATATGGATGAACTTTTCAAGCGTCACAATTGTGTCAAGGACACCCCTCAACTAGCTAAGGTGGGTTGCATCACCACCAGTGGGTACAGGATCTACCCACTATTTTTAGGCAGTCATCAAGGACATGCAGAAAAAAAAAGACATTTACTGCATGTGTTTATAATTGGTCAATTTCCAGCTAAGTGGGAGGTAAAAGTGATAAATTCACACTGGAGGCTGGCAGAGTAGCTCGTGGTAAAGCACATAAATGCAAGGCCCCGGGTTCAGTATCCAGCATCAAAATAACAATGCATACAATAGATAATTTTAAAAATAGTTGTCAAAAATGTTTGATGTAGTGGAGAAACATTCAGGGTCAGTGGAAAATAATACATTTCCCAGGCTGGTCTCAAACTAGGCTCAAGTGATCCTCCCATACCCATGTGTGTGCAGTGCAAGCAGCAGAGTACACAGGTGTGGCGGGAAGGGGTTCTGCTTGGGAGTCTCAGGGTGCATGGGGGGTGCCCTGCATCTGACTCTGCCATGCACATGGGAGGCCCCAGGTGTGTGCCACCCCATATAAGCACACCGGTGTGGAGGGTGACCTGCATGTCTAACACCATCTGTGTGCCACAGGTCACCTCAGGTGTGAGTGTACCCTCTACCCAGGTCTACTCCCCAGTCCCACTTGCCCCAGTCCCTGACCACTACCAGCTTCCTTTCCGTCCCCAGATTTTCTCTGGGCATATCATATAAATGCAGTTGCACAATGTGTGGCTTCTGTCTTTGTTTTTTACTGGGCGTGTTTTCAGAGTCCATCCATGCAATAGCAATGTCAGTTCTTTGTTCTTTTCTGGCTGGATGTGCCTTAGTGTGTTGAGTCCTGCATCAGTTTAGTAGACATTTGGGTTGTTTCCAGCTCCTCTGAAACTATAAACAGTGCTGCTGTGGACATGGCTTTTTGTGGGGGAGCTGAGGCTGTGAGCAGCATGGCCTGGGTGTCTGTCCCAGGAAGGCGTGCGTGTACAGCTGTGACCATACCTGCTTCCTGCTGCCTGTGCTCACCAGATACGTTCCACCTCCAAAATCTCAGCCCTTCCCAAAGTCAAAGGCAGGACCCAAAGCCGCACTACTGGGTGGGAGTAGAGGTGGAGGCAGTGCTCCAGAGACAGCACCCTGGGCCCTCTGCTCAGGGCTGGGACTATAGCCCTCACTCTGCAGCTGTAGGACAGAGCAGAATCAGGGTATGGACTCCAAGGGGCCAGGTGAGGCAAATGGTGGGGTGGGGGTCACGGGCCGGAGGCAAGCAGGAGGCTCGATGCAAACACACCCTGCTCCTGCCGCCTTTCTCCACGGCCTTGCAGTCCTTGTCCTGGCCCAGGCCACCACCTCCACACTGTTTTGCCTTCTGTGCCTCCTCCATCACTCTCCACACAGCAGGAGGTGAGATGGGGCATCTGGAAACCTGCATGTGGAGGCCGCTCATCTCTAGACACATTACTGCTCAGCTGTTGGCACGGTTGGCAAACTCTCCCTATAGGTCACCAGAGCTGGGCACCTGCTGTCCCAGCTACTCCGGAGACTAAGGCAGGAGGAGTGCTTGAGCCCAGGAGTTTGAGGCCAGTCTAAGTAACACAATGAAACCCTGTCTCTAAATAAACCACTAGATGACAAGTTTTCAGCTTTGCAGGGCAAGAGACAAAACAAAGGATATGTCATTTATCTTACAGAAGGACTGGGGATTTAGCTCAGTGGTTTTGCCGCCTGTCTTTCAAGTACAAGGGCCCAAGGAATTCGGATGGTTTCAAATTAGGATGGTTCTGGGCTGGGGATGTAGCTTAGTGGTGCAGTGCCTGCATGGCAAACTTGAGTCCTGAGGACTGGGGATTTAGCTCAGTGGCACAGTGCCTGACTGGCAAGTGTGAGGTCCTGAGTTTGATCCCCAGTACCAAAAAACAAACAAAAGTAAAACTTGAGTCCTGAGTTCGATTCCTTGTACAAAAAAAAAAACAACAACAAAATCTTACAGAAAACACATCCACATAGTTTTTATAAAATGCAAAATTGTTTTGATGGCTTATGAAATTTAGTTTTGTGTAACTTTTTTTTTTTCCTTTCCAAGCTCTTAAAAACGTAAAATTCACAGGCCGGGGATTTAGCTCAGTGGTTCCACCACCTGCCTTGCAAGTGCAAGGACCTGAGTTCGATCCCCGGTACCAAAAGAGTAAAATTCAGCCAGGCATGGTGGCACACACCTGTAATCTCAGCACTTAAGAGGCTGAGGCAGAAGGATCAGCACAAATTCAAGGCCAGCCTGCCCTACATAGAGAGTGTAAGGCAGCCTGAACGCCATCGCAAAACCCTGTCTGAAAAAAAAAAGAATGTTAAAAGCACTTTTAGCTCATAGGCCACCCAACAGGCATCATGGGAGTTTGAAACCATCCAAATTCCTAATTTGAAAGAAATATCCTTTTTTTTTTTTTTTGGTACAAGGAATCAAACTCAGGACTCACGTTTGCCATGCAGGCACTGCACCACTAAGCTACATCCCCAGCCCAGAACCATCCTAATTTGAAACCATCAGAATTCCTTTCCAGACTTCAGCCTTTGAGACACGGCTTCTGCATTTCTTGGACTCACCTGCAGCTCCCTCTCTACCCTCATGTCTCCTACTGGCCACTCAGTTGAAAGCTCAGCTGTCACCTCAGTGATCCTACCAGCCACTGAAGCCCAGATAGGCGCTGCCTGCACCCATGTTAGGTGCTTAGCACAATGGAAGATACAGATTCTCACTCGTCAGAGGTTGCGGGTTTCCTGATGTGCTGCCCAGCCCAGGAAGCGTTCGTTAGTGAATGAGCAAACAGCCCTCCATAAAAGACCCATTTTACAGACACAAACTGAAACTCCAAGGGAGATGGGCCCACCAGGATCACAGCAGAGCGGGGAAGGTGGGCTTGGGCCTAGACCTGACTGACTGACTGGACCTGCATCCACCACACTTGCTGACCCAGCTCAGGAACAAGATGGGAACAGAGCTGGGGTTGGGAGGTTGGGCCCCAGGACTCTTCCCAGAAGCCTGGTCCCCGTGGGAAGAGGCAGAGGGCCCACAGTCACATCGGCCCTTCTCTCCTCCAGTCAGGAACTGAATTCAGGATAACTGGGTTTACTCACCCGTGTCCGACAGTCCCTACAGAAGCACCCTGCGGGCTGACTGTGGAGCTGAGGCATCAGACTTACAGGGGACGCAGTTCACTTTGAGGAAGCTCAGGAACCGGCAGAACTGGGAGGCTGCGGAGACGTCTGCAGTAATCATCCCTGGAAGGCGGGGTGGGGGGGTGAAGCTGTCCGTGGTGCTCAAATGTTTTCGAGCCGGCCCACATAGCAGCTGCAGTTAATTTAAAAAAAAAAAAAAAATTTTTTTTTTTTTTAAGTACGGCTGGAGATTTAGCTCAGTGGCACCACACCTGCCACACAAGGATAGGGTCCTGAGTTCCATCCCTGGTACAAAAAAAAAAAAGTACAGGAATTAAAGCATAGCTGGTGGTTGAACTCATTTTAGAGTGTGCGGAGTTCAATCTCCAGCACAAGAGAGATGAAATTACAGATGCAGCTCAACAACGATGTCTCCAGTGCTCAGGAGGTAATGGGCTGCTGGCACCATTCCAGAATGTCGCTGCCCTCTCAGGACATCTTACAGGGATTTCCACTCTAAATTGGATTTCCATGGCTCTCTGCACTCATTGAACTGAGCTAGAGACCCAGACCTCTCTAAAAAATGTTTTCTGAAGTCACAGAGGTCCAAATCCTTGCCTGCCAGTGACTGGCAACACAATCTTTGAATTACTTACTCTGTGCTGGATTTCCAGTCCCTTCCTCTTGGGCGCTGCAAGAGGCACAAAAGGCCCATAGGAAACCTGAGCTGCTACTGTCACTCAGAGCTGCTCACCATACCTGGCCAGCACCGCCTGGACTTGCTGTCCCTCAGCCCACTCTACTCACACTAGAGGACTCAGCAGGAACTTAAGGGCAGCACAGGCCGGTGTCCACCCACAGAGACTCAGCCTGGTCATCCTGTTGGAGCAGCTCCATCCAGGGGCAAAATCTGAGGTTTCAGACTCAATCAAGAAACCACTTTCTGCAGAGCCCCAAATCCAGTGACCCCTTGCCCTGCCTGGGAGCTGGGAGGGGAGACCCCGTGGAGGTGCCTTTCCTCCAGCCTTAGAAACACTATGAGGGGCTTGTTGTTCTTCTTGACAGTCTTTGCCTGGGGAGGTGCCCTGCTATCCTGTTACCATGTAGCCTCCACAGAACCAAGGCTGAGAGTTGGGGTGTGACCACTCAGTGAACCGGCAGGTCTAGGGTTTCCTGCTACAAGCTGCATTCTCCCTGAGTAACCCAGATCCACAGCGGCCATCTGTACACCCACACCAATGCCCAGGTCAGGCATATCCCACTCCCAGACCAATTCTAGGGGCTATGGGTCACCCCACCACTGTCCACATGGGCACCTTAATGGGGACACAAGCCACCCCGTCCATCCACATGAGCACTGCCTTCTTAGTGGTGGCTAGAGATCTAGTCCTGGGCAGGCAGTACTGGGGGAGTTTGCTCCCCAGAGATGCTCAACTCGGCAGAGACTTATGGTCCATGCCTTCATCTCACTTCCATAAAATGTTCTTGTTTCAGGCCTTTGCTCAGGGGCAAAGAACTGTGAGGGCCTTTAAGGGAAGGGAAGGCCTCAGTCAGATTTCCCTACTGCTTCCATGCCCCTGCTGATGCCTCCAAGGAGAGATCTGGGGATCTCAGTAGCTCTCATCACACCTCCTCTTGGTAGTCTAAGTTGCCAGCCAATTTAAAAAAAGGATAAGTTTTCCAGTGTCTTCTCTTTTGTTTTCATCTTCACAGAAGAATTATTTCTTTTTCCCAAGGAGAACTGAGAAGTACAATGTTCTTTGTTTTAATAAGTCCTGGGAAAACTCCACTGGCCTCAGTAGCTGGTGATCCAGTCAGGATCTGAGAGAGGACAGTGGCCTCTTGGGCACCCTGATGATAAGGTCTTCGGAGGAAGACTGGATGAACACCCAAGGGAAGAAGAACAAGCATGGTTCTTGTCATTGGGTTGAACACTAAAGGAGCCACAGGATGACAGGTGGCGGCGGGAATTCCAGCAGAATTCATGAACACTGTGACTCCCTGGGGAAGCTGGCACCCTCACTGGCCGGTTGCATAGCCTGGCAGAAGGAAAGGTTGTGGCATCACTAAGATGGGACATTTGCTAGGGACACATACCAAGGCACTTGCAAAATTGAGGCTGCTAGTGAAGTTCTAAGAATCCCTTTTTAAAAGGGGGCAGAGGCAGGGGTAACCAGTAGCAGCCTTAGGCCAATTTACCACCACACCAGTGTTTAGCCCAACAGAGAAAACAACGGGCTCAAGAGCATATATAATGCAAGTTTTTTTTACTGCTGCTCTTGGTACAGAATTTTGAATTCCTCCTTTGGGAGAAAGGATGATGAGGTCAAGAAAGCCACAGCAACTTATGAAAAAAGGGTTCTTGTGCATGGTTGCCTGATAGTAGCTCTCACAAAAGACTCCACCAGAACCACAGCTCACACAAAAGCCACCACAAGCTTATACATAAACCACTTCTGGCTTGGTGTGGGGGTACATGTCTGTAATTCCAGCATTAGGAGGCTGAGGCAGGACTATTGCAGATAGGTAAGTTAATTAGATATTTGGTAGGCAGTTAGACAGGGCTGCCCTCAAGAAGCCAACACAGCAAGGAGCCAACATGGAGGACAATCAAGACACATTCACTGTGGCCAGGATTGTAAAAGGAGAGAAACTACTATACCCTTGTGCTTCTCCTGGGGATGAATAGCAATGATTGATACCCTAAATAGGTAACAATAACCTGGAGGGGGCAAGGTCTTAACCCACACTTTCCAGGAAATATCCCTGACCCTCCATCCTTATTGAAAATCCTTGTATGCTCGCTACAGGACTTGCTCTCCCATTTGATCCCCACTTAATCAATATCACTGTACTTGTAATCTTATTGGTTGGTCATGGTTTTGCCCCACCTCATGGCTTGGCTATATAAAACATCTTTGAGGGGCTGGGGATTTAGCTCAGTGGTTTTGCCACCTGCCTCACAAACACAAGGGCCTGAGTTCGACCCCCAGTACCAAAAAAAAAAAAAAAAATCTTTGAGAAGTTGGGTGGTCAGGAAGCCCACTTTCCAGTCCCCCTTCTCTCTTAGACAGAAGCTCTTTCTCTCCATAAATTTCTCCTACTCTTAACCTCCATTGTTCCTAGAATTCACTCTTCCATTTTAGAGAACACGAACTCATGTTTCAGGTGTCTAGCAGGTTTGGGAGTTACATCTCTTCCCCTTATATCAGGAGGACTGCAATCCCAGGCCAGCCAGGGAAATTTAGCAAGAACTTGGCTGGGGATATATTTCAAGCCCCAGTACTTCAAGGAACTCTGCCCACCAATTATATGTTCAGTTTCTATCTGATGTCATCTTTATTACTAATCAGTGTGACCAAAGATTATTATTTCAAAACGTCCTCTGTAATCCTCTTCATTTTGCCTTTAAAACTTCCCTTGCAGGGCTGGGGATTTGGCTCAGTGGTTCTGCCACCTGCTTTGTAAGCACAAGGGCCTGAGTTCGATCCCCCCCACACACACACACAAATTCCCTCTGCCCCAGTCTCTTTGAATGTGCCTATAGTTTATTATGGCACATGTATTCCCTCTTCTGTCATTCCTAAATAATGCTTGACTTTAACCCCGATAAGCCCTATCGGGGACAGTGAGGTGATGGGTTCCATCTAGCTGCTCCAGACAAAGGCACAAGTAGGAGCTGGAACTGTTGCTTGATGTAGATGCCAATTAAATGTCTCCTTGGAGCTGTGCTTGTTCGCGTGCTCCTGCCGGCATCACTCAGGGCTTCCCTGGCAGTCGGTGAGACTCGGCCTTGAGTCGGGTCCCAGAGTCCACACGCTCACCCCTCACTGTCCATTACCTCAGCTCATCTCAGCCCTCCACAGGCAGCCAGCACTGGCCAAGCGCGCACCCTCCCTGTGTGGCCCACTCCCTGGGTGGTCCTCGGCGTCAGTTCTGTTTGCTTCCCTCCCACCCCCCATGCTGTTCACCAGCCATCAGCTGTGTCCTCACCCACAGCCACGCCCAGCTCAGCCAGTTCTCCATCCTCCTCACTCAGCACACAGCAGGGCCACCGCAGACGGGAGAAGACCCTGAGTGCAAGCAGATGACTCTGCTGGGCCCCGAGACTGCCCCTGGTTGTCCAGGAGAGACTGTCGCAACAGTGCGTGACAGTGTGAAGAGTCTGGCCAGCCAACGAGCCCAATAACCACATGGGCATGGGGTGCTTGCGTGGCTGACCTTAGCCACTCGGTGTCAGCCCCCTCAGAAGTCAGACTGAAACCCGGGGCCCAAGGTCCCCAGGCTAAGTCATCCTTGACAAAAGACCTGGCATAGCCAAGGGCCTGGCCTGAGGCAAACAAGACACTGAACAGGCAGGATACTGGAGAGCTCAGGACTATTTCCTGGGAGCTGGCTGGGGGTGGTCTTTTGTTGGAATCTGCAGGGCTTGGTCACCTGCTGAGTTACCCCATCGGAGCACAATGGCCCAACACAGCTGCAGCCCCAGCAAGCCTTGCCCCCCAGTGCAGGTCCACAGGTGCCACCACCCTGCTAGAGGGAGAGAAGCAGCTCACAACTAGAAGCAACGCAGTTTTGCAAAGATGACAGCATCCAAGAGGAGCGCGCTACAGCACCGTCCCCTGGGAGTCCAAATAGCGGCTGAGAGGAGGCTCTACGCCCCGCCCACAATGGACAGCCTGATGCAGGGATTTGGCAACAGCGCCTGGAGTCTGAGCCGGGACCCTCTCCAGGGTTGGTCACACATGAGAACCAGGTAAATTCAGCTTCACGGGCTCGAAGTTCAGTGCTGCCAAGTGAACAGGCCTCCTGCCTCTGTGCTGCTTCAATCTGGGAGGCACAGGCAGTGATGAGGACTCCTGCAGCGACTCAGGCGCCGACTTGGAGAACTTCGCACAGCGTCCAGTGTGTGTTGTTCCACCAGGCACAGCTTCACAGGAGGAGCGACAGGGTCAGCCCTGAGCGAGGGACCAGAAGGAAGCTCAGTTTGGGTGATGGTCTCCCCAGCAGCCAGGAGAGGGCAGCAGGGCACAGGCTTTGGATGGGGAAGAAACAAGCTTTTCTGGCATCATTCTTCCCAGCACGCCAGAGGGTCTTCAAGGGTATGCTTTTTAATATTTGGGGATCTGGGTGGGCATGAGCTGCCTAGAAGGCTGCTGCAGGAGGCAGAGGATGAGCCTCAGGTGGAGGTGCCTCGGGCACCCAGGGCCAGTGGTAAGAGAGAGCCCATGAGGGCCTGGCAGGATGCATTCTGGCAGCCTGAGGTTTGCAAACGTACTCGCACATACACTCGCACACATACACAGACTCTTACCTACTCCTGAGTCCCAAGGTAATGCATGGGTAGGGCGAGCGTCAGGCACCATCACTGCTGGCATGGGCACCCTCCGCCCACACACAGACACCCACGCCCTTTCCTACACCCTAGCTCCCCTGCCCGGTCATCCTTAGCCCACACACAGGCACCTTCACCACAATCACAATCGTCCCTGAGACAGGCACACAATCTTCCCTCACACAGGTAGGGCTGACCCACACGAGTCCCTTCAACCCTCACACTGGCCTTCTCAGTCCATATTCAAAACCATCAGCCCGTGAAAATGCTCACGACCCCTCACTGTGGGGTTGAAAACCCCCTAAAAACACCCCAGACCCCCACACAGGCACTCTCATCACTCACACAAGAACCCACACCCCACACAGATGCACGAACACCTTCCACCTTTCCTAACGTCTCACACAGGCAGTCTCTTCCCACACAATAGGTGACGCCCTAACCTGTCCCCTATTCCCAGGCCCTTCCCACACTGTCACCCCACACCATCCTCAGCTGGAGAAGCCACTGGATGAGCTTGGGGGACCTCAAACTGATAAAGTTTCAGTACATCAAAGGTGGACCTGCTGCAGAAGGGACTGGTAAGTGGCACACAGAGATGAAAAAGTGGGTAAAACAAAAACGTTTACTCTGCTAGCAAAGGGTCGGCCTGCACCAAGGGCTGTGCCATACGACCGACCCCAGGCTGGGTTACGATTTGTCTTTTAGAGGAGTTTTACAATCGTGTCCTCAACTTAGGTAGCTCGATAAGACATTCCAGTTCTCTGGGACATCTGTGTGAACTTGGGATCCTCATGCCTCAGCCTCCCAGAGTGCTGAGATTACAGGCATGTGCCATCCCTGGCCAGAGGAGAGTTTAGTTACTATAAAAGCATGAGTTTGCACATGGCCTAAAATGTGTTCTGTCTTCCTCTGGGTAGAGATTTTATTACAGATGAGCATTATTACGAAAGTGGAAGGAAGTTTAGGCTCAGTTCTCTGTCAGATCTGTTGCCATCGCACATCCCACCTTTTCTTTTCTTTCTTTTTTTGGTACCTGGGATTGAACTCAGGACCTTGCGCTTGCAAGGCAGGCAGCAGAACCACTGAGCTAAATCCCCAGACCCATCCCACCTTTTCTCAAGGACTACACTGGCTTGCTCATTTAATTAGCAGCTTGATTTATTTCTATTCCTTATTGCCCAAAGTTGCAGCTGCTTGCTCATTTCCTCTCAGGTTGCTACTTAGAAGTACTGCTAGTGCCCTGGTCTCACCCTCAGCCAGTCAACTCCCAGAGACTAACTGAGCATGAGGCAGTTCCCCAAAAGAAGCCAAGGCTACTAGCATAGGGGAGACAGAGACACCGGATGTCCCTGTGCATCCTCTCTCTGTTCAACCTGGGCTACCTCCAGGATCTGGGTGGATCAGACCTGCCCTGGGCTGAGGTGGGCACTGCTATTCAGGGGGCCCACACAGATGTCCCAGGCCAGGGCTGAGACAGATGCAGAGAAGACCCAGCCAAGAGACCATTCTGAGCAGGAAGTAAGGCCCTTCCCTGAGGACAGGAGCAGATGGCAGGGTGGGCACTCCAGGCTCCAGGGAGGTGTGTGCTGGATGGGCTCCTGAAGTTCAGATGTAGATGTGCCAGCAAGGTTTATAGATCCAAACACTGCTGGGCCTCCTCCATGCCATGTGACTTGTGCCTCAGTTTACTTGTAGGTAAAGACCTTTTGTAATCAAAACCTCCCAGGACCAGGGATTTAGCTCAGTGGTTCGGGCACCTGCCTCGCAAGCACAAGGACCGGAGTTCAATCCCCAGTACAAAAAAACAAGAAAAACTCCCAACCTTGGAATTGTACCAGAGGCGAGAGCCATTCAGCTCCTGACATGTGCCTGGTACCTTATCTTTGAGAAACGCCTTTCGGGGAGAGATTGGTTGGGTCCCTCCTGGGCTCTGTCAGCTGTGTCCAAGCAGGTGTCTGGGGGCCAGGAAGGACAGGGAGCAAGTGGTCCCTTCTACCTATGAGGTTGGCATAGGCTTCAAAGAAAGGCAAAGTGGTGCTAGGAGGATGAGAAAAAGCGGCAGTCCTGGCAGAGGAACTGGGGGGCAGGGGCAAGGCTTGACATGGTGATTTTGACCAGTGCATTCTGGGAAGAGCAGATGTAGATCAGAAAGAAAGAGAGGGCCCATGGGTGTCTGAGGGGCTAGGGAGGAGCAAGGCCATCAGTGGACTAATCTCATACAAGGGCCTCAGCCATGCTGGGCTAACCATGTGGTCTCATGGCAGCAGTTACCTCTGAGTGGGGCCTCAGTTTCTCCTGGTGAGTGGTTCCTTTTGAAACAGAGAGGAGATGGTGGGAGTTGCACACTGCTCTTTGAGTCTTGCATGCAACAGTAGCCTGATAAAAACCCAAGAAGGTAAATATATCATGTCTCCAGCTTACAGATGGGACAGCAAGGCACAGACAAAAGCAGGATTGCTCCAGGATCCACAGTGAGCCAGCACGGAGCCTGGTGGTTGACCTTGGCTTCTGGGCCAACTATTCCTTCCTCTCCTATGCCACCTTATGTGGCCAGATCACATGTCCTCAGCTGTTCTGTGCACCCAGACCCAGTGTCCAGCTTTCCCTTAGCCATCCTCCACCTTCACTGTGCTTCACACAGCGTGGTCTGGGGCCTCCAAAGAGGCCACCTGGGTAGCTCACCCACCCTTCCCATCAGCAGGTATCTACCTGGGCTTCTGTAGCACTGGCACCTGGAGTGATTCCCTTTCTGCCAGTATTCACTGGTCCCAGAAGCAGGTGTCAAGTGTAAAAGACAGTGCCGACCTCCCAGAGCTGGGTCCCTGGCCTGGGGAGCAGATGCCAGCAGAGTCCAGACCTCCCTCTTGCTCCTCTCACCTGAGGGTTTGTCCTGCTGACACTTAGGCCAAGCACAGGAGCCTTAAAGCAACAAGGGAAACTTCAGAACCTGTGATGCAGCTTGGTAGTGTGGGAGGAAGGCCCACACCGGTCTGTTGTCCAAGACACCCAGTCAGAAACGTCCTTTGGAAATGAGGCTATCTCAGGGGTGGCCCACGTCTCTCCTTACAGAGAGGGTGGGCACTGCACTAGGCAGATGGGGAGGTCTGGTCTGGTGTGGCAGGAGCGGTGAGCTATGGCTCCAATTGTTTCAGAGTAGAAGCCAGGCATAGACCTTGCTGAGATGGGCTTTGAGCAGAGCCATGGGAAAGAGCCAGGGCTGTCAAATGTGACCGAAGACACGGTCCCCTCACGGGAAGGGCTTCCCCAGCACCCGAGTTTGCCACCACATGTGAGTCTGAGGCAGGAGATCCAGACAGTCTGTCATCCAGCAGGTGGATTTCAGGGAACATCGGGGCCTCAGCAGGATGCCTCCACAGACAGCCTGTCCTGGTCTGCTGCCTCAGGAAACAGTTCAGGACATGGCTAATCCTTGCTTCCCAAGAGCAGCCTCCCTCAGAGGACAGATTTGGTCCCTTGGGTCATTATGGGACAGGGCCTCCCTATGCCTCCTTAGGGAAAAAGGCCTCCAGGTGTAGCCAGTGTCAGAGAACGTTGTGGAGCCCAAGAAGAGCCACTCCCGGAAGACACCGTGTGCCTGTGGTGAGTGCGGAAAGGTCTTCAGCCACGGCATGCTTCATCCACGAGCCACCTCGCGCAGGATCCACACTGCAGAGAAGCCCTAGGCACGCACACAGTGCGGCAAGGCCTTCAGCTTGACGTTGCACCTCACGCAGCGCCAGCGCACCCGCATGGGGGACCAACCCTATCAGTGTGGTGCCTGTGGGTGGCCCTTCAGGGACCTGAGGACCCACTCTGGAAAGAATCCCTATCGGTGCTGTTGTGTCCCAAGGCCTTCACACAGAGCTCCTCCTCGTGGAGCATCAGCGGACCGACACCAGGGAGAAGCCCTAAAGGGCAACAACCGCAGGGAGGCCTTCAGCTGCAGCTCGGCCCTCACCACGCACCTGCGTGTCCGCATCACCATCCTGCAGTGACACCGTGGCCCTGAGGCCCTGAGTTCCAAGGGCCAAGACCTGGATAGTCACTGGCAAGGTGCCTGGAGGCAGGCAGCACTGAGCTGTGAGAACACTGACCCCGGCCTGCCAGGGCGGCCTTAACAGGGTCCTGCCGCATGCCACCCCCCACCCCCGCCACGCAGCCTCGCCCTAGCCTGGGTTCAGACTGGTTTTCGAGCCAGTCCCAGGGACGACAGTTGTCTACCAGGTGTCCCAGGCCAGAACACTGCAGCAGGGAGACTCCAGCTTCCTCTTCTCCCCCGGCTCCTCTACTGCTTGGTCCAGAGACACCTACCCAGCCACGCTGTGCCTTCATGCTGCGTCTGTGGTGCCGATGACATGGGCCTAACAGCTGTTCACCTCCCACTCACCTTCCACACCTGTCGCTGAGAGGCTTATGCCCCGCTCCCCTACCACACCTCTAAGAGCTCTTGTTGCCTCCTGCCTGCATGACATTATAGCGGTGAGCATCTACCTCTAGGGTCTCTTTCCATCGCCCAGGTCTGAGCAGAAAGCTCTCCAGTGTGTCACCATCTACTGCAGAGCTCCCTGATGGGGCAGAGGATGCCATGATACTCTGCCACGAGTCCTGTGCAGCCTCTTCAGCTGTCCTAAGGTGTGCATGATCGTGTCTGTGTGTGCATCTGAGTGCCGCCCTGGGGGCGGACCACACCCCCACTGCCTTTCAGCTGGCTCGTGACTGGGCCACCTTGCACACAGCAGCCTACTGCTCTGGTTCCTGAAGAAGCTAACTTTTCCTACCATGTGCCTTCATAGCTGTCCTCTTTACTCCAAGTGACCCTCTCCACCTTGCTGAGCAGACTTCAGCTGGCCTTTGCTCCCAGGTGTCCTGAATGTCTCTCACACCTGCAGCTGTGGCATTTTACTTCTTGCAGAGTGCAGTCTGGCTTCCCAAGGGTACTGTAGGATCCCCAGAGCTCATCTTATTCTCTTTGTCTGCAGTGTGCAGGATGTGATGTGACCTCCATGCTGGTTTACTTAAGGAACACTTAAGTTGTGAACTTTCACAGATACACATGGGACTGACAAATGAATCTGACTAATACATCAGGGAGGGCTTTTTTCTCTTTCCTGTTGTCTGTTTTTTATTTTATACTTTATACATAGAGAGATTTTCATATAAGAGAAACCATGTCCCATTTGAGCTTGTATGGTCTCTTTTATTTTGAGGAAAGGTCTTGCTAAGTCACCTGGTTGGGTATGAACTTCTGATCCTCCTGCCTTAGCTTCCCAGAGTGCTGAGATTACAGGCATGCACCACCACACCCAGCTGCTTTTTTCTTTTATTAAGAGAGAAGTGTGCTATATTGCTTAAACTAGTCTCAAACTCCTGGACTCAAGTGATCCTTGCCCCGGCTGCCTGGCAGTCACTATATTTTTACAAAAGCAGTCCATTAGGAAGATGATCATTTGAAAGCAGACATCTCATAAGAGCCTCGTGGAACAGAATCTCAATGAGAAACTGATGAAACCTTCTGCATGCTGAGACATACTACCTTACTCTTTATGATGATGATAGCAGAAAAAAACAAAGAAATAACAAGACCGGAGTGTAGTGCAGTAGTGTAGCACTCACCTGGGCAGCACAGGGCCCAGAACCACAGAAAAGCAAGGAAAGAAAAGAATGCCTGGAAGCCTAAATTTAACAACAGATGTCAAACTTACATGTTCAGAAAGCTCAATGAACCTAAAAACAACAAAATCTCAACTCCATGCCCAGACACGTATTAACCTACTGAGAACTAAAAACCAAATTTTAAACCTTGAAAACAGCCCAAGAGAAGCAGTGCATACATTAAGTAGACAAAATAAAAGATCATGGATTTCTTATTAGAAACCATGGATGCCGGAAAGCAAAGAAAAAGCATTTTAAAGTGCTGGAAGAAAAAAATATTGCCAGCCTAGAATTCTACATCAGTTAAAATACTCTTCAGGGTGGATAAGGTGGCACACACCTATAATCCCAGTACTTGGGAGGCTGAGGCAGGAGGATCGCCCTGAGCTTGAGGCCAGCCTGAGCTATATAGTTCAAAGTCAACCTGAACTACATAGTGAGAGCCTGACTTAAAAAAAAAAAAAAAGAGGGCTGGGGATTTAGCTCAGTGGTTCTGGAGCCTACCTCATAAGCCCAAGGGCCTGAGTTCAATCCCTGGTACAAAAAAAAAAAAA
Source organism: Fukomys damarensis (assembly GCF_012274545.1). Classification (NCBI taxonomy): domain Eukaryota; kingdom Metazoa; phylum Chordata; class Mammalia; order Rodentia; family Bathyergidae; genus Fukomys; species Fukomys damarensis. Next base: position 68,778,266 of record NW_022900931.1, read on the forward strand.
GAGAGAGAGAGAGAGAGAGAGAGAGAGAGAGAGAGAGAGAGAAAGATATACAGTACAAGAGAAAAGCCAGCAAAAGAATGCTGAGGTGGCTATGTTAACATCGTACCAATAGGTTTCAGGACAGAACAAAGGAAACAACCAGTGATAAAGAGGGACATTATAAAGCGGGCATGATGGCATACCTGCCAGCCCACCACTTGGGAGGCTGAGGCAGGAGGGTTGCAACTCTGAGCCCAGCCTGAACAACTCAGTGAGACCATGTCTCCAAATGTGGCTCAGTGTGAAAGCCCCAGATTCAATGCCCAGTTATACACACCAAAAATAAATAAAAATTGATAGAGATGAAGAGATAACAGGAAAAAATTGCTATTTAGTTTGAGACTTCACTTCTCAAGGATCAATAGAACAAGGAGAAGAAAAACAATAAGGATACAGGAGACCCAAACAGTATCTCAGCCAACTAGATGTAACTGACATTCATAGTTTACTCCACCCAACAACAGGAGAATACACATTTTTCTCAAGTGCACATGGGACAGCCAACAAAATAGACCATAACCTGTGTCATAAAACAAACATTAACAAATGTAAAATAATTTATATATTTCAGAGTATTTTCTAAGACTATGGTAGACTCAAACTAGAAAACAGTAACAGAAAGGTAGGAAAATGCTCAAGTACTTGGGAATTAAAGACACACCTAATAAGTGCTTAAGATATTTGTAGCATCAAAATGATTGCATGGGAAAAGAAAAATTGTGAAATAAAAAAATTTGAGCTTTCACTTCCACTAGAAATTAAACCTAAAATGATCAGTCAGGCACAGTGGTACATGCCTGTGACCTCAGCACTTTGGAAGGCATCTGAGGCAGGAGGATTACAGGTTCAAGTCCTACCTGGGCAACCGAATGAGACTCAAAAAGGGGCTGGAGAAACAGCTCCTTGGCAGATTGCCCAGAACTCCATTACCACCCACACCCTCCACACACACACACACACACATGATCAGAAGGCAGGAATGACAAAGGTAATAAAATAAGACTGACCCCCAAAATTGGTTCTTTGAAAAGATAAATATTGATAAACCTCTGTCCAGACTGATACTTTAAAAGTGAGAAGGAAAGCTGGGCATGGCGCTGTATGCCTGTAATTTCAACACTTGTGAGGCTGATTGCCCCGAGTTCAAGGCCAGCATGGACTACACAGCAACATCCTATCTCAAAAATTTTAAAAGTGAGAAGGAACAGATTACACGTTGAGCATCCCAAACACTGAAATCTGAAATACTTCAAAATCTTTGACTTTCTGAGCACCAGTATGATGCTACAAGTGGAAGATTTCACTTCAGATTCCTATAATGAGTTGCAATCAACATTCAGGGGCCCTAAAAGTACCAAAGCCCAAAGCATAAAACCACCTTTGGGCTAGGTGTATGAGGCTCAAGGGAGGCATAAATGGATTTCCCATCCCCATGATACCTCGTTATGCACATGTTCCAAAATCTGAAATTCATGACCATGTCTGGTCCCAAGCATTTGGACAAAGGGTACTCAGCCTGTACCAAGGATGAAACAGGCCGTGACACTACGGACCCCACAGAAATTAAGATGGAAACAATGAACGTCCCTATACAATTAAAAGCAACAACCTAGATGAAATGCAGTCTCCCTGAAAGCCAGAAACTACTAAAATTAACGAACCAAAGGAAAAGTGGAAAACCTAAATGAGCCTGTACGAATTCTATCAAAGAAGCTGAATTTATAATTTAAAATGTTCTCCAAAAAGCTCCGAAGATGTTCATTTTTGAGGTGCTGGGATGGAGGCCAGGGCCCTGCATCTGCTAAGCATGCGCTCTACTACCGATCCACATCCCAAGCAAAACACTATGACAAATGAAACTACAGGCCCTGGAAAATTAAATCAGAAGTAAACAGAAGAAAAGGAATAATGATTGATACCAATAGAGACCTACAGAACAGAAAACAAGCAATGGGGGAAAAATTAACACAGCCAAATCTAGTGCTCGGAAAATATTTTTAAAACTGACAGCACTGAGGAGGGCTGTCCTAGAACCAAGCCTGGACGAGGGGGCGTCGCTCAGACTTGGAAGACACTGAACAAACACAGGAATATTAGCGAGGCGAGGTGGCGCACGTTTGGACTCCCAGCACTCAGGAGGCTGAGGCCAGAGCCCTGGGAATTCCAGCGCAGTGAGGGGACCTGGCCCGGCAGGCAGGACCCCGACATCCCGGCGGGGCGGGAGCTGCGAACTGCACAGAAGCTGGAGGGGAGCCGGGGAAGGGTCGGCATAAGGGGCCCAGGAGCCAGCCAGCCCTCTGCTCTGCCGCGGGCCCCTGCACTCGCGGGACCGGGCCTCTGCCCCACGGAAGACACGGTGTGAACAGTCCTCGTCGGCGTTTATTGACTCCTGGAAGGAAGGGGGAGCCAGAACGCCCACGCCTGCCGAGGGTCACACACCCTGGGTCACAGCCGGATCAGCTTCCTGCACGGAGGTGACGAGGGAAGCGGCTGGGGGTCC
>NW_022900931.1:68781341-68781591 GCF_012274545.1 Fukomys damarensis
GGGCGGAGACAGGCAGCCCGCGAGCGTGGGGACCGGCTCACCCCGCGGCCAGCCCGACCCACGGGGAGCGCAGGGAAACCGAAGCCCCGGCAGGCGAAAAGCCGTCAGGGAGCTTAAACGGGAAAATCTGGGGCCGGCGCCATGCTGAGCGTCGGTGGGTAAGGACCTGAGGCAGGAGCCCTGGGCCTTCGCCCGGAGCTGCCTCCTCGGCCGTTTTCTCATTTTAATTCCCATTCAGGGACTCGCTGAG
>NW_022900931.1:68782872-68789530 GCF_012274545.1 Fukomys damarensis
TGGGCACAGGCGGCGGCTGGGGACGGAGCCCAGGGCAGGCACTGCCGTTCCAGAGAGGGGCAGCCGCAGCCCGGGCCTGGGCCTGGCCCTTCCTCCCCTCCTTGTGGAGCCTCTGCGCTCACCTAGCTCCTCTATGGTCACCATGTCGCTGGGCTCAGAGAGGCTCCCCACAGCGTGGGTCTGGTAGCTGCAGCTGTAGTTGCCAGCCCGGTGGACCAGGAAAGTGGCCTCTCTGTCCTCCCCCGCCTTGGCCACCACGGGGGATGTATGGTCACCTTCCCGCCTTAGCAGGAAGGTCACATTGGGCCGGGCCACACGGCACCGCAGGGTGGAGTTCAGGCCCGGTGTGATCCAGGACACAGGCTCAGCGGAGAGCCTGGGTGGGGGCAGGGGCTCTGCGGAGGGACAGGCTCAGAAGGGTGCTCAGCAGAGCTGGACGCCACGCACAACATGGGAGGGGACAGGAGACAGGTATGGGGCAGGACTGGGGACAGGCACAGGGGAAACTGAGGCTCGGGTGTTGGACAACGTGGAAGGCGGCACCCTGCTCACCTGTGCCTGTAACCTCCACGAGGTCGCTCAGCTGGGTCCATCCTTCACCCAGGCCAGCACGGCAGTGGTAGAGGCCCTGGTTGTCCCTGCTCACCTCACCCAGTACAAACTGGTGGGCGATGGCGGGGGTGTCAAGGTGCACGTGCTCCAGGGCCACTCCGCCCTTGAGCAGCTGGAAGTCCAGAGTCGCCAGGCGTGCGCCGCAGGTCAGCTTCAGCTGGGCCCAGGGCTTCAGCGGCGAGGCTGACTCAGCCCAGAGGCTGGGCCGGGTTTCAATCCCTGTGGGTGGAGGGTCCACAGAGTCAGCGGGGAGCTTCAGGGACCGGGCTTCCGGCGGCCCTGGCCCAGCCCTGGACTCACATGTGGCCGCCTCGCTAGCTGGGCCCAGGGTGAGACCTGTGGAGACAGCGCCGCCGGTGGTGAGCCACTGTTCACACCGCTGCCCCCGGGAGCAGGCCGGATGTCTCACCCCAGAGCAGCAGAAAGCCCACAGGAGCAGCCATGGCGCCAACCCTTGCTCCACTGCCGCTGGCGCCTGGGTCGTGTCTGCAGGACAGGCAACCTGAGACCCTGACCTGTCCCGTTTATCCTGCTGGACACTGGAGGCAGCAGTGACATGGGGACAAAGGGTGAATCTGCCAACCCAGTTTGGGAGACTCAGCAGTAATGGTAATCAATAATAATGGATCATTAACACGCTAAATTAACAAAACAATGAAAAAAGAGGTGGCATATGCCTGTCATCCCAGCCACTTGGGAGGCTGGTGCAGGAGAGTAGCAAATTTGAGCCCAGCCTGGGCGACTTAGCAAGATCCTGTGTCAATACAAGAGTTAAAGGGCCAGGTTCTGCCTCCTGCCTCACAAGTGCAAAGACTCAAGTTCTATCCCCATTACCAAAAAATAAAATAAAACTGAAAAAGGACACAGCTCAGTGGTAGAGTGCTTGCCTAGCGTGTGTACAAGGCCCTGGGTTCACATCCCTGCATTGGAAGAGGGTAGAGGATAATCAAATCTCACGGCAGTACTGGCGTCTGTTTCAGGGTGGGTGCCCAGCACCCCCTGGCACCCGTGTGGGGTTTCCTGTCATGTGGGCTGTGGAAAGACCTCACCCAGTCCCATCTGCACTCGGGACACTCTGCCCAGACCTTTGCTCCCGGTGTAGACTGGCCTTCCCCGTGCTCTGCTTGTCAGAACCCCCAAAAAGCAAGGTTCAGGGAACGCCACCCCCACCACCCCCACATCTTCACCACTGAACTTTTCCGGGAAGGCATGACGGGTGCTCCCCGCATGGACTGGCCTGGTGCCCTACACGGGAGGCAGAAGGTGGTGACGGAGGCAGGGTCACCCACACAGCCGCCTCTGCAAGGCCTTTGCCCTCTGGCCCAGCCTGGAGACGGGAGATGCTTGTGCAACCTGGGTTCCACCTGGTAGAGACGGGAACATCTCGCTGCCAGTCCTGGATGTCTACATCCTGTGGTCCTGACAGACCAGGGCGCTGCCTCCCTCTTGGGACCCACGTTGCCATCCTCTGCCCTGTCAGCCTAACCCACACATCCTGGGCTGGGCTCTGGTGCTCAGCCGTGGGGCTGCCACAGACAGGACTGCCAGTCTGACCCTCTGCTGCAGTTACAGCTGCCCCTGTGCTGCCGTCCCACCACTGGCAGCCACCAGGCCATCGGCTCATGCAGAACTCCCCACCGCACCCTCAGAAAATGCACAAGATGGTAAACTTCTGTGTTTTCTGTTTTTTGTTTTTGGCGGGGTCTCCCTATGTAGTTCAGACTGGCTTTGAACTCCTGCCTCAGCCTCCCGAATAGTGCTAGGGCTATAGGCGTGCACTACCACACCTGACAACATCCCTGTTTTTAAAACTTAACATTTTGGTGAAATGTATAAGCATCATAGACAGTTACTGCTCTGGTACAGACCCTGTGTGCTCAGGAAGGGCCCCGTTCTCCCACGGAAGCTGCCTATCCGCCATGACCTTGCTGACATTCCCTGGGCACAAGGGCATTACAAGGAACCCCAAAATACAGAACTTGCCAAGAGTTTGAGGAGACAGTGTACAACTGTATACTCCAGGCAGGATGGACAGCCAGGGGGCCAGCTGTGATGTTATTTTTATTTTCTGCGTGTTTGATGTTGTGACATTTTGAACCCCCCTGAGCTGGATTCATTGGCATGTGTCTGTAGTCCCATCGGGAGCCTGAGGCAGGAGACTGCTCGAGCCCAGGAACTAGAGGACGTGTCTTATAAACAGCAGCAAGCCAGGAGGGTGCTTCAGACCTGGCCCCTACACCCGGGAGACACATTCTGCTGCAGTCCTCCCAGGGCCAGCTTTACAGGACCCCGGGCAGTGGGTGGGGTCAGGGGCCCTAAAGGGTGAGCTCACAGCTGTGGGCCACCCAGTGTCCCTGATCCTCCCAACAAGAGTTGTGGAAGCCCCCTCCCGTTCAAACCCTGCCTCCCATGGATTCTGGCCCACCCTGGTGGTCACTCCCCATCCAGAGGACACAGCAAACGATGCTCACAGCCTCTGCGGAGGAACAGACTCTGCTGAGGCCTGCAGATGGGTTTGCTTTGCTTTGGTGGTGGAATTGAGGATCAAACCCAGCACCTCTGGACTGAGTGACATCCTTAGCCATTTTGTATTTTATATTTTGAAATGGGTCTCCCTAAGTTGTCCAAGCTGGGTTTAAACGTATGATCCCCTTGCCTCCACAGAGCCAGGATTATGGGGATCACAGGTGTCATCGCCATGCCCCATTCCACAAAGTAAGGTTTAACAAAGGGTGCTGGCGTTTTCCACGTTCCCCTCAGGAGCCAGCTGGGGTGGTCAGGGCCAGATTCTGTGTCAGGCAGGATGTGGGGCAGGCAGCCCCTCCTCTGGGCACTAAGGACTCCAGAGTCCTTGCTTTGCCACCAAGACAAACCCTGCAGGAAGCCAGTTGGAACACAGACAGCTGTCGGGCTGGGGTTCCCACACTGAGGGTTGGGAAGGGCTGGAGCTCCAGAGCGGTGTCCATACCCTCTGCTAAGAGCAGGGCTGCAGCTCAGGCTTTTGTCCTGTTGCTGCTGCGTTCCAACTCTGAGCCAAGGTCCTGGTCTCCCATATACCAGGCCCCAGTGCTGGGTGGAGCTGCTGTTCTCAGGCCCCAATGTACACGATGAAGAAAGAGCAGCACCCTGGGCCCTGCCCAGCACAACCTCCAGCACCTCCAGGACTCTAAGCCTGACAACCCCCAAGGGTGGAGAAGACTTGAGGGGCAGACTGACCACCGAAGCATGCTGGGAGCGCTGTGCTGTAGATCACCACGGCGGGGCCTAACTCGCCTCCTCCCGTGAATGGGGCAGGGTCCCATGGAAGAACAGGGGACAATTTGGGCTGGTGGAGCAAGTCCCGGCTGAGAAGAGGACATGCTTTCCTTCCCCTCCTTTCCCCATAAGACTATCAAGTGTGAAGCCCTGCGGGGATGTATAGACCAGCCCCTGCATCCTAACTCGGACCCTGAGCTTTCAAGGAGGGTGGTGGCACTACTGAGCTGAATCCCTGGCCCTCTCCAGCTCTAAATAAACACGCTGCGGTTACCAGGCAGTCCTTTTCTCCCATCAGAAGGAAGGCTCCACCTGGCTTCAGCCTTTTGTATCTCTCTGTCTGCCTTTTCTTCATCCCCCACCGTTCTCCCTCTGTGGACTCTTCAGCTTCGCAGGCCGCGGCAAGGACAGCCACTGATCTCTGTGCCATCTGTGGCTGGGCCATGGGTGGGTACCCTGGGACAGGGTGGGGGTACCCCGGAATGGAGTAGGTAGGTGCCACAACAAAGATACATTCTTGGCTAGACATGGTGGCAGCGCACACAGGTAAAGGCAGGAGGATCACCACAAGTATGAGGACAGCTACATAGCAAGACCCTGTCTAAAAAAAAAAAAAGAATTCACATTCCAGAATGTAAGAGACTTTATTTATGTGGCAAAGGGTTCTTCACAGATGTAGGCATCTTGACAGTAGATCATCCTGAATAATCCAAGTGGGTCCTAAATCCAAAAACAGCTTTTTTGGTGTGTGTGTTTTTTGTTTGTTTGTTTGTTTGTTTTGTTTTTTTTAATGAGACAGGGCTTTGTATTGTAGTCCACGCTGACCTTGACCTCACGATATATCTGAGGCTGGGTTCAAATGTGATTCTCCTGCCTCAGCCTCCCAAGTGCTGGGATTACAGGCATCCACCACCATGCTTGGCTTCAGCAAGTATCTTTGTGAGAGGAAGGCTGAGAACTCTGACACTAAGAGGAGGACATGTGAAATCAGAGGCCGGCCTGGAGAGATGCAGCTACAATGCAAGGAAAACCTGGAGCACCAGAGTTTAAAGAAGCAAAGATCCTGACCCTGAGCCTTTAGCACACACAGCCCGGCCAACACTTTGTCTATACCACACACTCACACACACACACACATACACACACGCACACATGCTGCTTTGAGACAGGGTCTCAGTGGTAAGTTTCCCAGGCTGGGCTTGAACTTTGTTATTTGTTTAGTGTTTTGAAATAGAGTCTCACTATGTAGTTCAGGCTGGTCTTGAACTCACTCGGTAACCCAGGCTGGTTTCAAACTCCTCCCTCAGCCACCCAGGCTACTGAGATTGCAGGTGTGCACCACTGGGCACAACTAGACCTGTGAAAATAAATTTCTGTTGTTTTATGTCATCCAGCTTTCGGTCATCAGCCACAAGAACCTAGAGACTGGCCTAGCATCCTGGATAGAACAGAGCGGTGGGGAGGCTTGTCTGGACCCTGGCAATGGGAACACAGATGACCCCTTAGTACCTGAACCACACTATCCGAACGGTGTCTGGGAAGGGCTTGGCCTCCACCAGCAAGACGAGGGGAGACTGCTGGGCGAGGACGTCTGAGCCACATGCGCGTGCACAGCCGTTCCACGAAGGTCCCACTCCCTGCTCCAGAGGGTAGCACCTCGGCCAGCCTGCTGCAGCACCAGGCTCGGCCTGCGCGGTCCCCACGGAGCCCAAGGCTCGGCTCCCAGGCAGCCTCCACGGTGCAGGGGCAGAGTAGGGCCAGGGCTGCACTGGGGACTGAGGCGAAGGGCACCAGGAGGTCACGGGCACAGCAAGGGCCTCCCCTCGGCGACTTCGGTCCACACCCAGAACGGCCCGCTGGAACTAACGGCTCTATGCCGGGACCTGCCCGACCCGCTGGGGAGGGGATGCAGGCTGGTGGCTGCACTGGACACCCAGAGGCTCCCCGCCTAGAAGAGGGGAGTTCAGGTCCACGCAGAATGCCACTCCCTCACTTCTGGGCTGCCTGGGCGTTGAGGGCTGGGCACCACCAGCCAGAGTCGCGCTGGTTCCACTGGAAAACGTAGTTCAACTGTGTCCGCGCCCAAGCCGACCGGAAAGCCCAAGGAAAACTCCCGGTTGTCATGACAATAGAGTTGGAGGCAAGCCGACCTGCATCATCATCAAGTTTATGGCGCCGGAAAGGGCATGCTTTCAAGCGGGCGATTGGCCAGCAGAAGGATTGATAGGACATGTGCCCAGTTAGATTTGTAAGGCGGGTGGAACCGGCCCACCATTCCCAGCCTTGCTCCACCAGGTGGCGCACGCCCGTAATTCCCGCATACCGAGTCGCTAAATACAAGCGTTGAAGAGTTTGAGCCTTGCCTGGGCAATTTAGGGATTTAGCAAGATCTTGTCTTAAAATAAAAATAAAAAAGAGCTGACGTGTAGCTAAGTTCGACAACCTTGGGTTCAGTTCCCAGTACCATAAAACGTCTTTTTCTGTCTTTTTATTAGAAGGAAGATGCGTTGAGGATCCAACTTCAGGGTTCTACTATTGAGCCATATTCCCAGCTCTGCCTTAAGAATCCTGAAAAACGGTTAAAAGGGGAGAGAGAAAGCAAGGAATTTCAGTAAGAGCTGAAGTCAACTAGCTTAGTGGGTCAGGTGGTTGGAGACCGTCTCCTTGCCTTCCCAAGATTGGGTCTTCCTCCTCTCACACTTAGTCCTGGACTCATTTTTTAATTTGACCTCTAAAATACCAAATAATGGGGGTCAGCCAGGGGTGTGGTGACGACACCTGTAATCACAGC
>NW_022900931.1:68789593-68802361 GCF_012274545.1 Fukomys damarensis
GGGGGGGGGGGGGGTCCTGAGGCAGGAGATCTTGAGTTTCAGCTCACTCTGGGCAACTAAATGACTGAGACCTGTCTAAAAAGTAAAAAATAAAAAGGATTCAGGAGGTAATTCAGTGGCAGAGCATCCCTGATTTTAATCCCCAGGACTGCTATACACACGAGACACACACACAATTTTCGTTGATGTCTGTTGGGAGCCGTTCTGAGGCCTCAAGAGCAAGACTGCATCAGCATAAGATCCTCTGAACTCAGGATTATTGCTGCCTTCTGAGACATCTGATACTTCCTATAATCCAGCCCAATAAATAGTGGAAGCTCGGAATGTCTTTGTCTTTGCCTTCTGTGAGGCACTGACCTCCCAGCCCTTGTATACTTGAAATTACACAAGTCTCTATTGTCTTTTTTTTTTCCCCCTCACTGTCCTCCTTTCTAGGCAGTCAGAGGATTGATCAGTCTCTGATAGGTTTCTGCCACATTTGTGGTAATTTGTTTTAGTAGCCAACAGGAATTTAATAATGTCCCTAGGAGGCACCAGATGTGTGGGGGTGGCACTTTTTTATCAACAGTCCTCTTCTGTGCAGAGCAAGGGCAGGCCTCAGCCCCAGAGCATTTGCCTTCAACATCACAAATATTTCAACCATAACAGTCCTTCCTGGTGCTTCTGTGATGTTGGTTTTATGTTTTGAGTAGTGCTGTCAAGTTTCCCTATCAATAGGTGGATCTAAATAAAAACAAGTGAGTTGATGTAAATTCTGGTTCTGAATTTGGCGACATCTTGCAATGTGGAGACAGTTTGGGTTTTCAGTTAGCAGATGGGGGAAAGTGCCAGTACCCATGGGTCAAGGCCAGGGATGATACCTTACCTTCTCACTGCTGAGACACCTGACACCCACACTGTAAAAGAGGTTTATTTTGGCTCACAGTTGATAGAAATTTCCATCCACAGGCAGCTGGCTCCGAGGAAGGGCAGCATGACGGAGAAGGCTTGCTCATGGCATGGCGGCAGAAGTAGAGTGAGCGAGGAAGGAGGAAGGAGACAGTCCCTTCCAGGCCACACCTCCTTTGACCACCTGCCAACAGGGGTTCATCTCCCAACATAACCTTTAGCTATAAACCCATCAGGGAACTAATCCATTGATGAGCATCATACCCTCATGATCCAATCACCCCCTAAACCCCTACCTATGAGCACAAGGCTTTGGGGGACAGCTAGATATGAACTATAACAGATCCTGTTAAACTTCCTGAATACTAAAAGGCAGTAGTGCTGCAGCGAAGAGAACCTGGCGAAATACAGGTGGCATACGGGCGAGGCAAAGATCATCCACGAAGGACTGAGGTTGGGCAAGGTGGGACTGGGCTCCACCTTAGTGAAAAAAGCCAGAGAGAAAAGAGCACAAATCTTAAGGTTCTGTTTCTGAGAAACGGCCAGAGCAGGCAAAGCAGGAGAGGGAGCATGGCTAATGGGTTCAGTCCCTAGTACTGCTAAATAAATAGGTCATAAAAGAAAATTAGCCAGGGATTTAAACTCAGTGGCTCCACTGCCTGTCCCGCAAGTGCAAGGTTCCAAGTTTGATCCCTGGTACAAAAGAAAAAAAAAAAAAGAAAGAAACAAAGAAAGAAAATTAGGGCCAGGAATTTAGCTCAGTGGTGCTGCTGCCTGCCTCAAAAGAGCAAGGTCCTGAATTCAATCCCTGGTACCAAGAAAAAAAAAAAAAGAAAAGAAAATTAACTAAGGTTGCGGGAGGTTGTGCAACTTGCCAGTGATGGTGGCAGGTAGTGAGAGGGAGGCATGGACATACAGGTGCCCACCATCTAACTGGGAAGGATCCTGTCTTCCTGGGCTGGTGAGAGATTGGCTCCAGCCAAATGAACACATGAGGGAGAATTTTGAGTGTGCTTCCAAGGAGGGGCTGGATGGGCTTTATAAAACCCTTAAACCATGGAAGCACCCTGGAACCCCTTGGAGTTTTGATCTAAACATTTATAGTTCTCATGTTAAGTTGAAAAGGGCCAGGGCTGGGGATTTAGCTCAGCGGTTCGGTGGCCTGCCTTGCAAGTGCAAGGACCCGAATTCAATCCCCAGTACCAAAAAAAAAAGAAAGAAAGAAAGAAAAGGGCCATAGCCTCTTGTACCTTACGTTCAGATCTTAGGAACATGCAGACTTCAGTGCCCATAGTTGCTGCAGGCTGTGTGTGTGTGTGTGTGTGTTTCAATCCTAGGACCTTGTACACACTGAGCAAGCACCCTAGCACTGAGCCACCCCCCTAGCCTCCTCTATTCTTTACCCCGCATTCCCCAAGTGAGGAGAGACTAGATGCTACCCACTGTCCCCACCCCACCAAGTACACTCTCCCTCTCTCACCCAGATAACACACAGTCCTGATTTATAGCTTAGCAAACTGGGAACTTGGGAGGGGGCATTGCCAGGCCACCTAGCAGGTGGGCAGACCTGGGCACCTGTCACTGCTTTGGGACCAGAATTCTTCCTACAAGTTGGGGCAAGCATTTCACTGCTGGAGGCCCGGTGAGGACAGTGTTCAGGCTGCTGTGCAGTCAACCTCTGCACAGAGCCCTCTGACAGGCCAGGAAGGGAGACAGTGGCCACCCTGCAGTGAGCACATGTGTTGTTCTTTCACACCTTTGTTTCTCTATCCCGGAGGCCTGGGGTCCAGGCCAGCTCTCTGACGATTGTTAAGTCACTGCAAGATTATGGGGTGGGTAGTGTTTCCCCCAAAGAGGGGGGAGATTCAGGGGGAAGTCTTTTCTGAGTCACCCCAGAGCCAGAGGAAAGGTTCAACTGAAGATCATGGGTTCAGCTCGGCACAGATACAGCGCAGTGGCCACCACAGGTGGGACAGGTCACACTCAGCCCGGGCACCTTAGAGTCCCAACCTCACCCTCCTTTGCTGTGTCACACTGGATAAGTTATTTCACCCCTCCAGCCTTCATGAGTATGCAAATGGCATGTCTATCTTCTTAGTTTCTTCTGAAAGGTAACGATCTGACTTCTAGCTATCCATTAGGTCACGTGGAATCAGGGAGGGGCCTACATGGTGGCCAGGAGGCCAGGCTTTCACACTGAACTATACGTCCACTCATTTTTTTTTTTTTTTGAGATAGGGTCTAAATTGTCCAGGTAGGATTTAAATTTGTGATCCTGCCGGGTGTGGTGGCACATACCCATAATCCCAGCACTCAAGAGGCTGAAGTAGGACGATCACCATGAATTCAAGGCCAGCCTGGGCTACACAGTGTGCTCAGGACCAGTCTAAACTACATAGCAAGACCTTGCCTCAAAAAACAAAAACAAAAACAAAAAAACCCTAAAAACGTGTGATCCTCTTGCTTCAGCCTCCCAAAGTGCTGGGATCACAGACAGGCATGTGCCACATCCGGTTCACTTGTCACTGGATTCAAGACCCACCCTAGTAATATAGGATAATCTCATTTTAACATCCTGAACTAATTTAATTCCAGCACTTGGGAGACTGAGCCAGGCGGATCACAGTGAGTTCCAAAACAGCCTGGACTGTCAAGGGCTATTCTACATAAATTTTTGGGAAAAATAATTTCCTAGTTAAAGTACGACCACAGCTGTGTAAGGCTTAATGCTGCCTTGCCCATGAGCCAGCCAGGGCATGAAGAAACACAACTTCGTTCAAACTGAGGCCTCAGTGAGCCCAAGACACTGTGGAGTTCAAGGACAAGATTACAGCAGCTGAAGACATCCAGGTTCTTTGGGAACCAAGCAGTACTACAAAAAGAGAAAGGTTTCACCTTGGCAGGGAAATATTCCTTATCAGATTAACTCATCCCAACTACTGTTGTGGGAATTTTCCCCTTGCCACTCTCATCAGCATGAGCTTCCCATGGACACAGGGTCACCACAGCTCTAAATCACCCGATACTCCCTCCAATTATTGTGTGTACCCAATCAATGATGGCTAGTGCAGAGAGTCTTGGTCCTTGCCCGCTCTGAGGCACTGACCTCCTGGCTCCCCATATACTTTGAAATTACACAAGTCTTTAAAAAATTACACACATCTTTACTTTTGTTCTTTAGACCTCACCATCCCCCTTTCTAGGTCGTTGGAGGATTGATCAGCCTCCAATATTGGACTACACAGCAAGACTGTTTCAACAAAACAAACACACAGAAAGATGCTAAAAATAAAATCTGTAAAGAACCCTTTTTCTAATAAGGCCACATTCAGGATCCGGGTATTACACCATGGACATACCTTTTTGGGGACCATTATTCAATCCACTACAGGTGAGCATTCTGTGACAGTGTGATGGCCAACCTGATTCCATTTTGTGCCTCATCGCCACTCCCCCATTTCATGTAAAGTGGAGTGATTATAGGCTTTGCCTCCCCCTCCTTTCTTGGGAGTCCCCTTGGTTGATGACTGCAACCCATTTGTTAGAGCAGTCTGCAACTATGCTTTCTTTACAGCCTTGTAAACAGAATAGTGGTGTGATATTTTGTTTCTACTAAACTGTGCAAAACTTCCCGACCCCCACTAACTTAGCAAAATTCTGCTCCTGTGAAATTCTATTCGTGCTCCCTCTCTTCCTGAGTGCTCCCCAATTAGAAGAGCCGCTTAAAAGAAACAAGTAAGCTGCTTTTTGTTGAGAGTTTTTCGAGTGTGATTCACTCTCCATTGCCGGCAGTAAAGGATGCAAGCTTGGCTCAGTGTGGCAATCCTCTATAATCTGTCATGATTGAGTATAACAAGAGCAGAAGGTGGCCACGCCAGAATGGACCACGATGGGTCAACTATGGGTGTAAGACCTTGTCTAGCACTTGGTGGAGCTGAGCACATCCACACTCCACACGCTAACTGGCTGAAAATCAGGCTGATGATTTTGAGACATCCAAAGTGCTAACAAGGAGAATGAGAAACCATTGAGGATGCCAGAGCAGATAGCTGTAAGAGTGGATTGGAAAGTGGCTGCCTGTCAGTGTGTGGCTGTGTTCCAGGAGGTGAGGAAGCTGGGCTGGGCTGGTCAGCCCAGAGTGGACATGAGGGGCCAGGGGTCCCTACTTAGAAACTGTGGGGCCCTAATCATCTGAAGAAAACACCAGCAGCCCTAGACATATGGAGTAAGACCCTGGGTTCTGTTCCAACTTCCTGGGGGCCTGGGAAAGGTGGACACCCCTGGCTTGTCAAAGGGTCTTGCAAATAATCTATGCAGTATTCTCTATCTCCCCACCTATGAGCCATGTCCAGGACCTTTCCTCTGCCCTCTGCCACCTTGTGAGGTCTATGAAGATGTCCATTATCAAGCTAACCCACATGCTGCAAACCAGCCCTACTGGAGTGGGTCCTCACTTCCATGCTGAAAGGGGAAGCAGGTTTGGGGAGGGAGGTGTCTCCCAGACCATCCCAGTAAAGGAAAGTTCCTTACTGAGACGGCTGAGGACTTGTGCCCCACTCCCCACTTGACCCATTCATAGAGGCCATTCTCAGAGCCGCTGGGGGTGGAGAGAGGCCCGTGCGGGGAACATATTTCTATCTCATAGCCGTATCGGCCATCCTCTTCCTCTCAGCCTTCAGTTGAAAATGCAGAGGCCACCCGGCCCAGAGCTCCTGGGAGCAAGGTCTGCAGTCTTGGGATTCCCCGGGATGGGCACCGTCGGGGGTTGCAGAAGGGTCCCAGCCGGCCAGCCCTGCTCTTTTCCAGGTTCTCCACTCAGAGATGGGTCATATCCTCCTCCCACCGCCAAGAACCCGGCTCTTTCCCCGGGATGGGCACCGTCGGGGGTTGCAGAAGGGTCCCAGCCGGCCAGCCCTGCTCTTTTCCAGGTTCTCCACTCAGAGATGGGTCATATCCTCCTCCCACCGCCAAGAACCCGGCTCTCGTCCATCCCGCCTGCGACGTCTGGACAGAGGTGGGGGTCGCGGAGCGATGGGGGGGGACCACCGGAGGGCAGTCGTGGCCACCGGGCCTCTCTCCAACCCAGGCCCGCACTGCGGGCCCACGAGGCAGCCGTGACCGCGGAGGAGAACGAGAAGGTGCAGAACAGACTGCTCTGGATCGAGCCCGCTGCTGGCGGTCAGCAGCCAAAATCTAACGCAAGGGCCTGTCTTTTGACCTTACTAGACATGGCGGAGGTAACTTCCCAGACGTCTCTGCGCTTGATCGAAGTTTTACTGGATGGGCAAGTATTATTACAGGCCTCCTCAAGTGCGCATGCGCGTGAGACGTGCGCGTACGTGAGCCTTTCATTTTCGTCCCGGATTGGTAGTCGAACACTGATGACCTTGCGCGCGCCTTGGCGTCTCTGACCCGGAAGCTTTCACTCTCCTTAAAGGCGTCGGCCCACAGTGCGTGGCCTCTTCCTGTCTCTGCCAGGGCTACGCGTGGTTCAAGCTGTCCGATCAAGGAGATCCGGCGGCACCCTCAGGTGAGCCTTCCGAGGGGTCCGGGCTCCGCGGTACGCGAGGAACCCCGGGGAGACGTGGTGAACCCCTGGGCCGGGGCTTTTCCGTTTTGGGCCTTTACCTCTTCTTCCAGAAAAAGGGTGCGCAGAAGAGGGCGCGAACAGAGGTCAGTCTTTTGGTTCCTGCTGTACTCGTCTCTCTGCAGCTTTGCTGCTCCGCGCGGCTCCGCACATTAGTTTGGGCACTTCAGCCCTGCACTGGGATGGGAAGTTTCTGGCTCCTGAGTTCCATAACGCACGCGTTACCGCGTACACTTTTTCTTCTCAGTAGCAGCCCCTAGTGTCGGGCCAAGGTGCAGTTCTTTGCATCGGTCACCGCAGAATTGGTGTGGTGCTGGTGCCAGGCAGCAGGACTACCCTGCGTTTGAGAAAGCCGCATTCAGAAGTTTTTCTCGCCTGGGATTAGGTTCCTGGCCGGTGTGATGTCTCGGTATTTACATCAGTGTCAGAGCCGTTATAGCGGTTTCCGCGCAGCAGTTGCTAACAGGGCCACCACCAGGCCCTGGGCAGCCCGGGTCCTGGTGAGAGACGCGTTGCTTATGCTGAGTGGTTTTCCTGGAGCTGGGAAAGACGCTCACTCACACTCACCCTAGTCCACAAAAAGGCTTCTGCCTGGGAGTGGGGAGGGGCTGCCTGTGTTGAGAGCTAGCTGGGCTCTGACCATTTCTCCCTTCCCTCACCCCCTCTAGGATGACCGAGTGGGAGACAGCTGCACCGGCGGTAGCCGAGACCCCTGACATCAAGCTCTTTGGGAAGTGGAGCACTGATGATGTACAGATAAATGACATTTCCCTGCAGGTGAGCAGGATGTTAAGGTCTTCCCCCTGGAAAATGTAGGTTCTTCCAGGAGGGGAAAGTTTTAGTTGTCCCAATAAGTCAGCAGTTGAAGCGATGACAGGAAAAGGAGGGAGATCGCTGGACTTGCACATCCATCTACTTCTTACCCTTACCCTCTACTGAGCCCTGAACTTAGAGCTTTCCTTCTGAGCTGCACCCCTAGCCCTTTTCTGTTTTTGAGATGTCCTCTCACTGACTAAAGTTTCCTGAGCTGGGCTCAAACTTGATCCTCCAGCCTCAGCCCCCTAGTATGCTGGGATTACAGGTATGTGCCACAATACCTACCTACATATCTTTGGGGGGCGGTACCAGGGATTGAACTCAAGACCTTGCACTTGTGAGGTAGACAGGGACACCACTGAGCTAAATCCCTGGCCCTTCTGAATTTTGAATTCTATCCCATTGGTCTCTGTGTCTTACATTTATGCCAGTAGCAGAGTCTTGATTACTGTGTAAAGTTTTAAAATCAGTAAGTGTGAGTGCTTCTGCTGGGGAGTGGGTTTTGAACCCAGGTTCTTCCCACTGAGTTACATCCCCCTTTTTGAGACAGGGTTTCCTAAGTCACTCGTGTGCACAGACTGGGCTCCTTTTGATCCTGCTTCAACCTCCCATAGTGCTGGGATTACAGGCATGTGTCACCACACCTGCTTTATTCTTGCTCCCGTACTCATTTACAGAAAAATTTTTCTTCCTACCAGAGCTTCATGAGTTTCATGGACTTTAGGAACTGTTGCTTTTTGTTTTGTTTTGTTTTCTGGTATTGAGGTCAAATTCAGGACCTTTTGCTGGGCGTGGTGGTGCACTCCTGTAATCCCAGCACTTGGGAGGCTGAGGCAAGAGGATCGCTGTGAGTTCGAGACTAGCCTGGGCTACACAGTGAGTTCTAGGTCAGTCTCAACTACATAGTGAGACCCTGTCTCAAATAACCAAAAAAAAAAAAACCTCAGGACCTTTTGCTTACAAGTCAGGCACAGTGCCACAGAGCTAAATCCCCAGCCCCAGGAACTACTGCTTTTATTGTCACCAGCCCCCCCCCCACACTCCTATTTGAGATAGGCTGGCCTTGAACTTGGATTGATCCTCCTGTCTTGGCCTCCCAAGCACTGAGGCTACCCCTCCTTTTATTAAATGTTGTATTTTGTTCTTTTATGTTTATATACAAATATAAATGAGATTTTTTTTATTTACTCTTTTTGTATTTATTAGAGGTAAGGTCCCACTACGATATGTAGTTCAGTCTAGCCTCCAATTCTGCTGGGATCTTCCTTTCCTGCCTGAGCCTCTCATGCTGGGATTACAGGCCTGCCCCACCATGCTTGGTTCCCTTTGTTTTAAAAAGAATGAAAATATTTGTTGGGCTGGGGATTTGGCTCAGAGGTTCCACTGCCTGCCTCACAAGTGCATGGGCCTGAGTTCAATCCCTGGTGCCAAAAAATATATATATTTTGTTGCCTCTAGAGATACCGCAGGAGTTATGAACTATACCTAAAGGACAAGTCAGGCGTATTCATTCTGAATGTCAGATATTTATTTTTCTTTCATAGTTTTGTTTGGGGAGGTCTGCAAACTTTTTTTTGGTGGTGATGGTGGAACCAGGACCTCACACATGCTAGGTATACACTCTACCACTTACCTGCAGATTCCATGCCCAAACTTCATTAAGGGACCAAATAGTAAATGTTTCAGGCATCACAGGTCACAGTGGGTCTTATTCATGAATCAGTTGTGTATTCTGTTTTTGGTACAACCTTTTAAAAATGTAAGCATAATTTTTGCTGTTCCTGCTCTGCTGTCAGGGCTGGAATTTAAAAGGCAATGTGGCCCTAGAGTTCTCACAGTGAACTGGTACCCTAACTTCTTTCTAGGGTGGATGTTGGACAGCTGTGCTGTTTTCCCATTGTTCCATGTAATTCAAATAATGACTGTGTGTGTGTGTGTGTGTCCATTTGAGATGGTCTTGCTAAGTTGCCTGGGCTAGTCTGGATCCTTGTAATCCACTTGCTTCAGCCTCCTAAAGTGCAAGGTAACAGTTGTACCATCATACCTTTTTATTTTTTAGGCTGAATTTTGCCAAGTTACCCAGGCTGGGCTTCATCTTGCAGTTCTCCTTCCTCAGCCTCCTAGATTGCTGGGATTAAAAGCATGCACCACTATGTCCTGCTTGCTTGTGTACATTCTCACATGCAAATGATACAGTGGCCTCAGCTCCTCTGGTGGGATGATCAACAGCAGTCCCCTTGGTACACATAGCTCCTTTGATTCCATCTTTTTTTCATCTTCAAGGTTAACATTTTGGCATTTTTTTCTAGACATTTTCTTTCAAAATACTGGCCGTCAGTGTGAGGGAGTGGTTCCCCTCTATAATGGACATTCTGCAGTATGTAGAAACACTTTAGTTGTCAAAACTGAGGGTGTCAGGCACACACTCCTATAATCCCAGTGAATCAGGAGGCTGAAGTGTGGGCCCAGCCTGGGAATATTAGTCAGACTCTCTCAAAAAATTGAAAAAGGAAAGGGCTCGGAATTTAGGTCAGTGACACAACCCTAGCAAGTGCAAGGTCCTGAATTCAATTCCAGTACAAAAAAAACAACAAAAAAGCCAGACATGGTGGCACATGTCTGTGATCCTAGCACTTGAGAGAGGTTGAGGCAAGAGGGTTGCTTGAATTAGAAGGCCCTGTCTCGTAAAAACCTAAAAAACAAAATATTCCCCCCTGGTATCAGGGATCATACTCAGACCTTGAGCTTGCTAGGCAGGCACAGTGCCACTGAGCTAAATCCCTGCCCCCCCCCAAAAAAAATTTTATTTTAAAGGGCTGGTGATACGGCTCAGTGGGAAGGCTCTGGGTGCAGTCCCTGGCGCTACAAAAACAGGGGGATGCTGCTAACATCCTGTGGTGGGTACTATAGTCTGCTCCCAGGTGTTCAGAGTGTAGTTAAGGGAACATTATAAAATGTGGAGTCACATTCCTTACTTCTCTACCAACAGCGTGTTCCTGTTAGTGACCTGGCAAGTGGGATTCACATTTGTGTCCCCTGGGTTGGCAGAGTGGGGTTGTGGGCAGCTGGGGCCCCCTTGTGGAATGCTAGGTCCGTCCCTGGCAGAGCCCAGCCTGTTCCTGACAGTGCCCCTCCACCTGTCCAGGATTACATTGCTGTGAAGGAGAAGTATGCCAAGTACCTGCCCCACAGTGCGGGACGCTATGCTGCCAAGCGCTTCCGCAAAGCACAGTGCCCCATTGTGGAGCGGCTCACTAACTCCATGATGATGCACGGCCGCAACAATGGCAAGAAGCTCATGACCGTGCGCATCGTCAAGCATGCTTTCGAGATCATCCACCTGCTCACCGGCGAGGTAGGGCTTGGGGTGGAGGCTGGGCCTTAACACCTGCCAGATACCCAGCACACACACTGGTGTTGGTGTATCGCCTGCTCACAGCCCCTTCTCTGCCAGAACCCTCTGCAGGTCCTGGTGAACGCCATCATCAACAGTGGCCCCCGGGAAGACTCCACACGCATTGGGCGAGCGGGTACAGTGAGGCGACAGGCAGTGGATGTGTCCCCACTGCGCCGGGTGAATCAGGTGGGTCTGGGGCCTGCGTGGGGAGCAGGGCAGGAACAGCCACTAGGGCTGGGTGGAATCCCATCTGGGCAGATAGGTTCATCCATTCCTGGTACATGTTTTACCTGGAGCCTCACTTCCTCCAGGAAAGCTTCCTGGATTCCCACCCTGTGCCATCCAGGCTCTTAACACCCCCCCACCCAACTCGGTTTTGTCCTATTTTTAGCAAGTGGTTTACATTCTGTAAAATGGGAGGGACTTTGCTGGGGATACTCTTTCTTCTTGGCCCATCTAAGCTTCCATTCTGAAGATTCTCTTAACCACTTGAATAGTGTAAGAGCAAGCAAGTTTGGTGAAGATCTTTCGCATCTTGGTGTGGTAGTATACTTGGCAGGTTGGGACAGAGGGATCTAGGAGGATGTCAGCTCCCCCTTACCAAACTTGCCCAGTTTGGCTGGGATGACATGTTTAGCTGGCATTGTTGAGGTTGGGCCAGGTGCTGGAGGATCTCAGTCTAGCTGGTTTATCCTTGCCCGGTGCTCTGCAGGCCATCTGGCTGCTGTGTACAGGTGCTCGGGAAGCTGCCTTCCGGAACATCAAGACCATTGCTGAGTGCCTGGCAGATGAGCTCATTAATGCTGCCAAGGTCGGTGGGGGGGTTGAGTTTTGGGGTGGGCATGGGGGTTTATCCACCACTTAGAAGTGACACCTGTCTCCTTGCAGGGCTCTTCTAACTCCTATGCCATCAAGAAGAAGGATGAGCTGGAGCGTGTGGCCAAGTCCAACCGCTGAGTTCCCAGCTGCTGCCCAATAAACTGTGCCCATGGGGCATCCCTGCCATTTGCTGTGTTGTCTGTGAGGGGTGGGGGGTCTGAAAGTCTTAGGGATGCTTACCTCCGGGTACAGCTGTTGGATCGTGGGAGCTGTGATGGGTCTAGAGGTGGATGCAGTTGAAAGCCCTCCTGTCCAGAAGGCACCAGGAATGCACAGGGTGGAGTGCCTCCCTGGGGGTCTGGCACATTGGTATGGACTGCACAGGGTCTTGGGGCGTTCCTGAGGGCATTCCTTGGACCCATCCCTAGGTGAAGGAAACAGGCCTGGTGGCTGCCAGCCTTATTCTGCAGTTGCCCTGGCCCCTGCAGGCTGCCTGCCTGAGTACACGGCCGCACCCCAGACCCAGCAGGCCCTCCACTGCACAAGTTTCCCTCATGAAGAGAGGCTCCCACCCTCTACCTTACAGTCACTAACAGGCGCCCCCGTCATCCTCCTAGTCAGACTGGTGCTCGCCCTGGGTGGAGGGTGGCCCGACGGGTTCCACAGGTGCCTGGGGGCGGCGGCCCCAGCCAGGCCCCCACCCCAGGGAGGGACATAGATACTGGGCCTCCCTAGGCAGTCGGATCACAACAGGGAACCGGCTGCAGACCGGAGGATTTGCCAGGTACGGGCAGCGGGCCGGGCCTTGCACCCTTGCTGGGTTCCTGTCCTTTCCACGAGCTCTCCGGATCCCTATCTAGCTGGCATTGTTCTTTCCCGGTGTCTTCCTAACTTCTTAGCTCACTGGCGTCTTCTCACCTTCCAGCTCCTTGCTGTCTTAGACTATTCTGCTCCTTAGTGCATCTTTCTCTGTGCCCAGGCTCCTGGGGGTCCCGGGTCGTCCTTTTCCACTGCCCAGGGCCTCGTAGACGGTTCCCATGCCGTGTCCTCGGCCACCCTGGCTCCGCCGCCCGCGTACCCCCCAGGGCGGCACAGAAGACGACGGGGAGGAGCAGGACGACAGCCCCAGCGTCGGCCCCATGCTGTCCCCCGCGTCCCCCACCGAGTGCCTCATCTGCGTGTCGTCCTTCGACGGCGCCTTCAAGCTGCCCAAGCGCCTGGACTGCGGCCACGTCTTCTGCCTCGAGTGCCTGGCGCGCCT
>NW_022900931.1:68802872-68811526 GCF_012274545.1 Fukomys damarensis
TCGCCCGCAGCTCGTGGTTCTGGGCCCCGTGCCCGCGGTGCCCTGGACCCCGGCCAGGACGACGGGGACCACGGAGGGGCAATCCGAGAGGACCTGGGGAGCCGACCTCGGGACCTGGGAAACAGAGCGTGAGATGCAGGGAGCAGAGACCCGGACCTGGGGCCCAGAGCCAGGAGCTGAGCCGGATCCCAGCTGGGCCCCACGGGCACGTGGCAGGAAGGCCAGGGGGATTCGATAATGGCCCTGTCTCCGGGCCTGCGACCTCCGTCATCCTGTTGGCACTTGACAGGGTGTATGGCAGGCACCCATTTCCTTAAGTGGGCCGCGAACCCCATCACGGAGAAACTGCAGTCTCCCCAGGGGCCTTATGGGAACACCCTGGAGACCTGGGGCCACCTGCAGCACCCCTCGGACTCCAGTTCCCATGGCCGTCAAGCTGAGGGTGCCCAGCCTGACCTTGGAAGGGTGCCACCTGCATCAGTGTGCACATCTGGAGGTTCTGGCCCACAAGTCCCTTGGACAGCTACAGGTGACTGCGCCACATCACTGCTTCTGCTCCCTGGACATTCGGAGACAATGGCCCCACTGCTAGTCTGAAATTCGATGTGTACTGCCTGCAGTCTGGTCCAGGTCCACAGCTGTGACCTGCACACCTGCCTGGAAGTCAGGCTTTGAAGGGCAGAGGTGACCTGGCTGGAGCTGGTGAGGGCCCCGCATCCACCTGGGCCCAAGTCCCAAATTGCTGTAGGAGTTTACCCTCTGCATCCTGGCTTCTAGATCTCAGTGACCAAACTTGCTGGCCAGCTGGAGAGCTCCCCATCTTCCCCAGTGACTGACTTTCCTCCTTCAGACTCCATCAGCCCTGCCAGCCCATCTCTTGTCTCAGCTGCCGCAGTGCACAGCAGCCAGCAGGGAATAGAGCTCCTGTCTGATTTGTTTACATGTGTTGTGTGTCCCCACCACAGCATGCGGTGGGTGCTGAATGGGTCATTGACCAGGGTGTGACAGCCTCGCAGGTGGCTGACAGGCAGCTTGGGAATGCCTGTGGGCACCCAGGCCCGAAGGCTCCCAGTGCCCTGGGCCCAGGCAGATCTACAGACCTAGTTAGGTACAAGCTGCTGCTTCCCAGTGACAGCCAGAGGAGCACCAGGAGTCCCAGGACCTGTCTTCCCAGACGGGTTCCTGGCCACACCTGTTGCCAATGGCACTTATTGGTCATAGGAAAGCACAGCCCAGCCTCACAGTAGGGGAACTTGGTCTGCAGGTGGTAGCTAGCCTGTTTTCTCTGCCTACTATAAAATATTAACCCCAACTCAAAGCCTCGGAATAACACACATTATTTTAAAAAATTTCTACCCTCCAGTACTGGGGATTGAACTTAAGGCCTTTGCACTGAGCTACAATCCTACACCTTTATATTTTGAGACAAGACCTTGCCAAGTTGTAAGTTACCCTGGCGAAGTTTGAACTTAGGGATTCACCTGGCCACAACAGGTCCATTTGCCTTTGTGCAAGCTGTGCTGTCTGCCAAAATATCAGCTCCTAAGTGTGCTTGAGGGTACAGATCTAAGGTTCCCTCTTCCAGGCAGCCTTCCTGGACCTCCTCCCGTACTGCCTCTTGGGTATACTGTGGTTTCTCCAGCCTCCCAGCTAGGAGCCTGTGGCCTCATGCTCTCCTTCCCTAAAAGGAGGCTGAGTTCCCTTTCCATATTCTCTCTGCACTCACACCCAGTGCATGCCCTCCCACTGGTACGCTGGCCTTGACACTGGGCCTCAGGCTCGGTGCTCCTCCCAGGAGGAAAGGGTGGCCGCCATGTCTGGCTCAAGCCCAGTATGGGTAGTAGTTCTCCTCTCTGAACCTGGGTGACAATAAACCCTCTGCTTTCTCAGAAGTCATTTGTCCACAAGTATTTATGGGGTGCCTCTTATATACTAAGGGTGCACCGGGCACCCAAAGGGATACACAGACAGAAACATTGTTTTGGCATTGCTCTCCGAATCGTGAGCCCCACCTACCCAAGCCTTTCCCAGGCTCCATCCCCCAGTTTCCTCCCGTTCTCCCCCAAGGACCTGAGGAGCAGAAGGGTCCAGGCTGACCAGCAGGGCAGCACATGGATCCAAAATCCAAGTCCAAGCCAGGCGTGGTGGCACATGCCTGTAATCCCAGCACCCGGGGGGCTGAGGAAGAAGGACTGCTGTGAGTTCGAGACCAGCCTGGGCTACACAGTAAGCTCCAGGTCAGACTCAACTACATAGACCCTGTCTCAAAACACAAACAAAATCCGAGTCCAGGTAGCTTCCGCATCTCAACAGCCCACCGTGGCAGCCCAACTCTGAGCTTCTCCTCCGCCTTAGTGTTCAGGTACAATCTGTCCTGTTCCCACAGGAAGCTAAAGGTCTTTTAAGGGATGTGGGCTAATCTGAAACTGAATTTTGGCCTCGGAAGGCTGTAACAACTGGTCCATCTCTGTTGAGAGCGCAGGTTCTCGGGGGAACAGACTGCTCTAAATGAGTGGTCAGGACGGGGAGGCTGAGGCTAGGGTGTCAGCCCGGTACCAAAAAATAAGTGGCCAATCAGAATGTTGAAGTGGGCATTTCTATAGAGATGCCACGTGCCTTCCTAGTGCCACAAGGTCCGGAGGAGTGCTCCGAGTGCTGCCGGCGGGCAGAACTGGGTGGGCGCCCCAATGCTGGCGGTCAATCGGGGACCAAAGGCTGGCGTTGCTATGACGACCACTAGGCGCGAGAGAGCAAGCCGCTGGCCTGGCCGCTGACACAGAAAAGAGGTGTAGGGAGCTGGACCACCAGCCACAGAGAAGCAAGGTCGCGGGGCATCAGAAGTGAATAATGAGGAAAAGATCCAGACAACAGCCGACCTCGCCAGAGAAAGGGGGTTCCTAAGGCCGAGCATTTAGCTCGGTGGTTCTGCCGCCTGCCTCGCAAGTGCAAGGACCAGAGTTCAATCCCTGGTACACACAAAAAAAACCCCAAAAAAACTTAAAACTAATTTTTAAAAAAGAGTACAACCTAAACTCACATTCGAACTCAGATTATGAAGCTATGATTTAACCCTTTTTGTGTTGAGGATTCAGTCTAGGGCTTGCACTGAATTACAGCTCCCACTGTTTCCTGTTTATCAATTTTTATTTTTATTTTTATTTTTTAGTACCGGGGATCTAACTCCGGACCCAGCGCTTGAGAGGCAGGCGGTGGAACCACTGAGCTAAATCCCTGGCCCTTGATTTTGACAGTCTCGCACAAGTAGCTAAATTGCTCAGGGTGACCTCCATCTTGAGACCTTCTGGCCTCAGCCTCCCTAGTAGCTGAGATTATATGTTTGAGGCCAGTTGTGTTAGGGACAGCTATGATTACATTTTAATTCTATCAGATTTCAGCACCGGTAGATACATAAAAAAGAGTGATGGAATGGGCTGTGGGACTTCACTACCTGGTGAATTGATTGTTCTTTCCCTCGAGTCATCTGGAATCTGGGTCCCCCTCCTTGGGGGCAGATGGGTCCTTTTGCGAGGGTAGAGTCTTGCTTTGTATGCCAGGCTGGCCTCGAATTCATGGCATTCCTCCTGCCTCAGCCTCCTTAGTACTAGGACTACAAGCATATGATATTAGGCTTTTCCAAAGAGTCGCTCAGTGGTGCCGCAACCTGCCTCACAAGCACAAGGTCTGGAGTTTGATTCCTGGTACCAAAAAACAAACAAACAAACAAACAAACTGGGCCAGGGATTTAGCTCAGTGGTTCAGCTCCCTGACTAGCAAGTGCAAGGTCATGAGTTTGATCCCCCGTACACACACCCCCAAAAAGAAACTCCCAGAAACTTTAAAAAAATATAGCTTAATTGAACTATTATTTGCATTCCATAGAATTTGCTCATTTATACTCTATTGTGCATTTTAGTACATTTACACAGTTCTGTATCACTAGTTATAGAACATTTTCAGAAATTAATATATATTAACAGTTGTAGCTTCTTCTCCCCTCAGTCTCCCACAATCTATTTTCTTATTAGTTGGGAGAGCACTTGCCTAACATGAAGATGGCCCTGGGTTCCATCCCCAGCATTGCAAAAATAAAAGATGTTGAGGAGATGAAGAAGACTGAACCATTGGGCAAGAGCCATCAGAAGCAAAGAGGAAACAAAGTGAAAAAGTAATGTACCAAGTTATTATCCCAGTTCCGGAATCAGTACCACTGTCACCCACACCTGGGTCCAGGTCTTAACTACAAGCTCCTTTCTAGTGCTTCACCACCAGGACCCAGTCACAGGAAGCAGACGGGAGAAGACTTTGGAGCCCATGAGACAGCAGTGTACAAGCTCTAAGTGAAGCTAAAGTTGCAGTCCCCAGAAAGCTGGTGATGTCAGGAACATGCAATGTCTTTAGAGGAAAGCCACAGAAATAGTCCAATTCAGTACAGTAGCACATGAAAAACTAGATTTGCAAGTTTTGGAGAAGGTCAAAGGGGAATCACTAGATTACTCTTCCATGGATGATGAAGATGATCCATTATGTTAAAATACATGTTCTCGTAACAGAAGAGTGGTGTGGGTGTATGATCATCATGACTTTGACACTGGCCATGTGAGCCAAAGTTCCTGTGACAGTGAAATGGAGCAAGAATCAACTGATAAAGACACAGGGAATGCAGACCTCCTTGATTCAGATGACAAAGAAAACAGCAATAGTACAACTTGACCAGCAGAGGAACTGTAAACAGGAACAAAGCAGAAATTCCAAATGAAATGTTGCAATTTTAAAACAGTGAGTTATATAGTACAATCTTTGGATTTCAGAAAGATTTACATTGGTCTCATATGTGGCAAAGAAAAGTAAACTGGTACTGCTGATGTCAACATTGAACCATGATGGAAATATTGATAGGAAACCTCAACAAAACAGAAGCCTGAGATGGAAACTTTCTTTTTTTTTTTTTGAGACAGGGTCTCACTGTGTAGTTGAGACTGGCCTGGAACTCACTATGTAGCCCAGGCTGGTCTCGAACACACAGCGATCCTCCTGCCTCAGCCTCCCAAGTGCTGGGATTACAGGCATGGGCCACCATGCCCAGCCCTGAAATGGAAACTTTCTACAAGAAACCAAAGTTGAAGCAGATGTTAATGAGCAATGCAGCAACTGTGATGTCACTCGAAACACAAAGCATTGGCCAATGTTTTTGTTTTACTTGTTCTTAAATATGTGTGGCATGAATATTTTAATAATTTACATAGAAAATGACAAGTGCAAAATATCACGCAGAAATTTTCTTAAAGGATTGGGACTGGAACTCTTTTTTTTTTTTTTTTTGGTACTGGGGATCGAAGTCAGGTCCTTGTGCTTGTGAGGCAGGTAGCGGAACCACTGAGCTTAAACCCTGGCCCCTCTTTTTTTTAATTAAATTTTTGGGACATTTTAAGTATATAGTACAGCTACATTCATCATTGGGATCTTGTACCTTTACATGATGTATCTTGGTTCTTTTTTTTTCCCCATTCCCCTGCCCTCCCTTCACCCCCTCCACCCTTCCCTATTTACAATGACTTTGTTTCCATTTTTTTCCTTTTCTCATATTTTTTCTTTCACCTACCCTTCTCACTTCCCCTACTCCTTTAGACCTTTTCTTCCTGTTTCACACTATCAATTATACATTTTGATCCTTATTTACACTTTTAGTTTTTCACACCAGAGAAACTATTCGGTATTTACTCATGTGTGTCCTATTTATTTCACTTAAGAGTATGGTCTCAATGTGTTTCCATTTAGCTATAAATGTCTCTAGTTTCTCATTCTTTATGGCTGAGTAGTACTCCATTTTATTTTTTAAAAACCCCACATCTTCTTTATCCAGTCTCCTATTGATGGGCAATTGGGCTGTTTCCAAGTTTTAGCTATTACAGACTGTGCCATTATAAATATGGGTGTACATATGTCACTGTGGTACTGATATAGGGAGAAGAGATGTAACTCCCAAACCTACTAGATAGCTGAAATGTGAGTTCATCATCTCTAAAATAGAAGAATGAATTCTAGGAACAACAGAGGGTAAAAGTAGGAAAAATTTATTGAGAGAAAGAAAGTTTCTATGAGAGACAGAAGGGGGACCAGAAAGTGGGCTGTCCGGGGACTGGAACTCTTAAGAGATTATTTACACCAGAGGAAAGACACTGGTGAGTTCAGGTGAACAGGCAGGTGCAGCATCACAAAGATCTACTACAACAACAGGAAAACCAAAAAGATGTCAACTGTGCCCTACAAGAAAGGACAGGAAAACAAAACATATGTGCTATCAGTGTGACTTGTGTATGGAACATGCAGCTGTCAAATGTGAAAACTGTCTTGGATGTGACAGGTGAAGCAAAGATTATTTCTGTGGTAGACTTTTATCTGTGGTTTCTTGTAGTTCACATAAGTTTTTAAAAAAATTTCTGACGTTATCTTTTATGTTTGCAAGCAAGTAAATAGCTGATGTCAAAATGTTGATGTCTATTCCAAGTACTCATTACATATTTATTTTATTCTATTGCTATCTTATTTCCCTGCTAAGTGCATGTTGTACAATATAGTAGAGAGCTCCTACAAAACAGGAAGAGAGGTAACAAGAATGGCCTACCTCATAGGAAGGAAAAGCTAAGCACATGTGCTGTCAGTGTAAGCGAGATGTGTGCATGGAACATGCAGTTGTCATGTGTGGAGGACGGCCTTGAGTGTGACAATTGAAGCAAAGCTCATATTTGTTTTAGCGTTCTATTGGTCTTATTGTAGTTAATACAGGAATTTATTTCTGATATTATCTTTTAGGTTTTTAAAGCAAGTACACAGCTGATGTGAAAATGTTGATGTCTATTCTAAATGCATAATACGTAGTAAGAATTTAATATCTTATTTTACTGATATTTTATGCTCCTGTTAACTACATACTGTATAAGAAACTCCTGAGAAAACAGCAAGACCAGTAAGACGTCAAGTACGTCCTACAAAAAGGCCAGAAAAGCAAAACACATGTGCTTTTAGTGTAAGCCATATGTGTGTATGGAATGTGCTATCATTTGTACAGACTCTTAGGTGTCATAACTGAAGTAAGTTATTTTTTTGATAAATATTTGTATTTTTATTGTAGTTCATATAAGAATTTGTTCCTAGACTTTGTACACCAAAAAACTCAACGCTGAAAATTTTGATGCTTTTTTAAGAGATTTTAATTTTAATTTTATTTATTTATTTATTTTTGGTACTAGGGATCGAACTCAGGACCTTGCACTTGCATGGCAGGCGGGAGCACAACTGAGCTAAATTCCTGGTCCTAGAATTCCTTTTTTTTTTGGTATCGGGGATCGAACTAGGATCCTTGCAATTTCAAGGCAGGCGGCAGAACTAAATCCCTGGCCCTCTTGATGCTTTTCTAATAATCTTAATTTTTAACACGTGCCTTCCAAGCATAAGGACCCGAGTTTAATATCCAGTACCCCCCCAAAAAAATTCAATACTTAAAAATAAAGAAGATTGAAGGGGCGTGGTGGCACACGCCTGTAATCCCAGCACTCCAGAGGCTGAGGCAGGAGGATCGCTGTGAGTTCGAGATCACCCTGGTCTTCACAGTGAGTTCCAGGTCAGTCTCAACTACATAGTGAGACCCTGTCTCAAAAAACCAAAAAAAAAAAAAAAAAAAAAAATTTTTTTTAAGACTTCTGACCCCTGGGTAGAATGTGAGAGGGTACCGATACAGCTGCTTGGAAAAGGAGGTGGTATGGTCTTCCCAAACCACCACCAACAACACTGGAAAAGCAGAGGAAGAAACATCTGGTTTGGGAGGATGAGGAAGATAGTGGCCTGATCCTGCATCTATCCACGGAGTGGCTGCGGGACGCCGAAGACAATACATCCGAGACTCAGCCGCGATCTCCTCTGACACTCACGCTCCCCAGGGGCACACTGAAATGGCCGGGACGCTCGACCCCAAGTCCGGCATACATAGAGCTACACTCCTTTCCGAGCCCCGGGCTCCCGTTCTCTGGACCAAACAGAGCGGAGCTACGAAGAGAACATTGACCGCGGCCAGGGCGCGCCTAAGGCCCGGAGGCGGAATTCCCTGGACTCTTGAGCCTTCCCCACTAGGGCCTCCGGGAGCCAGAGGGTCCTGCTGGACGCCACTGGAGAAAGGAAACGACCCCCACGACTCTTGTAGGTCCAAAGCCACAGTGGAAAGTCGATACCGGAACCAGGGACTTAGTTCAGTGGTGCCGCCGCGTGCCTAGCAAGCACAAGGTGCCGAATTTGATCCC
Source organism: Fukomys damarensis (assembly GCF_012274545.1). Classification (NCBI taxonomy): domain Eukaryota; kingdom Metazoa; phylum Chordata; class Mammalia; order Rodentia; family Bathyergidae; genus Fukomys; species Fukomys damarensis. The sequence continues at coordinate 68,811,164 of NW_022900931.1, forward strand.
CGGTACACTCCCTAAAAAGAAAGAAAATCGATATCGGAAGTCCCTCCGGCTCGACCTGGCCGGGAACAACCCTCCTGAGCCGTCATTGGCCCGTCTGTATGGACGCGAGGCGAGATGTTTTATGGGAAGTGTAGTTCGCACCGCATCCGCCGGCAGATAGCCGGTCCATCCACTATCACCTTGGCAACGACCAGAGCGCCAGTGCAGAGGGGAAGTGACGTTAGGCACCGGCAGTAGGAGCCATACGGGATTTCCGGCGCTGCGGGCGGTTTTCTGTAAGCTGTGGGTGGTGGGTTCCAGGGACTGCGTCATAGGTCGCCCCGGCCGGGAAGAGGCTTGGGCACCGCGCCTCTGCAGGCGCCG
>NW_022900931.1:68811731-68815955 GCF_012274545.1 Fukomys damarensis
CGGTGTGCCTGGCCCAGCGGGGAGGGCGCTCAGGCGCGGGGCAAAGGAGGGACCCGGCAGGCGGGAGCTAGGACGGGGACCCTGCTGGGCCCAGCGCATCAGTTGATGGCGTCTGCCCATCCCAGCCGGTGTTGCCTAGCTGGAGGCAGTGTCCAGTTGCGACACCAGAGACACCAGGGACACCAAGGGCCCCATTGTCCCAGCGAGGTAAGGGATCTGGGAGAAGGGAGGGACGAAGGGGTGTATGGTGGGGTAAGGTGGGGACCCTTAGGGAGAGGAACTCTGGGTGACTGCAGGACCCTGAAACACAGGTCTAGGGCCTGCAATGTCCGTCTGTCCATATCTGGTTGTTTTCTGCCCACCGTTGACCTTATCTCGGCTGAACTCGCCATTGCAGGGCTTGGTGATATTTGAGGATGTGGCTCTGCATTTCTCCCAGGAGGAGTGGGGGCTTCTCAGTGTGGCCCAGAGGAGCCTGTACCGTGACGTGATGCTGGAGAACTTTGCTCTCATTAGCTCTCTAGGTAAGTCTTCCTCCTTACCATCTCTACTTTTTTACCTGGAGAAGGTTTTGTCCACAACAAAGCTCCTTCTGGTTCCCTGTGGTGGGATTGGGGTGTGTGCCTTCTCAGCCTCTCTCAGAGCAGCCTGGTTAGCAGCCCAAACACCTGTTTTCCCTGATAGAGCAGGATTTGTGGGTCAGTAATTTCACAGTTTGGCTGCCAAATTCCACTCAGCTCTGCCTCCCTGGTCCTGTGACTGTGCTAGAACATGACTCCTGTGTGCTCTAGATTTTGCCTTCTTCCTCCAGAAGATATTTTACAGAGCCCTCCCTGGACCAGACTTGAACCATGACTTTGAATCCATAGATCACTGGGGGCACTATTGCCATTTTAAATCTTTTAGATCAAACATGACATGTCTTTCCATTTATGTAGCTCTTTAATTTTTTTCAACACTATCTTGTACTTAAGTGAATAAAATGTCTATTTTATGTGTGTGTTATGTGTGGTACTGGGGATTAAACACAGGCCCTTCATACTGGCCTATATCCCCAGCCTTTATTTTTTTTTTTGAGACAGAGTCTCACTGCGTGGTTCAGGCTAGCCTTGAACTCCCTATGTACCCCAGGCTGACCTTGAACTCTCCATAATCCTCCTGCCTCAGTCTCCTGATTTCTGGGATTACCCTTTTGTTTTCTCTTGTTTTTTGGGACAGGGTCTCACTAAGTTATTACATTGCCCAGGTAGGACTCAAATTTGTGATCTTCCTGCTTCGATTTCCCAGAGGGCTGGGATTATAGGGATACACAACCAGGCCTGGTTTCGTTTCTTTTCTTTTTTTTTTTTTTCCCTTCTGGTTTTTTGTTTTTGAGCCCAAGCTCACCTCCAACTTGCAGGAATCCTCCTTCCTAAGCCTCCCAAGTAACTGGGATTACAGGCATGCACCATCATGCCTGGCTATTTTCTTTATTTTTGGATTATTCATTGCTAGTTGTAGAAATACATTTGGCTTTTACATATTTGTCTTATATCCTAAAGCCTTGTTGAATTTTTAGTTCTTACAGTTATGTAGTGGATTCCTTGGTATTTTCTTTTTATAGGCTCCTGTCATCCTTGACTAGAGATCCTTGTTTTGATCTTATCTTTAAGGGAAAAGCATTCAGGTTTTCACTGTTAAGCATGATGTAGGCCTGGGATGTAACTCAGTGGTACTGTGCCTGCCTGGCAAGCACAAAGTCCTGAGTGTGATCCTGGGTACACCCTGCAAAAAAGCATGATGTTAGCTGTTTGTGTATTGCAGGTGCCCATTTCACATTAGGAAGCTCCCTTTCTTTCCTAGTTAGTTGAATACATTTGTCATGAAACATCATTAGATTTTATCAAATACTTTTCCTACATCTGTTGTATGTGGTTTTTACCCTTTCTTTTATGAGTTGGTATATTACAGTAATTGATCTTCATATATTCAGCTTTGTATTAATAGGATAAGTTTATTTCATGGTTTATAACACTTCTTTTTGTGCTTCTGGATTTAGATTGCTAGAATTTTTTAAAAAATGTTTACATTGACATGTAATACTCACGTTATTTATTTATTTATTTATTTTTGGTATCAGGGATCAAACTTGGGTCCTTGTGCTTGTGAGGCAGGCACCGGAACCACTGAGCTAAATCCCCGGTTCTAGATTGCTAGAATTTTGAGAAATTTCACATCTGTATTCATGGAATCTATCAGTAGTATAGTTTTCTTTTAACATATGAGGATAATTTTAAGTGTGAGAGTAAAATTTTGATTTCAATAATCAGGCGGGAAGCATTCCTTCCTATTTTAAGAGTTTGTGAAGTGTTGATATTCTTACTTCAGTATTATTAGTATTCACCATTGAAACATCTGGACCCGGGCTTTTTTAAAATGACAACAAAAATTCTTTAAGTTCATTTATATTTTTTATTCTTCTTCAGTCAGTTTTGGTAGTTTGTTCCCTGACAGAAGAACAGAGTACCTTGACCATTGCGACACCCAGCCAGCTGCAGGTTTTCCCAGCAGGTTTCAGCCCAAGCCAAGATCTTGACTGTTCCCAGGAACTGACAAAGGTATTTAAGTTGGTGCCAAAACACTGACAGATACAGGCCCTGTCCCTTATCCTGAGTCAGTGATGGCAAACCTTTTGGAGCTTCGATGATAGAAAGAGCTCACTGCAGTACCTTTGCCATAGGTTCACCACCACTGGCCTAAGTTCAAAATGCTGATAGAACCTCCATGCCATGACTCCCTCACTGTGGACATATTTAGGTAAAAGATCTCTCTCTTGCCTCCTCTTGGGGGTATACTTTAGGCACTATAAACAGTTTGGACTGATCACCCTGGGCTCTAGTGGTTCTTTCTTTGGAATACCAGTGAGCCCCTTGTATAAACTCCCCTGCCACAGCTTTTGTGGTAAGACTCTCAAGTTTGGCCAGATGAAACATTCCCATTTGTAAATTAACACCTTTCCTTCTTTCTCTCCTCTCTCACATTATCTAGGTCAGTGATAGCAAGCCTTTTAAAGATTTCAATGATGCAAACAGTTCACTGTGACATGTGTGCCATAGGTTTGCCACCAATGATCTAAGTAAAGGTTTATCACCTTGTTGATCTTTTCTGAAGACCAAATTTTGGTTTTGTTGATTTTATTTATTTAATGAATTTTACTTTATCTTATTCCCTCCTCAAGCCCCCTCCCCTCCCTGTGATCTTATTTTTTTAATCTGTATTTCATGTATTTCTACTGCTGTCATTATGCCCTTCTACTAACTTTGGATTTAGTTACTTTTCTTGTCCTTTGAGGTATTAATTGGTTTGAGATCTTTTATATTTTATTTAATTATTTTTTTATTTAGCTATGTAGCCCTCTGTCTTCCCGCCTTCGCCCCTCAAGTGTAGGTTTTAGGCTTGTGCTGCCACACATTTCTTTTTTGGTTTGAGACATGGTCTCGGTGTACCCCAGGCAAGCCTCCAACTCACGATCTTCCTGCTTCAGCTGCCCAAGTACTGGGATTACAGGCAGGTATGAGCCAGTATTACTAGTGAGATCTTTTGAAATATGGTTATTAGGGGCCGGGGATTTAAATGAGTGACAAAGTACTTGCTTAGCATATGTGAGGCTCTGGGTTCTATCACCAGCACTGCAAAAAGAAAAAGAAGAAATGTGAGTGTTTTGTATTCTATTCCCTCTGTTGCTTTTGTTGTATACCATAATTTTTGGTGTGTTGTATTTTCATTGTCATTTATCTCAAAGTACTTTGTAACTTTGTGTGACTTTTTTCTTTCACTTCTTGGTTATTTAGGAGTATTTTGTTTAAATTCCACAAATTGCTCTTTATTTCTGTTTTAATTCCTTTGTGGACACAGAATGTACTTTGTATGATTTCAATCCTTTTGAAGTCTTTTGAAGATTGTAGGTCCTAGCAAATAGTATTTTCTTTGGACTTTTCCACATGTGTACAAATATGCGAGGGGAATGTGGACCTGTTGTGGTTAGTTGTCATGTTCTATAGATGTTGTCAGTCTAGTTGTTTTCTGTTGTTGACCAAGCTTCTGTGTCCTTATTAATTTTCTTCTTCATGGTTTCACCCATTATCAAAAATGAAAATTGAAGTCTCCAATGATTATTAAATTGTCTTTTGTATGTTAATTTTGCTTTGTAAGAGAGGTTTTTTTTTTTTTTTTTTTTTTTTTTTG
>NW_022900931.1:68816021-68825272 GCF_012274545.1 Fukomys damarensis
ACCACTGAGCTAAATCCCCGGCCCATTTTTATTTTTTTATACATGTAAATTTTTTTTCAGCTTGAGTTGAGTTTATTGGTACATTTTAGGGATACAGTACAGTTACATTCTGTGTTGGGATGTTGTACCTCTACATGACAAGTCTTGGTTCTCATTTTTTCCCCTTGTCCCTGCCCTCTATACATGTAAATTTTACACCCCCACCCCCACCTCCTGTGCTGGGGATTGAACCTCAATTGGTTTTTTAAAAATTTTTGAGGTAAAGTCTAAGTGACTTAAGTTGCCCAAGCTAGACTCAAACTGGGATCCTTCTGTTCAGTCTGCCACGGTTCTGGGATTACAGTTGTGTACCACTGTGCCCAGCTGAGACCCTGTTTTAAAATTAAAACTTTTTGTTTACAAAGAGCCACACATGCTGGTACACACCTATAATCCCACTACTCGGGAGGCTATTGCAAAATGATGTCAGGTTCAAGGCAGACCATGTCTTAAAATAGACTAGGACGTAGCTCAGTGGTAGGGCACATGTCTAGTATACTTAAGGCACTAGGTGTGCTGGGTGTGGTGGCACAGTCCTGTAATCTCAGCACTCAGGAGGCTGAGGCAGGAGGACCTGCAAGTTCAAAGCCAGCCTGGGCTACATAGTGAATTCAAGTCCAGTATGAACTACTTGCCTCAAAAAAGAAAGAAAAAGGGCTGAGGGTTTAGCTCAATGGGACTGTGCCTGCCTCATAAGCTCAAGGTCCTGAGTTTGATCCCTGGTACCAACAAAAAGAAAAAAGAAAAAGGCACTAGGTTCAGACCCAGTCCTGCCCCCGCCTCCGCATATGTTTACTGAGCTACATGGGGATGTTGAGCCATGGTGTGCAGTTGGGTATGTGACATGCTTAGCATAGCAGAAGCCAGAGGTCTCCCTGGAGAAAGGCCCGGTAAGTGCAGGAAGTTCTTCAAGTACAAGAGCTTTGTTCTTCACCAGAGCCCAGAGTGGAGAGAGGCCCTTTCTGTGTAAGCATTGAGGAAAAAAAACCTATGAGGCCCACTCAGGCCTATACCAGCACTGTCCTTGGTTTGTAGACCTGAGGTGCCTGGGTGTCAGGGTTAGGCTCATGATAGGCTGGGTGCCTGTGTACACTGGGGTGTGGTATTATACTCAGGGACCACCATCCCCCTTCTCCCTCTACACACTGCCATCCTGCCATCTCCATTCCGTGACTTGCAGGCTGTAGATGGCCCACCTATACCCTTGTCTCAGTTTCCCCTTCTCTGTTCCTGGGCGAGGCTGTGCACTAGTGACCATTCTGTGTGTAATGTGAAATATGCACATATCTTTAAATAGTACTGAACACTAGCTGATGTTTACACAGTACTTAAACACCAGCTACTATTTTACAGTCCAGTTTTGCTAAGACTAAACCTCTGCCTCTTCACAATGCTTAGCTGACATGAGCTACTGAGTCCCTGTTGAAATCCTCTATAGAGGACTCAGGGACCCCAGCCCTCTTCCCTGTACTACACCTCATGTGTTTGTTTGTTACTGAAGATTAGACCCAGAGCTTTCTTATTGAACTACATCCCCAGTTCGTTGTTATTTTGAGATGATCTTGCCAGGTTGCCCGAGCTGGGCTTTGACTTGCAATCTTCCCACATCAACCTTCCAGAGTGCTGGGATTCCAAGCATGCATCACCATGCCTAGCTCTGTTTTTGTGTCCTCATCTGAGTTTAAGTCATTCCTCCTCTGTCATTGATAGCTCAGCACATCCTCACCCAGATCTTCCTGGGTGACCACCCTTCAATTCCATGGGTGATGCATGTACTTTCTTCCTGCATTCCAATTCCAGAAACTGACTTGGCTTTCAGGTTGCTTGTGTAGGGTGAAGGATGAAGCTCCTTCCAAGCAAGTGAAGAGTTGTGGAATCCATGTGGGAGAGCATCCCCGCACATGTGAAGAGCAGGGTGACAACCCAGCCACTAAAGGCCTCTGGCCTCAAGTCCCCCTGAATGAGGGGAAAATACGAGGGAGCCTTGAGCAGAGGCCAGCCCTCCCTAGCCCCAGTCAAAAGCCACAGCAGGGCATCCATGCCACACAGAAGCCCTTTAAGTGCAGTAACTGCAGAGAAAGCTTCCTGAAGGCATTTGCTCTCCTCAACTATCTGATAGCCCACCCTGAAGAGCGGCACTTCCAATGCCCAGCAGGCAGAAGTGTCCCCACCAAGAACTCAGCCCTCCCTGATGACCAGAAAGATCCGCATGAAGAAGATGCCCATGTGTGTGGTGAGTGTGGGAAAGCCTTCAGCTATGCATCCAAACTGAGGAAGCACCAGAAGATTCATATGGGCATACGGCCTTTCCAGTGCAGTGAATGTGGGAAGACCTTCAGCCGCAAAGATGCTTTGGCACTGCATGAAAGAACTCACACTGGAGAGCGGCCGTATGAGTGCAGCAGGTGTGGCAAGGCCTTCAGTGTGCTCTCTACCCTCATTCGGCATCGGAAGGTCCACCTTGGAGAAAGGCCCTATGAGTGCAGGGAGTGTGGAAAGTTCTTCAAGTACAACAAGAGCTTTGTTCTTCACCAGAGAGTCCACACTGGAGAGAGGCCCTTTGTGTGTGAGCACTGTGGGAAAACCTACGTCACCCGTTCAGGCTTGTACCAGCACTGGAAGGTCCACACTGGAGAGCGACCATACGGGTGCAGCCTGTGTGGAAAAACCTTCACCACCCGCTCCTACCGCAACCGGCACCAGCAGTTTCACACTGGGGAGAGGGCCTACACGTGCACTGAATGTGGGAAAGCCTTTAAGCACAGTTCTACCCTGCATCAGCACAGGAAAATTCATACCGCAGAGGCCTCTGTAGGCCAGCGCAGGCGGAGATGCCACAAGCGACTAGCAACTGGCTCAGCAGGAGAAACCTCATCCCAGAAAGATGGGGAAAAGCAGCCTTTGTGAGGGTGCTATCTGAAAGAAGTGAGGCCTCCTACACCCAGATGCCATCCTGCACTCCACCTGACCCTGGGAGATTCCATGCATGCCACCTGCATGGGAAGCTTTGGGAGCCACACTGCATTCTCTGCCTGTTCCAGCTGTTGGCACATCACTATTGGCTCCTGTGACAGAAGCCATCCCACCTCCAACAGGCAGGTTCCCACTGTGTATGTAGTCACCCCTCTATGTCCAGGTAAACTGACCTCATCCCCCCTATAGGAAGGAACTGTGAATGTTGGAGCCCACGACAGGCCTCCTCTTCCTCCCTGTGACTGAGAGGTGTGGACAGGACTGTACTGGCCAAGAGGAGCTAAGCCATCTTCTTGGAAGCGTCTAGATCTTACCATTTTCATAGACACTCAACACCGCTTGTGGTAGTTGTCCTACCATGGCAGATGCTACTTCTTGCTGCTTGGGAAATGTAATAAAAGCCTTAAGTCATATTTTGTAGTTGGGGTTCTGATTCATGTGTGTGTGACACATGTGTGTTGGGGGTTAGGATCTGAACTAGGCTCTCACACTGTGAGTAGAGAATCACTTTCCTGGGTTCCTGGGCTCTCGTCTGCCTTGGTAGGGACTGCAGGATGGCAGAGAGCAGCTGTGGTCAATGTTAGCCAGTCTGATGTTGGGCTCTCTTGTGGGATGGAGCAAGAAAACCCTGTACTTATGGGATGTGGCTTCTGAGACCCAGCCAGTGTCTTTGGATGCTGTGCTAGGAGTACTGTTGTGTACCACTGCACCTGGTTCCACTCACCTTCTTTGTCAGGTATTCAGTGCACATGCCTCTGGCTGGTATAAGTAATCACTTGAAAGTCATAGGATGTGGGTTGAATGAAGCATGCTAATGAGTCAGCCAAAGGACTTGCCAGAATGTGAGCAGAGGGGCTGTCTTGTCCCAAAAGGTAAGATTTTGCAGCCACCTTTCCTCATTTGTTTGTTTTGGGGGTTTTTGCTGTTGTTTTGCTAGCAGGGATTGAACTCTGGTCCTTGTACTTGTGAGGCAGGTGGCGAAACCACTGAGCGAAATCCCCAGCTATTTGGGTTTTTTTGAGACAAGGTCTCACTATGTAGTTGAGGCAAACCTTTAATTCACTCTGTAGTCCAGCCTGGCCTCAAACTCAAGTAATCCCCTCTGCCTCAGCCTCCTGAGTACTGGGGTTATAGGCATGCACCACCATGCCTAGTCTCATCTCTCATCTATAGGAGGACATTGTGGGCTGGCAATTTAGCTCAGTGGCACCACATCTGCCTCACAAGTGCAAGGTCCTGAGCTCAATTCCCAGTACCAAAAAAAGAAAGGACACTGTGTAAAGAAAACCAAAGAGCCACCTGAGAAATTGCTGTAGTTAGATACAGGTTGTCACACAAGGGTTTATGTGCTGGAGTCTTGGCCCTAGTGCAGCATTAACTGAGGTGAGGCCTTGTGGGAGTGGGAGGTCATTAGGTTATTGTGGCCTTGTTCTCAGAAGGGATTAATGCTGGCCTTGTGTAGTAAGCTGCTTCTCACAGTGAGTTGTGACAGGAAGTGAAAATTGGCCCTGCTTTCGTTTTCTGCCTCACCGTAGATGATTTCTCCTGCATACCATGACATGTCCATATGAGCCCAGAGCCCAGACAGATAGGACTGCCCTGTCTGGGACTTGAAGTCTCCAAAACTGTGAGCTGAACAGACTTCAGGCCAAGCACAGTGGCCCATGCTTATGATCCTAGCTACTCAGGAAGGTGAGGCAGGAAAATCCCAAATTGCAGGCCAGCCTAAGCAACTAAGTGAAACCTAATCTCAAAAAATAGGGCTGTGATGTAGCTCAGTGTTCACTGGGTTCAATCTCCAATACTGGAAAACTACAAAGCACCCAACCACAGTATTTTAACAACAAAAAAACACATTAAAGCAGCAGGAGATAAACCTTTTGATCTCCCTGATCCCTAAGTCCATTTGTGCCTGGAAGTGGTCTGTGGACTTTCTGGAACTAGCTAATACTGTAAATGACTTTACTTTGGTGGTAGCTAATTAGAGTAATCTACCTAATCTTTTTTCACCCCCAGTATTAGCAGTTGAATCCAGGGCCTTTCACCATAAGCAGTCTGCTTATGAGATACACCTCTGTCCCATTTTGAGACTGGGTCTTGCTAAATTACCCAGGCTATCCTGGAAGTCAACATCCTGCCTCAGCCTCCTGAACAGCTAGGAGTACAAGTTTAGGGTTGGGTGCAGATGCCCTGAAGAGAGCTCCACCTGACTTGTAGACCCCTCCTGCACACCAACACACCTCCCAGGAGCATCCAGGATAGAGCCTCCTGGGGCCCAGCGAAGTCTTGTGTGTCACATTCACCGATGAGCCCCAGACCCTACTGTATGAGGAGTTCCTTTAGAAATGGGTCACCTGAGCCCGGGATTTAGCTCTGGTGCTTCTGCCTGCCTTGTAAGTACAAGGTCTGGAGTTCCATCCTGGTACTACCAAAAAAAAAAAAAGGAGCAGGGGAGGGAAAGAGAGAAAGGGCTCACCAGTTAAAATTTACTCCAGGTCCTTCTTGCTTCGAACAAAGAATTAAGTGGGACAAGCCAAAAACAGTGCCAAAAGTTTATTTGAAAAGTGAGAGGTGACAGGGTAAGGGAGAAAGTGGCTCTGCAGAGTCAACATGGGTTGAACAAGAGAGGAAAAAAGAAAAGAAGCAGAAATGAAAGTGCACCTTGGCTCCAGGAGGCTCAGGGTGGGCTACCATGAAGTCACAATAGTGGGTTCCTTGTGGTATCCTGTCTCTTGTGTTGTGCACATCTTTGGCAAGAAGTTCTACATACAAGGGTCCTGGGAAATACTTGGCGCTGTCCTGTAAATGTAATTAACAGGTGTCACTTATTTCCCCAGCCAGCTTTGCCATGCCCTACCTCCTGTCTCATCACCAGCATAGAGGCTGAGCATGCATCCTTCTGAAATCAGCCCTGGCCCTGGGGTCCATGGCGAAGTGAGTTCACCTCCAGGTTACTAGGCCAGCACAACCCACTCCCAACCTCAAGTCCTGTTTCTCTCCTGTGACCTGGGCTGCAGGGCTTCATGCGGCTCCTTCCTATCTGGGGTCACTCCTAGGTGATTTCCTTGGAGAGGTCTTCCCAGCCACCAATGCAAACTAATATCTATTGCTTTCAGTCCCTTCTTTCTTCAGAATTCCGGCTTCAAACAGTAATTATCCTGTCCCTAGGTCCATGTGTATGTTAACTCTTAATGCACACTACACTGAGATAAAATTTGTCTCTTGCTGTCAACAGGCATGGTCTGCACTCTCGGTTCCTGGGGACATTTGTCAAGTGTATGGTTCCTCTGCCAGACCTGGGGCCCATCATCTGCTGACCTTGGGGAGGGAGGAAGGAGGGCAGTGGAGGAAAAGTAAGTAGACCCCTCTCCCTAGGCCTGAGCATGTCCCTGAGTCTGTGTTTGTATTCACCCCACACTGATAGATGACCCAGACTGAACCGAACCAGTAGGGGAAGATCACACCACCCCCTCGCCTCACTCCCCCTACTGGAGATGGAACCCAGGGCCTCCGCACTGAGCTGCATCCCCAGCCAATTTTAGTTTGTATTTTGAGGAAGGATCTCACCAAATTACCAAGCTACCCAGGCTGGTCTCAAATTTGGGATTCATCAGCTTCAGCCTCCCAGAATGCCGAGATTAAAGGCACATGTCACCAACACTGGCAATTTTGGCAGAGTGAGTTTTTATTGAAATGTTTCTAGAAATGTTTTCCAACATTTATAAAATCAAAAGACACTAAAAAATTGAGACCTTTTTGGAGAAGATCCATATTAACTCCACCATGTTGTTTCCCCACCCTTAACGGTGACACACCTGCTTGGTGGCAAATAGAAGTGTAATCATGAAGCCCATGCTGTGTGACTATAAAAATCCTGCACCTCATACCAGCCACGCTCAGGTCCATGAGCTCTTGTCTTTCACCTTGGGGTTCCCACCTGTGCAGTAACAGCTGTGAGGTGATGTAGGGGAACATTCCTGAAAACCCTAGCCAAGGTGATACCTTGGTGGGCCATTGCTTAGCTGTCTCATGGGTCCCTTCACAGTGCTGAGGCTGTGTGACACTCCCTGCACTATAGCAAGGAGGTGTTTGCTGACATCCACAGAGTTCACAGGCAGTGTGTACAAAAACACACAACTCTTCCTACAATTCTGGTTCTTGCTTTTGCTTTGTGTTGTATAACTTAAGAGCCCTATATAGGCAGGAGCTTGGTAAGCAGGGGGTGTGATATCAGTAGCGCAGCTGCCTGACTTATGGGCCCTTTTGATTTTAAAATTTTGGAGCTAGACATAGCACATCTCCCTGGGATTCTGTGTCTGTTAATCTATTTTTGTTTTTTTGTTTTTTTTTTTTTTGTTTTTTTTTGAGTCAAAGTCTTGCTGTATAGCCCAGGCTGGCTTGAACTCAAAATCCTCCTGTCTCAGCCTCCTGAGTGCTAAAATTACAGGTGCATGCCACCACATCCAGATGATGTGCTGGTTAACTTTGACTGTCCAGCTTATTGTGTTAAAAGTTGGCTGGGCATACGTGTAAGCCTGTAATCTCACCACTCAGGAGACTGACTTAGGAGGATTGCCACAATTCGATGCCAGCCTGGGCTACATAGTGAGTTCAAGGACAGCCTGAACTACAAGGTGAGATGCACGCGCGCACACACACACACACACACACACACACACCCTAGGGTCAACCTTATCTCCCTCACACACAGAAGCCAGACTTTTCTTCTGCTCAACAGGCAGCCAGCCCTCTGTCCAACCACCAGAAGCACACATCCGGGTGACAGAAGTCGCCTATCTGATCTGTCCACCTCCATCCTCACCACCTCTTAGTGTGCTTGGGCACGGTCACCACTTCCTCTTCTCCGAACCTTCCATGGCTCCCACCGCGGTCAGAACAGAGTTCCAACTCCTTCTCAGTTAACTCTGCTGTTTCCACCAGACTAATGGAATCTGAAGCCTGAACGTTTCCATCTCATCTCCTTCGAGTACGTAATTTACACACCGTATATCGGGGCAGCCTTCGGAACTCTTCCCATAAAATCCCAGAAATGAGAGCCACCTGTACAGCAGACAGCCTGGATTCTGGGTGCCCGGCCGTTTTGGGGCAGGAGAAATCAGGATCAAGACACTCCAGTCTCCCATCGGGACCCAGAACCAAGAGGACGAGTGCCAGAACGTGAAACCTGGGGCTCCTGCCACTCCCGGCCACCACAGACGGCGGCGCCTCCAGTAATGGTGATGGCGCGCCCCGCGGCACTCAGGGACTCCGAATGCCTCGAGTGGGAAACGCGCCCCAGGACTCTGTGGACACTCAGGAACAAAGGCCGGGTAAGGAGAAAGTGCCTGGCCCTGGTGGAAGGCCGAGGTTAGGGAGGCGCAGCCACAGACTGGGAGCAGGAACACCTCCGCCCTCCTCTCCCTCCGCCGCCCGCATACCTCCGCCGCAGCCGAGCAAAAGTACCCGACGCGGAAGTTGCGACGGCCAGGGACCACCCCAGTTCCGGGAACAGCTCTGTGAGCTGCGCTTCGTCGCCTAGGTAACTGGGAAAGGCGCGCCTGCCTCAGGGTCCAAGGGACTCAAACTACGCCACCCGCGCCTTTGCAAGGCTGACGAATGAGAATCTAGGAAAAACGGTTGTGGGCGTGTCCTAGCACTATGGCCCAATGAGGGCCTTCGGGTGGGGCTTCATTAAATTGCTAATTTTTCCAGGCTGGCATGACCTTTGATCTTCCTGCCTCAGCTTCCCGGAGTCCTGGGATTACAGGTTTGTTCTACCTCACCTGGCTCCAGGACAGTCCTTGATCTTTTTTTTTCATTGGAGGTGGAAAATTCTGCTGAACCCATTCCCAATAGGTGAAGCAGTTGCAGGTATAGAGCTCACTTTCGGGTTGTATGTCCCCAATCTAAGTAGCTTCAACAAAAGTAATTACTGGTACACGAAACCCAAAAAACCCACTTGGCATCTGCCTTCAGGTACTAAATAGATCTGGGGCTCAAATTCTTAAGCCCCGTTCACTGACCTTCACTCAACTTTTCTCTGCAGCAATTCATGGGCAGGGCTCCCTGGAGAGTTATGCCAGCAGCCCAACTCATAGATATCTAAGGTCATAGGGACATGGCTTTGGATATTCTGATGCCCGCACGTACACAGAAAAAGCCCCAGAGGCTGGAGATGTAGTTCAGGGGCACCGCAGCTGCCTCACAAGTGCAAGGTCCTGAGTTCAATACCCAGCACA
>NW_022900931.1:68825523-68837044 GCF_012274545.1 Fukomys damarensis
AAAAACCCAAAAAAAAAAAAAAAAAAAAGAAGGAAGGAGGAGGAAGAGGAGGAGGAGGAGGAAGAGGAGGAGGAAGAAGAAGAAGAAGAGGAAGAGGAAGAGCCCAGCTACCTTGCACAGAGTCCTGTTGGGGAAACCAAAGGCCAAGCTCAAGTCAAGGACTCTCTGCCAATAAAAGGAGATTGAGTTGCTTTAAATGACTACCTATGGGTGACCATGCAGGATAAAAAGGATGAGCTCTGATGACAAATGTCTGCCCCACTTTGAAGCACATATAGCTCAACAGGGCTTTAACTCATTACAAGCAGCTCTTCCATACTGGTGGGAGACAATTATTATATCCAGAAAGGTGACCTGAGGTCAGGCTTTGTTTTAGTACCTCTAGATTCTGGGGAGAATTTACAGAGACCTACCACATGCTCACTGACAAGCCTGCCTCGAGACTGTTCTTCATGTGGTCTCCCTGCTTTAGGATACTAGGGGGGAGTCATCCTAGTGGGAGCTGCTGCAGTGTGCCACTGACTCTGCAACTGTGAAGTAATCACTGTGGACCAAAGGGTACTTCCTGTCTGGGGAGGGAGCCCTGGGCTCCCTCCAGCCTGATTTGCTTCACAGTCACAACTCCAGGCCCATGTGTCTGCATGTGTAGACTTTATAGACATAGGTTAGCCAGCTTTCTATAGAAGTTTGGAGAAAGTGGTTTCAAACATAACATTTATGAAGTTAGGGCCAAGGATTTAGTTCAGTGGCACTGCGTCTGCCTTACAAGCAGAAGGTCCTGAGTTTGATCCCTGGTACCCCCTACACCACCAAATTTTTATGAAGTCAGAAGATAGTAAATGTCCTCTTGGAAACCAAGAAATAGGGCAACTATAGTGATCCTACCATCTTTATTCTTTATATCTTTGGACAGCACTACCTCAGAGACTGTAACAAACAAAACAACAAAAACAAAACAAACAAAAAAACAGCAGATGTCAAAGGCCTTGGCCATTCTATGCTTGTAGGACTATTGGCTGAGCCACAAAAGCCACATGCTTGAGCCATCAGGCCTCCCTTACCTGAGTACTGGGCTTCCCACCTGTGCAGGGATGGCCATGACATGGTGTACCCCAGAACGTTGACAAACACACCAAGGCTTTAGGTGATCTGCTCTGCCAATGACTAGGATGCTGTTGTACTGCCCATTCTAAACCTGCCTCTGCACTTGTTCTAGGACTATGGTAGTGCAAGATGAGGGTACACGAGCTATGTTAGATCTGCTTAGCTATCTCTTTGGTGGCCAAAGTCATTGTCTGAGAAAATTTGACAAACCCTGAAAATCATGTCTTTTTTTTTTTTTTGGTACCAGCGATCAAACTCAGGACCTTGCACTTGCAAGGCCAGCAGCGTGTCACTGAGCTAAACCCTGGCCCTAACGTCTTGTATTTTTCAAAGATTTGATATTTGCTGATTTTTATGGTATAAATTACCCCACTGTGGTCAATTAGAAGCTGCCCATGTGATATGGAATTGAATGAACACAACCAGCTATCTTGAGCTGGTCTCCCTGACCTCAAACCCAGTGTTTCTGTTCCCTCTTAGGGACCCACACTTAGCCATTAAAAATCTTTGCCAGGCGTGGAAGCATGTGCCTATAATCCCAGTACTGGAGGCCAGCCTGGGCTACATAGTGAGTTCAAGACCAGTCTACATAGTGAAATCCTATCTAAAAAATAAATATATAAAATCTTACACCCAATGACACTTTAGTTAGAGATTCTGGACTTCAGAGGCCTTATTCATGGGTAGGTCCCAGAAGACAGAAGCCCTCAACACTGCTGATTGAGGACATTCCTGGGAACAAAGGGAACTCCTGCTGCCCCAGGATATACTGGCAATTGCCACACCAAATATCCATGCTCTGGACCCAACAGGTAGTTCTGGCACCAGGACACATGAACTGAACCAAAGACCTCAAGGCAAACTAGGTTACTGTACTGAGAACTAATTGCCTTCCTACTGTCCTCTCTGGGACAAGGGAAGCCCTTCACCTCCTCACAGTTAGATCCCAGTCATCCTACCTCACCCCTCACCAAATGTGTGGAGCCTCTGCATTAACAGATGGCTTCAGCAAGACAGTGGCATAAGCCTGTGATCCCAGCTACTTGGGAGGATGAGGCAGGAGGATCACAAGTTTGAGGCCAACTTGGACAAATTAGTGAGGCCTGTGAGGGTTTTTTGTTTGAAACCTGTGTTAAAGTCAAAATAAAATAAAGACTGGAGTATCTCAGTGGTAAATCACTTGCCTAGCATGTGCATTGTTCAATCCCTAGTATGGGGGCAGGGGGACCTTCAAAAATAAGGCCTGCATTATCAAACTCTGAAGGCAGGTAGCTCCAGGGTTGGATGACTGGAATCTGGACAGACCCACTCTAAGTGTCATGTAGAACCTGACAAGGGTCAGTAATATGTCTTCGGGCCAGGGATTTAGCTCAGTGGTGCTGCCACCTGCCTCACAAGCACAATGCCTTGAGTTTAGACCCCAGTACCAAAAAATTAAAAAAAAAAAAAAATAAAAGGAATATAAATCTCTAGAAATCCTCAGTGGACTCCAGTTCATGTCTTTTTGGAGTGAACTAGGTCATGGCAAAGACTAAACCACTGGGAGGACAAGGGAGAGGTGGAAACAGGTGACCACAAAGGACTCCTAGTATTTCCTCCCAGGAATGAAAGCAAGGTCTGCCTCCCGCAAGAATACAGGCACATGCTGTGCAGGCCTGCCCACTAGCAGAGGAAGGATGGTGTCTGTCAGTAACGTAATCTGACAAAGGACCTGGATGGGTTAGAAAAGTATAACACAGCTCCTACTCTCTACATATCTGGCACTCAGAGGCAATCTCCCCATGATGGGTGTTGACATGTACAACCTTCAACTTTTTGCTGATAGCTTCCTCACAGAAATTTTCTCATGTAGGTTGGAGATGTAGCTCAGTGGTACAGTGCTTGCCTGACCTACACAGTACCCTGGGTTTAACCCTAGGCATAACAACAACAACAACAACAGTGAAAATAATTTTCCCACAGAATGAGTCCTTTCATACAAAACAAGAAGAAAGTCCCAGATAGTGTGTTCCCACTCTGACCACACTCCTAAGGCCTTTTATTACCATGACCTTTCTTGTGCTGGAAGACTCTAGAGTTTTGGCTGAAGATGCTCCCTTGTCCACTGCACTTGGAAGGCTCTTTTCCAATGTGACCTTTCTGGTGTTTAGAAAGATTAGAGCTGTATCGGAAAGCTTTTCCACATTGGTTGCATTCATAAGGCTTTTCCCCAGTGTGAACTCTCTGGTGCTGACTAAGGACTGAGCTTTCACTGAAGGCTTTCCCACACTGCCTGCATTCATAAGGCCTATTTCCACTGTGAACTTTCCGGTGCTTAACAAGGTTAGAGCTATAGCTGAAGGCTTTCCCACACTCACTACATTCATAAGGCCTTTCTCTAGTGTGAACTTTCTGGTGCTGAATGAGGGCAGAACTTTGACTGAAGGCTTTCCCACACTGTGAACATTCATAAGGCTTCTCACCAGTATGAATTCGCTGGTGAGGAACAAGGTTGGAGAGGCAACTGAAGGCTTTCCCACACTGGTTGCACTTGTAAGGTCTCTCTCCAGTATGACTCCTTTGGTGAAGAATGAGCTTTGAGGTTTGCCGGAAGGCTTTTCCACATTCACTGCACTCAAAAGGCCTTTGTGTGTTATGAACCTTCTGGTGGCGAACAAGATGGGAACTGTTAATAAAGGCTTTCCCACATTCTTTGCACTCATAAGGCCTTACTCCACTGTGGATTTTCTGGTGCTCAGTAAAATTGGAGACACAACTAAAGACTCGCCGGCACTGTCCACACTCGTAAGGCTTTTCTGTACTGTGAACTTTCTGGTGCCGAACAACATGGAAGCTACGAGTGAAGGATTTCCCACACTGGCCACATTCATAAGGCCTTTCTCCAGTGTGAATTCTCTGGTGCTGGATGAGTGAATGTTTGCGGGTGAAGGCCTTCCCACATTTGCTGCAAGTGTGATGTGATTTTCCAGTGTGAACCTTCTGGTGCAATCTCAGTTTAAACATATGGCTGAAGACCTTCCCACATTCCTTACATACATGTGATGTTTGATCAGTGGGAAATTGTTGGAAATTGATGTGGATTGAGTTCTCCTTGGGGACATTTCCACCTGCTGGGAATTGCAAAGGTCTCTCTTTAGGGTGAGCCATCAGGTGGTCAAGGAGGGCAAAGGCCTTCAGGAAGCTTTTTCCACAGTCACCACATCTGAAGGGCTTCTGCATGGTATGGATGCCGTGCTGTGGCCCATGACTGGAACTAGGTGGGAGGGCCATCCTGTGCTCAGGGATCCTGCACTGCTTCCCCTTTCTGGGCACCTGGTGTTGGACATCATAGCCTTCCAGAGTGTGTTTCCTACCCTCCCTGCACAGGAAAGTTTTCTCAGAACTGTGCTCCTTCTGAAGGTCGTGAAGGTTCACAGTGATCCAGAAGCCTTGGCCACATGCCCCACAAATGTATGGTTTTTGCCCATAACGTGTTCTTTCATGTTCAGCAAGGAGCAAAATATCTTTCAAGACTGGACCACACATGTCACAGGTACTGGTCTTCTCGATAGAAGGACCTGCCACAGGAGTCCCAAACCAGAATGATCCTCTGGAAACACCTTGTCCAGGAGAGGCTTCCTCTGCTCCATGCCAGCAACCTGCAGGTAGAGTAATGTAGTGACATACATGCAGACTGTGTTGAGAGAGGCAGCCTCCTGACAAAGATATCTGACATATGCAAGGAATGAGCTGGGTAAAGAAAAGCCAGCAGGATAGCACTGGGCCTGTGCCAAAGTAGGAGGGGCCTCAGTAGGTTCCACACACAGGGGTAAGGGTAAGGCTTGGGGAAGTGGGGACTCCAACTCATGCCTCAGATCTCAGCAGAATCTGACACAAACCAACTCTAGGGATCTCTGATAGGAAAATGGGACACAGAGCAATGTGACAAAACTAGGGAGGTCCAGTGCAACCAAGGATCTGGTGCTCACAGTCTACATGAGGATATGTGCACCCCTTAATATACACTGAGTGTAAGATAATGTGGGGCACTCGGCAAAGGGAGGGAGCAGAGGGGAATGGGGAAGACACAGAAGTCAGAGTGATGGGGTTATCCACCATTCAAGGGTCCGAGGTCGAGGTCAGAGTACAAATACCAAATGGAGTTGTTTAGAATGAGGAATGAGCCGGGCATGGTGGTGCATGCCTGTAATCCCAGCACTCGGGAAGATGAGGCAGGACGATCGCTGTGAGTTTGAGCCCAGCCTGGACTACATAGTGAGTTCCAGGTCAGTCTCAACTACCTAGTGAGACCCTGTCTCAAAAAAAAAAAAGAGGAATGAAGGTGGGAGTAAAGTGTGGTTACTGGCCCCAGCAACTAAACACCAGAGGGTACAAGTCAGGTGCCTGCCACAGTGCTAACCCCATGTCACCTGTTCCCAGTTCCCACTCACCAGGCCAAGGCTTCCTCTGGGATTCTTTTGTGGCTGGAGACAAATCCACCCTGTTCAGCACCCAAGGCTCTTTACCCTGCTCCAGCTGGGAAGCCACAGATTTGGAAGCTGTAAGTCCTGGGAAATATAAGCCAGGTGAGTGTTTGTGCCTACTCAGTGCAGCCCTCTCATGAAAGATCAAAGGGAACTCAGTTCATCTTTGCACAGGAAACTCAATATTACAAAATAAGCCTCTAAGAAGTATCTCAGAGGAACAGCTCTATGGTCCCCACAAGCAGTAACCATGTTAGTGCCTGTCATAGCCAGGCTCCTGGGAGTGTCTGATCTGAGGGAAGCAGAATTTGGGGCACAGAGGTGCTACCATATGGACAAACTCAAGAAGCAGACTAAAACTCCAGCCTTGACTCCTTCCCAGGAGAACTTCATACAGGGTCAAAGATCTGCAGGGACAGGAGCAGGTCATACTTATAGTGAGGAAGCAGCTCTCATGCTCCACTGGGAGGAAAACAGGGTTGCTCTTGGAGAACAAAGGAAGGGCAGGGCCCAGAATGAGATGCTGGGGCAGACATGAGGGCCTTACCAAGTGAGGCTACAAGAGCAAAGTTCTCCAGCATTACTTCATGGTACAGATGTCTCTGAGCCTCATCAAGGAGGCCCCAGTCCTCCCAGGAGAAGTACACAGCCACATCCTCAAAGGTCATCTGGTCCTGGCATGATGGCAACAGATAAGTGAACCAGACCAACAGATGGAAGAAAAATGGGCGGAAAATACAGAAAACCCCATCTGTACCTCAGCCCCATACCCACCACTTCTCTGGCAGCAGTCTCTTCTCCCATGATTCCTAGATACCCTCCACAGATGTGTCCCTAAATAACTCTCCTCCCAGTACCCCATGTTTGTCTCCCATGTGTCCACCCTTAGCAGATAGATAGGTAGATGGTATATAAGCTTGGGGTCCCCAGGTTCTGCCTTCCAGAAACACCAGGCTGGGACTTACCCTTTTCCTTAGGCCCTGACCTCCTTGCCCACTGCCTCACACTTATGCATGTGCACATTACTCCTTGGACCTCCTCCAGGCCTATTGCCAACCTAATGGCCCACACAACCAGCATCATTCCCTCCTCCCCAGGTGCTTCTGCAAATGTCCAGACCTTGGCTGCCTCGTGAGAGCAATCAAGATGCTGCCTAAGCTGAGCACTGTGGTACACACCTGTAATGCCAGCATACTGGGAGGCTGAGGCAGAGGACCACAGGTTCAAGCCCAGCCTGAGAAACTTAGTGACAGTAGGACTCTGACTCAAAAAATTAAAAAGTTACTGGGGAGGGCCAGGGATTTAGTTCAGTGGTTCCACCACCTGCCTCGTGAGTGCAAGGACCTGAGTTTAATCCCTGGTACCAAAAAAAAAAAAAGTTACTGGCGGGGGGTGGGCTCAGGGATTTTAGCTCAGTGGTTCTACCACCTGCCTCACAAGTGCAAGATTCTGGGTTTGATCTCCGAACCAAAAAAAAAAAAGTTACTGGGAATGATGCTTAGTGCAGAGGTCCTGGATTTAATCCCCAACCCCACCACCACCAAAAAGAAAGATAAAGAAAAAAAAAATCCGGGCCAGGGATTTAGCTCAGTGGTTCCACCACCTGCCTCACAAGCGCAAGGTCCCAAGTTCGATTCCCCATACCAAAAAGAAAAAGAAAAATCCCGTTCTGCCTCAGACCTCCAAAAGACACTACTGATACATTTAGTAGTACCCATCCCTTGCCTCATAGCCTTGTTCCTTCAACCCACAGTCATTCAGAACCATACAGATCTCCAGGTTCCTGTGCCTTTCTGCACACTGTCTTCTTACCACTGCAGTATACCCCCTTGACATTATGAGTATTCAAGTCCAACCTCACCACTTTCTACCTCAGGCCTGAAACTCCCGTTTCTGTCTGCCACTGAGCTACACTGCCATCCTGTATGAAACCATCCATCCTGTACAAGGCAACCCCAAAAGCCCCACAGTGAGCACACGGAGAAGGGAATATACACTATTCCTGGTCCCACCATCATTCTACTCATCTCAGTGTGCCTCAGAGTACATCCCAGAAACATTAGTCATCTTCTGGACCCTTCTCTCTCACATATTTTCTTGAGGATGCTTCTCTCTTCATCTGATTTGTGATATCCACACCATACCTAGGCTAGTCACCTCATGCTCAGCTGCCACACCACCAGGCATGCACCATGGTGACCTAAAGATTCTCCTTCCTAAATATGACCAGAGTTCTGCTTTGGTTCACAGACTGGTAGTGACCAGGTATTTCTAAGCTGAATCCCTGAGTAGAACTCAGCCCTGTGTGTCCAGTTATCCTTTGGACACCTCCACTCAGGAATTCCTAGGGGTATCTCAGATTCAACATGGCACAAAAAAAAAAAAATTCACCTTCTGACCTTCCCTGAAAACCTGGTCTACCTACTGACTCCCCATCTCAGTGGACATGCACTTCCACCTTCTAGTGGCTGAGTCTTTTTTCTCTCGCTCATCCTCCACATCATATATTCTTGCTGGCCCAACGGAAAACACAAACCCAAATTTAACCATTTCTGGGAGGGGGGGTATGGCTCCGTGGCACCGCACCCGCCTGGCAAGCGCAAGGTCCTGAGTTTGATCCTCGGTACCAAAAAATAAAAATAACCATTTCTCCCATGTCTACAGTCATAAGATTGGCAAGCTATCATCACTCACGTGGTCTATGTAAGGTAAGAGTCCTATAGGCCTCCTTTCCTTTGCTTTGAACCTCTCCCCAACCATCTGGCCTCACATCTGCAGCCAGAGCCTGGGAACATCTGTGACTACCTCCCTCCTGTGTTGCAAGCCTCCCTGGGTCCCTCCACCATCACAGGCCAGCTCTTCACGCTGTCACTCCAGGCCTGCCCCCCCACTTGCGCCTTGTTCCTCAGACATAGCAGGATTTGAACACCCCAAGCTCAGCTCACTCCAAGCATGTGGACATCTTGGTTCCTATTCCTGTAACATCTCCCACAGTTCGATAATTCCGGAAGTGGGAAGCTCTGCAAGGAAGGCATGGCAGGGACTCTGGGCCCCGGGTCTGGCACCAGCCTCACGCTGGGGAAACAACGCAAGGCAGCGGAGGCGAGGGACGAAGCTCGCTCCGCTCACCCGAACCGGGACCGCGGCTGCAGCTGCCATGGGGCGCCGCGCTCCGTTGGGCGATGACAACGAGCCGATGCCAAGTTCTAGACTTCTTCGTCAGGAAATGCGCCCAGGCCCGGAGCGCCACCGTCTGGGCTGTATGCCAGGGAGCCTGTGTAGAGGACAATCCCTGCAGGGTCACACTCGAATGGAGGCTGACACGTTCTCCTCACAGTTCTTCTCAGCGGGTTCCAGGAGGCGTCGGAGAAGCGACCCCTCCGTCCCAAGGGCGGATACAACCTGTCAAGAGCAAAATGAACGCCACCCCCACCAAGAGCGTGCCAGAAGCCCCTAGCCTCCGACTCACGCTGCCGGAAGTAAATCTTCCGGTGCTGTGATTTGTCCAGGATGACATGCCTCCGGCCCTTCCGGTTATTATACTTCCTGCCCTGCTTCAGTCCAACTGAGGGGCGTCCTTCCGCTTCCCCATGACAACGCCTAGTCCTCACCGCGAAGGGCTCTGGGAAATGAAGTCCCAAATTAAAATATGCTAGGGTCATGATTTAATATCCTTTCTTTTTTTTTCTTAGATACTAGAGATTGAAACGAAGAACTTTCTCGCTAAAATACATCTCCAGATGCCCCCCCCCTTTAATTTTGAGACTGGATCTCGCTGAGTCATTAAATTGCCTAGGCTGGGCTTGTATCTGGGATCCTCCTGCCTCCATCTCCAGAGAGTACTGGGATTACAAGCGTCTGCCCCTCCTGTTTGTTGTTGTTTCCCTCCAGTTTTTAGTGTTCAGTTAAAAATTTTGAGACAGACTCTCGCTGTGTAGTCCAGGCTCATCTTGTACTCACTATTGTAGCCCAGGCTGGCTTTGAAATTGGGGCAATCTTCCTGCTTTAGCCTTCTGAGTGGTAGGATTATAGGCAAGCCCCACCATGCCAGGTTTCCTAGTTTGTTATTTGTTTTTGTTTTTGTCTTTTGGTACTGTGGATCAAACCCTGGGCCTGGAACATGCTAGGCAAGTGCTCCATTCAGTTACAACCCAGTCCAGAGAAGAACTGTTATTGTTCTTACCATCAGCCTCAACCAAGTCTCTTACACTGTTGTGGGTGCTCCTGTAACTGCCAAAGTAACAGCTCCCATCGGAGTATTGTAGGCTGATGATTTAGATAAAAATAATGCACAATCAGAAAGGTACTAAGCTCTTAAAGAAGTCAGCAGAAATAAAGACATCAGAATTGTGGTTGGGAAAAAAAAAAAAGAATTGTGGTTGGAGGGCATCTGAAGGCCAGGCTTCAAGATAAAAATTCAGTGGCCAGGCCTACATGCCTCCCTAAGGAATAAACAGCAACCTGGAATTATAATTAGCACCACCTGCTCCAGGAAGTTCAGATGCCCATCCTTCGCCCAGGTGGGGTCAGACCCATCCCTTCCCCAAAATGCCTTTGTTCTTTCCATGTACCCTTGCTATGTGATCCTGTTGGGTCAATATTAGCTGAGTAGCTATACTTGTAATCCTATAGGTTGGTTATAGCTTGACCCATGTTGTACCCGTATTGTGACTTTGCTATATAAATTTACCCCTGACCAAAGGGCTCGGTGACCACCTAACTTTTGGACCTCTCCTGTGTCTCAGGAGGTATCTCTCAACAAACCTTTCATACTCTTAACCTCCACTGTTCCTTGGAATTCATTCTTTGATTTCAGGGAACACAAACTCAGTGCATATGACATCTAGCAGATTGGAAGTTGTATTTTTCTTATATCAGGGGGAAGCCAATAACTCAGACAGAGATAAGGGAAGAAAGAGCTTTATCGGAAACAAGTAGACAAGTTGAAAATGGATACTGATTTTAGGAAAATGCCACCTTGCTTAGGGGTTGCAGGAGCAAGGCTTACGTAGAGATTTGGTAGAGGTGTGTTTTCAGCGTTAGCAGGTGGGCCATAGATAAAGTGATTGTAAATTTATAGTCACACATTCTGTTATTATCTGAAGGGTACCTACCAAATGTTTTGCTTTCTGTAACTCACAGAAAAATTACTGTCAGCATTCTCGGATGCTGAGGCAGGAAGGTCACAAGTTCAAGACTAACTGGGACTGTTTAGTGACTTAGCCCCTGTCTATAAATAAATAGATACATAATAAATAAGTAAATAAATAGATAAAGATCTAACAAACATACAGCTAGTGGGTAGCTTGATGTTCAATCCCTAGTACTAAAGACATAAAGAAGGACTGGGGGTTTTGCCCAGTGGCGTCATGCCTGCCTTGTAAACACAAGGTCCCAAGTTCAATCCCTGGTACCAAAAGAAAAGAAGTACACCCTGCAGTGTGATGGTGGCCATCCAGGCAAGAGTGAACATAATGGTCCTAAGGCTCTTTATAATAAGAAATAAAGGGAAGAAGGAATATAACAAGACAACAGACAACTCCAAATTTGCTTTATTCTTCCTGGCCATTTTCTCAGTCATTAATTTTATTTTTTAAAATTATTAATTTTATTTATTTAGGTTCATGTGGGGATCATGAGTATTGGTTGTAAGTACTGTTAACTCTAGTAACTCCATGTGTGTTAAGCTTCTCCAGTTGAGCAGGTAGAGTGTTTCCTTTGTGGAATTCCTGAAAGTTACAGTTTCTTGTCTCTGACCTTTAGATGTGTGGTTGTCCGGGTTACTACTACTCACGGTGGGTTGTTTTGGTGAACCTGTTTGCTCTTTTCCTGTGTGACCTTTCAGTTACTATGGTAAACCCATCCCATAATAGTTTGTGGTTTTTTGCTTTAAAAGGCCGGTGCTTGCCGGCAATAAACGCCGCCTTGATCAGACTCTTGTCTTGGCGTCCTTC
>NW_022900931.1:68837441-68839317 GCF_012274545.1 Fukomys damarensis
TTTACTCAGGGAGAAAGGAATTAAGGCAAAGAAAAAGTCATTGTTTCAATTTCTTGATTGTGTGGATGAAACTTGTCTATGGTTCAGTGATGTAGAGGAAATAACTGACGATGTTTGGGATAGAGTAGGAGGAAAATTAAATGAAAAATTAAGGAGTCATAATTCTGACAGTGTACTAGCCATTACATTTTCTTTCTGGTCTTTAATAAATGAGTGCTTACAAAAAAGGGATGTACAAGGCTTAGATAAACACCTTCGCTTACATAGTGTTAACCCCTCAAATGGGGACACAAGCTCTCCCCATGGGAGTATTTGGACCCCTTCCGAAAGGCAGTGTTGGAATAATCCTAGGAAAGAGTAGTTGGATTTTAAAAGGGCTTCATATTCATCTAGGAGTCATAAACGCAGATTCTACGGGTGAAATAAAAATATTAGCTTCATCACCTAATGGCATTACTGTTATCCCTGCTCAGGAGCGGATAGCACAGATACTGCTTTGTCCTTATATAGAACAAGGAAGGTTTTTATTTCCTCAAAATAGTCAAAATAGAGCCTTTGGGTCTTCTGATGCATTTTGGGTCACGCCTATCCAACAAGATAAACCTGAATTAACAATTTGGATTAATAAAAAGTAATTCAAGAGAATTTTAGATACTGGAGCTGATGTGAGTGTGATAGCTCAACAACATTGGCCCAAGAATTGGCCTGTCCAAGATACAGCCACCAGCTTAAAGATTTATTGTGTGTCGGTGGTGCTAGAGTAGGGCACCAACAATTGTGTAATTTATTAGAATTTGTAGTAATAGTTTGTCCTTGGTTTCCTTTCTTTGCTTCTGTGTCCTTCTTTTCCTGTTAATATCTGAATTGGTAATTTGTGATCGGGATCATTTTGGAGGGAGGGAGGTCCAGGCAGACGTGCTAGTGGACTCCCCGCAGTGGGCCGGAGAGGTTCTTTGCCCCTCTGGTAGAAACTCTGTCTCTCTGTTTATGGGGAGGGAGGCTGATTTTTTTTCCCCTCCTCAAGACCCTCTGGTCGAGAGTGTTCTTCTGGTACTGGTTTTGGAACAGGAGATTAAGGAGTTTCCCTGACAGAGTCCCTGGTTCTTCTTTCGGTTTGGTCTTCATAAGTCTTTGTTTTACATTGTTTGGCTTCTTTTGCTCCAGCCTAGAAGTTGCTCACACTTCTGCTCTGTGACAGTCAGCTGTTAGTGAAAACTAGTTTTGGTAACACTTCTTGTGCATTGTTTTATACTGCGATTATAGGGTTAACTTGCTCTTTTAGGTTAATGGGCCAGATCTTGGGGCTACAGAAGAATATATGTTATGGGGTTATAATTTGGTTTAGTCCTTTTCTTTGAAAAGTTTTCACTTTTAATTGTGAAGGTGAAATATTTAGCATGATTTGTAAGCTCAGACATGTCTTCTTTTTGTATTTGAACTTCTTGATGAGGTTAAGATGTTGTGATAGCTATTATTGCTGCAAGACAAGCACAGAACTCTTCTTGTGTTTAAGGGTTAGAGAAGGAATTAACATTTTGAGGTAATATGCAAGGACGTTCAGTGTTGAAGATAGAAACCTAATTGTTTTAGTAGATAAGGTAAGGTCATTATTTATATCTGTTTAGCTACTATAGCTACTCTTAACTATTTTAATTGTTTCTAAGATTATTTTGTATAAGCCTGCTAGTTTCAGTATGTGTATACTAGTGTAACTTCTTATGTATGGTATAATAGCTTTGACACACAAATTGTATGGATTTGTAGAATTTCTTTTACATTATTTTATTGAGATAATCTTGTATATCATTATGTGATGCAGTGTAGTATTTTATTACATTTACATATTGTGAAATGATCGACTCAGGATGCTTAGGTT
>NW_022900931.1:68841017-68845040 GCF_012274545.1 Fukomys damarensis
CCTTAAGGAAGGGTCCTCCGAAAATTTGGGCATTTATCTCGCTCAGATAAAAAGAGCTTCAATGAGGGTCCGGAAAGTCAAAGATGGGTAAGAGGAAAAGGTTTGACTGATCAACCTAAGACAGGGGCTTCTGTTAAATCTTCATCATGTTATAGGCCTATAAAACAGATGACCCCAATGACGGGTAAGACAGCCAAACGCTTTTCCCAACCTAAGACAGGCTTGGACATGTCTATACTTTCACTTAAAAGCTTCTTCTTGCTATGGAACCAAAGTTTTAAAACAAAAAGGGAGGAATTGTGGGGATCATGAGTATTGGTTGTAAGTACTGTTAACTCTAGTAACTCCATGTGTGTTAAGCTTCTCCAGTTGAGCAGGTAGAGTGTTTCCTTTGTGGAATTCCTGAAAGTTACAGTTTCTTGTCTCTGACCTTTAGATGTGTGGTTGTCCGGGTTACTACTACTCACGGTGGGTTGTTTTGGTGAACCTGTTTGCTCTTTTCCTGTGTGACCTTTCAGTTACTATGGTAAACCCATCCCATAATAGTTTGTGGTTTTTTGCTTTAAAAGGCCGGTGCTTGCCGGCAATAAACGCCACCTTGATCAGGCTCTTGTCTTGGCGTCCTTCCTTTCTCTCTGCCCCATCTCCACCCCGCTGCTCTTTCAGGTTTGAGACACTGCTGGACAGTGCTCTGCGTCGCCGGCTCGCGACAGGTTCAGGTATCAAACTCAGGATCTTGCGCTTGTGAGGCAGGTGGTTGCACCACTGAGCTTTTTCTGATACCTCCCGTCCCTGTGGAAAATAAACTGGACTTTTATTTTTGAGATATGGTCTTATTATGTAGTTCAGGCTGGCCTCAAACTACAGTGATCCTCCTTTCTCAGTCTCCTGAGTGCTGAAATTACAGGCATGCGCCACCATGCCTGGCTAGGAAACTGGACTTGGACCTCATGGTGCCACTTTCTGTACATTTGTTCATTTATCTGGACTAAAGAGAGGAAAGGGTGGTGGCTATGCCCTGGATCTCAGGGAAAACATTTTAACTCTTGGGCTGGGTGTGATGGGGCACACCTGTAATCTAAGCACTGGAGAGGCAGAAAGATCTCTTTGAGTCGAGTTCAGCCTGGGTTACATGAGACATTGTCTCAAAAAGAAATTCTAACTTTTAAAGTTTCATTTTTTAGGAAGAAAATGTTATAATGGGAAGGAGAAGGGGAAAAGGGAGGAGGGAAGGCAAAAGGAAGGAAGGGACAAGAGGAAGAGAAAATACGAGGAAAATGGAAACAAATCTTTTGTACACAGGGAGCAGAAGGGGCTTCAGGCGAGGGGGTGATGGGCAAAAAGAGCAGGATGTATCATGTACAGGTGCAAATTCCCTATGATGAGTGTTATCATTATGTATGCCTAAAATGTACCAATAAATGTTTAGCTATAAAAAAATAAAGGGCCAAGGATTTAGCTTAGTGGCACTCTGCCTGCCTCCCAAGCACAAGGTCCTGAGTTCGATCCCTGGTACCAGAAAATAATAAAATAAATAAATAAATAAATAAAATAAAGTTTCATTTTGTCCTGAAGGTTAAAATTAGAAAGTTCTTTAGGCCTGAGTTGGTGGCCCATGCCTATAATCCCAGCACTCAGGGGCATGAGGCAGGAGGATTACTGTGACAAGGCCAGCCTGGGCTACTTAGTGAGTTCACAGCCAGTCTGGACTACATAGAAAGACCCTGACCAAAAAAAAAAAAAGCTCAGCACTAGAAAGTTCACACTTGAGAAATAACATTTGCATGCACTGATGTAAAAAGACTTCTAGCAATATATCTCACAATAGGAAAAGATCTTGAGTGCAAAGCACTCAGCCCCTGGCTTCCTTCCCTAGCATCCTTCTCAAAGAAAGAAAAATACAGAAAACAGCACTCAATCACTTGGCCTCTGAAAGTTGACTGCGAGGATGGAATTTTTAGTGTAGTCAATGTGGAAAAACCATTATTGTCATTATTGTAATCTTGCTGAGCATAAACATAGTCACAACTATGAGAAGGCCAAAGTGAGTAGCCTGTGTGAGAAAACCTTCGACCAGAAGTGGAGGCTTAGGCACCAAGAACACCCACAGTGGTGTGATGATATGTGCCTATATTCCCAGCACTCTGGGATGCTCAAGCAGGAGAACTGCAACTTCAAGCCCAGCCTGGGCAACTTAGCAATTTAGGAGACTGTCTGAACATAGAAAATAAAAAGGGCTGGGATGTACATCTGTGCAAAGGCCTTTGGCTCAATCCCTACCTAGTACAAAACTGAAAGAGAGAGTGTGTGGGGGGATCTGTCTCATGAAGGGCAGCTGTAGCATAGACTTATTCTACCACCTTCCTGGCTGGACTTGTGTGTTTTGGTTATCCCTCATCAGGCTGGCCACCAACGCATGCTTTTCTGCCTACCTCAACCTCCAAATTCTGGGATTATAGGCAAGTGCCACCACACCCATCTAAGAATGCTTTTCTCATTTTGAAACAAGAGACTTAGTAAATCACTAAATTATTGAGGC
Organism: Fukomys damarensis; assembly: GCF_012274545.1. NCBI lineage: Eukaryota > Metazoa > Chordata > Mammalia > Rodentia > Bathyergidae > Fukomys > Fukomys damarensis. The sequence goes on from NW_022900931.1 coordinate 68,843,557, forward strand.
TGGGCTTGAACTTGTGATCCTCCTGCCTCAGCTTCCCAGAGGGTGGGACTGTAGGTATGCACCACCAACCTGTCTAGAAGTGGGGTATCATAACAACAGGGTGACAGTTTCAGGGAGTGCCCAACATTTGCCATAAAAGAGTCAGTGAGATGCAGGCTCTTTCTTAGAAAATAATGAGTATGGTGAACCAAACTGATGGCCTGAATGCAAGGCTCTGAGTTCACCTTGACAAATGAGTAGTTGGTTTGAAATCTTTGCGCAGTAGGGACAGCAAGCAGAAGGTCACTGTTTCCAGTACTGTCTTATATCCCTACTGGTTTGAGGAGAATAAATTCCAAATTTTCTTCTGGGGGGTGTAAATAAATGGTAGAGTGCTAGCCTTGTAAACAGGAGGCTTTGGGTTTAATCCCCACACCTCAGTACCCCCAAATCCAAAATAGATTAACTCTTATATGACAGGTGTTTAAAATACCATCTATTCTGTGCACAGTTATAGATAAGATAAAGACAGAGGTACCTATAGAGGGAGGGAAATTAAAAGCCTCAAGGAATTTGACACATGACTGAGAATCCTAAAATCTTAACTGTCATAGCTGCAAGAGAAATCCTCTTATTTTCTGCCAACAATAGGGTCTGGATTGAGATTGTCTTTCCTTCTGTTTTTACTGTCACACATATTAGTCGAGAGGAAAATAACAATGAATCAGTAAGGCTTGCAATTCTTAGTGTATTATCAGTAGTACATTGCAAGACTGATCTCTCTCCCTCCCTCTCCCCCCTCTTTTTTTTTTTTTTTTTTTGTACCGGGGATTGAATTCCGGACCTTGCGCTTGAGAGGTAGATGGTAGTATCACTGAGCTAAATCCCTGGCCCTAAAGCTGATCTCTCTTCGAGACAGAATCTCGCTATGTAGTTCAGGTTGCTTTGAACTAGCTACGATCCTTCTGCCTCAGCCTCCGGAGTGCTGGGATTACAGCAGTGCCCCACTAGACAATGTTCCTCTTATCCTTAACGTGCTCTTTCAGTTACGTTTCTTTTTTGGGCTCCTCGCTCGCCTCCTGGAACCTCGGAAGTTTGCACTTTCAAACTTCCAGGGTTTGGTTTCGGGAGCATCTGGATGCGTGCTTGGACCAGGAACTCGACAAGGGAGTCCCAGCCCTGGGCGCGGAAATCTCAGGACTCGCTTCCCAGAGCTCCCGGCGACTGCGCTTGACGGTTGCCAAGGAGACCTCAAGGGCCCAGCTTCCTGACTTGCCGGAAGTCAGGCTAGAACTACATCACCCAGAAGGCTCTGCTCGCGCGTCCGCAGTAGTCATTGGCCCAACGAGGGCGGGGCTGGACTTCCGGCGCCCGGGACTGTCACTTTGCGGCGGGACTTCGGGCCACACCGGTGATCCCGGTCGGGGGCGAGGGGTAGCTCCTCAGGAAGTTCTGGAGGTCCGAGACAGAGGCAGCAAGGAAGGATACGCCAGCGGAGCACTCGC
>NW_022900931.1:68845276-68861259 GCF_012274545.1 Fukomys damarensis
CGCTTCCTCCCGGCCCCAGCCCCAGGTCCCATGGCGGCTACTGGCGCGCTGACGGATCCGGCGCGGGTAAGAGCAAACACCCTACAGACTCAAGACCCCTGGAAGGAAGAGCTTACCGTGATCCCTGGCGGCCCGGGATAGGGAGGTGGCTCGTTCGGCCTCTGCAATGCTGGCCAGGGAGGCGTGCATGTGCGGGAGTCCCACGTCTGCCTTTCGGAAGCTGAAGGTCTCACGCCGATACCCGCGAGGGAGAGGCTGACCCTCGGCTCTTCTCGTTCTAGAGCGCGGGGAGAGGGATCTTGTGTACAGACGGGACTGCGAAATTGGGGCGTCAGGAGCTGCCCTGACGATTTGGCGGTTTGGAACAGAAAGCTGGACGTCCTCTTGGTTGAAAAAAATTTTTTCGGTACTGGAGGTTGAACCCAAGAAGGCCTTTGCTCTCAGCCACATTCCCAGCCCATAGCAATATATCTATATCTATATCTGTCTTTTACATTTCAAGATAGTCTTGCTAAGTTAGTTGCTATATGGCACAGGCTGGAATAGAAATTGTGATTCTCCTGCTTCAGCCTTCCAGAGTGCTGGGATCACAGGCATATGCCACCAAGCCTAGCCAGTTAGAATTTTAAAAGTATCCCCCCCCGCAAAAAAAAAGTATCCCACCTTTTGCTGAGTGGAGAACAGGAGTGTGAAGGGAGGCTCTTTCTGTAGTCCAGGTGGGCAATGATAACTCCTGAATCAAATGGAGTAGTGGTGGGGGAAAATAGTTGGATTGTGGATAGATCTGCTTATGTGTGAGGTGTGTGGTGTGACCGAGTGTTGTGAGTAAAGAACTGTCCCAAGATTTTCAGCCTGGGTGCCTGGAAGAATGGAATTGCTATGGACAGAACAAGAATTGGAAGAGAAAGGTGATTTCTTTCAGGGCAAAGATCAGGAGTCTGTGATGTCCTAGAGTGGAGGTGTCAGAGGATACGAACCTTTGGTGTCAATTGAGAGTTCCAGTGTTCTAGGCCAAGCAGGGTCTGGGAATTGGACTGAAGAGAAGATGACCCCATGGACTGGACCGAGGGTAGTCAGAACTGAGAGGCAACAAGAGCGAGAATGGCCAGGACTCCCAGGGCTGTCGGTGGAGGACCTGTCAGGTGGCTGGAGGTGGGGAGGGCAGCCACAGAGTGGACAAGAAATGGAGCAGTGCTGGGGAGGGAGGAAGGGATCGACTTCTTGTGTGTCCCCCAGGTTTTTGGGGCCACTTCTTGTGGCAGCTGGGTGTGATTATCCAGTTTATCAGACTGGAAAAACAGCATTGAAATGTCAGGCAGACACAGCGGGGGTGTACCCTTGGAATGGGCATGGGGGGTCGACAAGGACTTAAACTGTGGCTTGTTGCAGGTACAGGTAGGGACCCTTGTAGAGTTCATGCTGGGGCCTGAGTGGACATCTGGGGCTACTTTTGGTGTGTTTCTAGCCCAGGGCCTCCCTTGCTGAGGTAGAGATGATAAGGGAGAGCGCCTGTGGCCTGCAGGGGTAGGAATGGGGAAATGCCATCTGCGGTAGGTCTGGGTAGGACCAGGAAGGGAGAGGAGTGCCAGAGACTTCAGGGGAGGATCTGATGGAGGAATAGCTGGGTCTTGTGTCACAGTGCCATGCCTCAGACTGTCTCCTTCTGCCTGCTGTTGCAGGGCCTGATGGCCTTCGAGGATGTGGCCGTGTACTTCTCCCGGGAGGAATGGGTGCTCCTGGATACGGGCCAGAGGGCCCTATACCGCCACGTGATGCTGGAGAACTTCGCACTTGTGGCCTCACTGGGTAAAGCCCTGGGTCCTCATGGGAAGTGACATTGGTATCAGAATGGGCCATCAGGATAGCTCCTACCTCCCTGGCTACCTACCCATGAGTAGGGTCTTCTGGCCAGGGGCCAAGTGAGACAAGGTTGGGGCCCCAGAGATGTTGTCTGGGTGGCTCACCTATTTCTGTGTCCCTCTCTGGCTACAGCCTCCTGTACCCGGCTCTGTCCCCTTCCTGTGCTACTGCTGATACAGTTGCTGCTGGTTGTACAGATGGCACCATCTGTTTCCATGTAGCCCTGGTTCCTGCTACATGTTAAGGGGTGGCTGGTCCTGAGCAGCTACTGGACTCTCACCTGATCTTTCTCCTTCTAGGATTTTTCTCCTCCCCACCTCGTGTGATCATCCAGCTGCAGCGTGGTGAGGAACCTTGGGTTCCCAGTGGGAAGGACTCCATCCTGGGCAGGAATGCTTACAGGACGCTGGGCCTGGGTGAGTGTGGGCTCATGGTTGGGTAAAGTCAGGATCAATCTGTGGCCAAGTCAGGGCCAATCTCTGTCTCCCCTCCTGGTCTCACAGGCATACTAATCTGCCTCCTGTCTCTTCCCTGCCTTCATCAGCTACCCCCTAAAGGGTACCGCCTTGGCTACCCTAAAGTAAAGGCAGGAGCTCCAAAAGAACAGGAGCTGTTCACACAGGAAGTCACTGCCAGGCCTTTGAGAGACCTGTTCAGAGTAACCCCTATACTAGGCTTTGTTGTGTTGACCCAAACCCTCCAATGCCATGTTCCTTCATTCCTGTATTCACATGTTGCTTTTGCGCTTAACATGACCAAGCTTGTTTCAGGCACTCTTGGTCCTGTTTTGTGGGGCTGATGACAGAGAAAGGCAGCCAGTAAACAATGTTCACAAATGTTCTTCAGCCTCAAATGGGCACTAGCGCAAGGGGCAAAAGCAAGGTGGGGAGTGAACTGAGAAAGGAACAGGGTATGTATGGGGTGTTAATCTTCTGTCACTGTGACAAAATACCTGAGATAAACAAGGAGAAAAGTTCATTTTGGTTCACAGTTTCAGAATTGCAGTTCATGGTTGGCTAGTTCCATTGCTTTTGGCATTTGGCGAGGCAGAATACTATGACAGAGGAGTGTGGGGAAGAGTAGCTGCTCATCTCATAGATGAGTTAAGAGATGGAGGGAAAGCAGAGGGAAGGAACTCTGATGGTCCAAAACACCTTCTAAAAATCCCGACTCTGAACCCATAGCCCTTTTGGGAGAGATTTAGAAAAAAAAAAAATTTTGGTACTGAGGCCAGGGCACTTGCACTAAGATATATCCCCTGCTCTTTTTTTATTTTTTAATTTTGAGATAGAGTCTCACTAAGTTGCCCAGGGTAGGCTTGACCTTGTGATTCCCCTCCTCAATCTCCCAGAGTGTTAGGATTACAGGTGTGTGCCACCACACCTGGTTGGGGGGTAGTTTAGATTCAAACTGTAACCTTCTACTCCTGGCTCACAAAAGGTCATGTACCTCTCTTAATCCAGAGTACATTTACGCCATCTCCAAGCATCACCAAAGTCTCAACTACTCCGGCATTTCTCAAAAGTCCAAGTCGAGTCTCCTCTGACTCAAGGCAAATTTTAGCTGTGAGCCCTTCTAAAGTTTAAAAAGGAAGTCATACTCCCAAGAAAGACTGGCAAATGTGAAACATTCCTATTCAGAATAGAAGGAGTAGAGAAACAGGAATTGGACCAAAGCCAGATTGTAACACAGCGGGACAAACAGTATGCCCTGTGGCTCCACCTCTGTTATCCAGGGCACATGGTACATGATATGAGCTGCAAAGGGCCTAGGCAGCCCTGCCCCTATGGCCCACAGTCTCTCTTGGACTGGCTGTTCTCACTGCCTGTAGCATTCCTTGGCAGGTGTTCCATGTTCCTGGGATCTCTAAACTTCCTAGGCTCCCTGCTGTGGCTTTGGGTTCATGCTCAAGCTTCACACATGGCCCTTTCAGGGGCTGCCCACAGGAACTCTGACCCTGCCATACATTACCTGGCCTCCCAGGGCTGCCTATGAAGTCTCAGTGGAGGCCTCCATGACACTGTAACTCTCATATTCTGCATGCCTGCAAAACCAGCATCATATGGTGATGTCAAGCCAGCTGAAGCAGTAGCCAGGGCCTCTTGGACCACAGCTACAGCAGCCCCTGAGTGCCTGGATGGCTGAGGATGGTAAACAAATCCTGGGGAAAAAATTTCCAGGCAGCCTTGGTGGAGCATACATAGTGCCCCAAGAGCTCTTCTCAAAGCAGAATCAAGGGCCAGGGATTTAGCTCAGTGATTCCACTGCCTGCCTTGAAAGCTCAAGGTCCCAAGTTTGATCCCTGGTACCAAAAAAAAAAAAAAAAAAAGCAGAATCATTCGTTCAAAAGAGTTTACAGCTTTGTACGCTTGTACCCTTGAGCTATTCATGAGTAAAGTCTGGCCTATCCCTAAAAGGCTTCCTAATGTCCAAGTGCAAAGTATTTGGCTTTTTTTCTTTTCTCTAATGTAATTATTTTTTGTTACATTTTAGATATACATAATGATAACATTCATCATAGGGAATTTATACCTGTGTGTGATATATCTTGCTTCTTTTTTCCCATTCCCCTCCCCTCCCTTCAACCATTCTTCCCATGATTTACAAAAGCTTTATGTCTATTTTTCTTGCCCCCGCCCTTTGGTACTAGGGATTGAACTTGGGACCTTGGGCTTGTGAGGCAGGTGGTGGCACCACCGAGCTAAATCCCTGGCCCTGTATTCTTTTTTTTTTTCAGTACCAGGATCCAACTCAGGACCTTGCACATGCAAAACAGGTGGTGGAACCACTGAACTAAATCCTTGGCCCTCTATTCTTTTTTTCTTGCCCCTCTCCTCCTCTTTTTCCCCTCCTTCCCTTGTTCCGCTTCTTATTTGAACATTTTCATCATTAAAGAGTTTGAGAAGTAGTGGCAGTAGTTCTTCTCTAAATTTCTTGTAGAATTCAGTAATGAATTCTACTTTCCTTTGTTGGTAGATTTTCAATGACATCTTCAATTTCATTGACTGATATTAGTGTTTGTTTGCTTGTTTGTTTTGGTACCAGGGATTGAACTCAGGACCTTATGTTTGTGAGGCAGGTGGTAGCACCACTGAGCTAAATCCCTGGCCTGAGTTTATTTAGAATTTTTATATCTTCTTGATTTGGCTTTAGCAATTCATATGTATCTAGGAATCTCTTTTTTTTTTTCTGTTTTCCATCTTAAAGAATACAGGGGTTTTTTTGTTTGTTTGATTTTTTTTTACAGTACAGGTTATTGAAGTAGGTACTGGTCTCGATTTCTGCAGGATTTGTTGTGACTTCACCCTTTTCATTCCTAATTGCATGAGTTTGAGTCTTTTCTTTCCTTTTTTTGATAGGGTTGGCTAAGGATTTGTCAATTTTATTTTTAAATCTTTCAAAGAACTAACTCTTTGATTCATTTATTCTTTATAGTGTTTTCTTGGGCTCAGTTGCATTAATTTCTTTATAATTCCTCCCTTATTTGAGTTTTGGGCTTGACTTGCTCTTCTTTTTCTAAAAGCTTCAGGCTCAACATTAGGTTATTTATTTGAGCGCACTCTGTTTTTCTGATATGGGAATTCACCACTGTATATTCCCCTCGTAGGACTGCTTTCATTGTGTCCCACAAATTCCAGTATGTTGTATTGGCATTATCATTTAATTATGGAAACTGTCTAATTTCTTCTTTAGTTTCATCTGTGACTCATTGTGTCAGGAGCCATTCTACATAATTTTTTTGGAAAAAATCATTTCACAATTAAATTATGATTAGGGCTATCTGAGCCTCAATAGTCGAGTGATGCTGTGATGCTCAAGGGCAAGATTACATCAGTTGAAGACCTCATAGTTCTTTGAGAAACAAGTAGTAACACAAAAAGGTCTCACCTGAAGAGGAACAATTCCTTATCAGCTTAACTCATCCTACTACTGTTGTAAGAATGTTTTGCTCATCTCACATCCTAATCAACCGAAGCTCCTCATCTACCTAAGATCCTCATCTTCATGGGATTACTATCCAGAGTCATCTGATACTTCCTCTGATTATAAGATCCTCATCATCATAGGATTATTGCCACCCTCTGAGTTATCTGATACTCCCTATGAACACAATAAGTAATGGCAAGTTTGGAGTGTCTTTGTCTTTGCCCACTCAGAGAAACTGATCTCCCGGCTCCTCATATACTTTGTTTTGTTGTTGTTGTTGTTGTTTTGGTACGGGGATCATACTCGGCTCCTTGTGCTTGCGAGCCAGACGGTGGAACCACTGAGCTAAATCCCCGGCCCTCCTCATATACTTTGAAATTACAAATACCTCTATTGTCTTTCTTTAGCCCTCACTGTCCCCCCTTCTAGGCAATTGAAGGATTGATTGCCCTCTGGTACCATCAGTTGCTTAGGAGGGGTTAATTTCCTTTTTTTTTTTCTGAAGTTTTTATGGTTTCTTTTGCCATTGATTTCCAGTTTCCTTACACTATGATCTGATAACATGCGTTGGATAATTTCAGTTCCTTGCATTTACTTAAGCATGTTCTATAAGCTAGTATGTGGTCTATTTTGGAGAATATCCTGTGTGCAGCTGAGAATTTGTATTCTGATGTTGAGGGGTAGAATACTCTATAAACCTCTACTGAGCCCATTTGTCAAAATGTTTGGTTCAATTTTGATAGTTCTTTGTTGATTTTTTTGGTCTAGTGGATCTGTCTCTTTGTGATGCTGGATATTGAGGTCCCCATTACAAATGTATTAGTGTTTATTTGATTTTTTTCATGTCCATTAATATTTGTTTTATATAGTTGGGTATGCTTGTATTTGGTACAAATATATTTATGATTGCCATCTTTTCTTGGATTGTTCCCTTAATAAGGATGTAGTGATCATTGACTCTTATAACCAGTCTTGGCTTAAAATCTACTTTGTCTGCAAATAGAATAGTTATCCCTGTTTTTTTCTGGGTTCCTGTCACATGGAGTATTGTTTTCCATCCTTTGACTTTCAGTCTGAATGTATATAGCATATTGTTGGATCTTGTTTCTTGATCCATTTTGCCAGTCTGTTTCTTTTGAATGATGAATTGAGATCATTAATATTGATGGTTGCAACTGAAATGTATTGACTTATCTGGTTCTCTTTGTTTTCCTCCTCTGATTAATTACTTGCCTTGCTTGGTGGATTCATTCTGTGTGGTTCATGGAGTTGTCCTCATTGTCTCTTTCTAGAATGCCCTTTATAACATTTTGGAGTGCTGGTTTGGTGGTCATGAATTTCTTCAGGTGTTCTTTGTCATGAAAGTATCTTATTTTCCCGTCAATTCTGCAAGATAGTTTTGTGGGTACATCAATCTGGGTTAAAGGTTGTTTTCTTTCAGGGCTTGTTATACTTCAAACTCTCCTGGACTTGAGGGTTTGGGTTGAGAAGTTTGCTGGGATTTTGATGGGCTTTCCTTTATAGGTGATTTATTTATTTTCTCTAACAACTTTTAATATTCTGTTGTGTTGAATTTTAGGAATCTTGACTATTATATGCCATGGTATCCATTCATTTTTATTTATTTATTTTGGTACCGGGGATTGAAATCAAGTCCCTGTGCTTGTGAGGCAGGTGGCTGAACCACTAAGCTAAATCCCCAGTCCTCCATTCACCCCCGCATTGTTTATTGGTACATTTAAAGCAAACAATACAGTTACATTTATCATTGGGATTATCCATTCTTTTTTATTTTTTGTACCAGGGATCGAATTTGGGTTCTTGCATTTGCAAGGCAGGTGCTGGAACCACTGAGCTAAATCCCCGGCCTATCCATTCCTTTTGATCATGACTAATTAGAGTTCGATATGCCTCACCTATTGGTATGTCAAATTGTTTTTCTCTGCTTGGTAAGTTTTCTGCTATTGCTTTTATGAACATTTTTTTTATGTCTTTTGTGCTGTCTCTTGCTTTTACATTGATTCCAGTCAAGCTTATGTTATTCTTCGCATCATCTAGTGCCTGCTGGATTGATTTTTCATGGTCCCTTGCTGTGTGTGTGTGTGTGTGTGTGTGTGTGTGTGTGTGTGTGCATGCATGTGTACCAGGAATCAATTGCAGGGTCTCATGTTTGACAGGCAGGTGCTGTACTGCTGTTATATCCCTGGCCCTAGTCCCTTGCTATTTTAAGAAATCTTTCTTTTCATGAACACTAACTGCTATCCTGTCTTCTATATCTGATATTCTGTCCTCACATTGGCTTGTGTGTGTGTGTGTGTGTGTGTGTGTGTGCATGCATGTGTACCAGGAATCAATTGCAGGGTCTCATGTTTGACAGGCAGGTGCTGTACTGCTGTTATATCCCTGGCCCTAGTCCCTTGCTATTTTAAGAAATCTTTCTTTTCATGAACACTAACTGCTATCCTGTCTTCTATATCTGATATTCTGTCCTCACATTGGCTCGTTTTACTGGATATACTTTCGATGGAATTTTTAATCTTGATATCTGTTGAATCTGTTTCATGGATTCCATTTCTTTCCTATATTGAGTGTTCATGATTTCCATCACTTTCCTAAGCTTCTCTATTTAAAAAAATTTGTATCTGCACTAGAGTCACTATGTCTTTCATTATGTTTACCATCTCTAGTTATCTGAGGAATTATGTCTGACTTGATTTTTTGTAGAACCTCATCCATCTGCTTTGTTACTTCCACTGTTACCACTTCAGAGAGTCCAGGTAGGAGGCTTTGGAATTGTTCCACTTCATTACCCGCTGAGTTTGCCTTTGGTGAGCTGAAAGTCTGGGGTTGCATCTTGCTTAATTATCTTCTCTTTCTCTCCCCGCCCCGCTTGCTTTCTTTCTTTCTTCCTTTCTCTCTCTCTCTCTCTCTCTCTCTCTCTCTCTCTTCCTTTCTTTCTTTTTTCTTTCTTCTAGCTTAATTCCAGGGTTGATGCTGGTAAATTGCTTATGGCAGGTAGCTTTACTGCTAGTATTGAGAACCCTTAGGAAATGACTACTTCTTAGAGATGTCTTCCAGGTGTGGTTGGCTTTTGCGTTTTGAATCTGTTGCATGATCCTACCTCTTCAATTTACGGGGAATGAGAAGTTGCTGCCTATTTGGCCTATCCCCTGATTCTTTGGCACTGGCCTGTTGTATTGTTTGGGATCAATCTGTCTTTGCGTACCAGGAAGAACAACTGTTTAGAACAATTATGTCACCTTGGCTAAAGCAGTACAATCAGCAATAGCAATAGAATGAAACATAGCCTAGAAAATAACATTTTAAAATTAAATTAAGGGCTAGGGATTTAACTCAGTGGTTCCACAGCCTGCCTCACAAGTGCAAGGTCCAAAGTTCCATCCCCAGTACCAAAAATAAATAAATAAAATAAACATTTTAAATAAGATTGTGGTAACTATTTTGGAGGTTTGTTTGTTTGTGTTTTGGTACCAGGGATTGAACTCGAGACCTTGTACTTGCGAGGCAGGTCGCAGCACCACTGAGCTAAATCCCCAGCTCTGTTATAACTATTAATTTGCCACCTTTAACTGTATGAGCTTTATTTGTGGTTATATAACAAAATATAAAACAAACCAGAAAACTGTGTAATATATGTGCCTCAATATGGTGATTTTACCCTTGGGAGAAAATTTAAAAGGCACTGAGGGGAAAATAGAGAAATAGAAGAAGAGGAAGAGATTAGAAGCAAGGCTGGAAACAAAGGAAAATTACCCAAATTTTGGGAAACTGGTGGAGAAGACAGGAGGGAACCCGGGTGTGGTGGTGCACGCCTGTAATCCCAGCATTGTGGGGGGCTGAGGCAGGAGGATCGCTGTGAGTTCGAGACCAACCTGGGCTACATAGTGAGTTCCAGGTCAGTCTCAACTACATAGTGAAACCCTGTCTCAAAAACTAAAAAAAAAAAGGGTTGGGGAGTTAAGCTCAGTGCTGCTGCTGCCTGCCTTGCAAGTGCAAGGTCCTGAGTTCAATCCCCAGTTCTGCCAAAAGAAAAAAAGAAAAAAAAAAGAAAACAAAAGGTCCACTTCAGGCATGTCTACTCTTGCTGATAGACACAGTGGTCAAACACAACCCAGATCTTTGTAGATTAATTCCAGCAAGCCAGCTGTAGATTCACAGAAGGGGTAGTGGATAATCCCAGCAAGCCAGCATCTTTAGTTCCACTGAAGTTCAGGCTGGTTTCTGGCTGTGAGGCTAGAACCCAAGTTGTTCAGCCTACAACACTCTGTGTGCATCCTGCCAGTTCAAACTCGGCCGCTTGACCTCTCCCTATCTTAAACTCCCCCTATCATGACCTCACCCTGAGGGTTAGAGTTGCTAGATGGAGCCACCCCAAAGCTGTTCTGAGTTCCATGCTCAGTTGACCCCTCTCCAAGATTACTACCTGCCAATTATCCTCTCTGGGGCGGAGGCTTCTGAACTGAAATAACTCACCAGTTTGCTACATCCATTAATACATTCCATTTGTTTGTTTGGTGTGTGTGTTGTGTGTGTGTGTTGTTTTGGTTGGGGGGTACATTTGAATTTTTTTTTTTTTCATTTTTTTCCAGTGTTATTATATTGGCACATTTCAGATATACACAATGGTAACATTCATCATAGGGAATTTGTACCTGTCCGTGATATATCTTGCTTCTTTTTTTCATATTCCCCTACCCGCTTCTTCTCCTTATTTACAAAAGTTTTGTTTCCATTTTTTCCCTCTAGTCTCTTTTTCCCTTGTCCCTTCTTTCCTTACCCATTCCCCCTCCCTTATTCCCATTCTCATTTGAACATTTTCTTCCCATTTCCCAGTATCTATTATATATTTTGTTCCTTATTTCCACTCTTGGTTTCTCATACCAGAGAAACAATGTGGTAGTTAAACATGTGTCCAGTTTATTTCATGCAAGAGTATAGTCTTAAGGTGTATCCATTTAAATTTTTTTTCTGCTCTGTCTTCCTAATGAGTCTCATTGTAAATCAGTGTATGCCAGAATTACCCATGCAACAGCCTGAACGTTGTACTGCCTTAAAATTTCCACCACCAGATTAGTAAGTCTTCCACCTTTTAAACCCTTGCTTTCTGTGAAGTCTTGGTACATGGACAAAATGTAGAGACATTCTTTGCCAGAATGCACCATGAGAGGCCTCTGGTCCAATTCCCAACAGAATTGTCTGTACTGGCCATGTGTGGTGGCACAAGTCTGTAGTCACAGCACTCAGGAGACTCAGGCAAGAAGGTCACCTTGAATTGAAGGCCAGCGGGAGCTACATAGTTCAAGGCCAGCCAGAACTGGCTTACATAGTGAGACCTTGTCTCAAGAAAACAAAAACGGGCCAGGGATTTAGCTCAGTGGTTCTGCCACTTGCCTCCCAAGCACAAGGTCCTGAGTTCATCCCCAGTACCAAAAAAAAAAAAAAAAAAAAAAAAAAAAAAAAAACAGGCCAGATGTGGTGGTACATGCCTATAATCCCAGCATTTGAGAGGCTAAAGCAGGAGGATTGCTAAGTTTAAGGCCGGCCTAAACTACATAGTAAGACCTTGTCTCAAAAACACAAACAAAAGTACTGTTTATATTCCTATCAGCTGTCATAGCTGAGTTCACACCAGAATCATCCATTAAGCTCCAGTTCCAAAGGCTTCTGAGGGGCTGGAGATTTAGCTCAGTGGCACTGTGCCTGCCTGGCAAGTACAAGGTCCTGAGTTCGATTCCTGGTACCAAAAATATCAGGTGTGATCACACCATGACCTGTCTTCTTGGTATCAACTTTCAGAGGTGAACAGCTTCCTCTTTCCCCAGGCCCACAAATAAAGCCAAGTGGCTGTGGAGTGAAACTGAGCCAAAGTAACCCCTTTTTCCTGTGTTGCCCAACTATTTGGTCACAGTGATGAAGATCACAGCCCGGGCTATGGGAAGAGTCCGCCTCAGCTTTCTGTACCCCACATGGCGAGGTCGGCTGCAGTCAGGAGTGCCACACTTGTGCTCAGGCTCCCCACCCCCCAAGGCCTCTGCTTTTCTCCCATGCTCCACATCCAGTCTCCGGGTCCCAGGCTGCCCACTGGTCCTGTTCTGGTCACCTAAGGCAACCACATATTTCTGCCCTTAGGTTCCCATTGTGTTGCTGAGCACAGAAGCACTTCCAGAGAAGCCACAATGCCAGGGGCCTTCTCTGGCACCTGCCCTGGCCCTCTTGCTAGTGTCCCGCCAGACACCACACCATCCCGAGAGAGGAAACCCACGGGAGTTTCAGTGATCTATTGGGAAAGGCTCCTGCTGGGTTCGGGGCTGCGGCTGAGCTCCCCACAGAGGGGTGTCGGGCCCAGGGACAAGGACCCAGAGGATCGGTCATCGGTGCCTCCATCTTCCCTCGACCGACACCCAGGGGATCATGGTGCACCCTGGGGGTTAGGGTTAGGGGAGGAGCTGGGGGAGCCAGGGCCCCTCCCAGGGGAGAAGCCCTTCGAGTGCACGGCCTGCAGCAAGGTGTTTGTGAAGAGCTCCGACCTACTGAAGCACCTGCGCACACACACTGGTGAACGGCCCTACGCGTGCGTGCAGTGTGGCAAGGCCTTCAGCCAGACCTCACACCTGACGCAGCACCTTCGCATACACAGCGGCGAGACACCTTACGCCTGCCCAGCCTGTGGCAAGGCCTTCCGCCACAGCTCCTCGCTCGTGCGCCACCAGAGAATCCACACGGCCGAGAAGGCCTTCCGCTGTGGTGACTGTGGCAAGGCCTTCAGCCACGGTTCAAACCTCAGCCAGCATCGCAAGATCCATGCGGGAGGTCGGCCCTACGCATGTGCTCGCTGCGGCCGCCGTTTCTGCCGCAACTCGCACCTGATTCAGCATGAGCGCACGCACACGGGTGAGAAGCCCTTCGCCTGCGCGCTCTGCGGCGCTGCCTTCAGCCAGGGCTCCTCGCTCTTCAAACACCAGCGTGTGCATACAGGTGAGAAGCCCTTCGCCTGTGCTCAGTGCGGCCGCGCCTTTAGCCACAGCTCCAACCTCACACAGCACCGGCTGCTGCATACGGGTGAGCGGCCCTTCCGCTGTGCAGACTGTGGCAAGGCCTTCGCCAAGGGTGCTGTGCTGCTCAGCCACCGTCGCATCCACACAGGTGAGAAGCCCTTCGCCTGCACGCAGTGCGGCCGTGCCTTCCGTGAGCGCCCCGCGCTCTTCCACCACCAGCGGATCCACACAGGTGAGAAGGCCTTGCGGCGGCCAAGGGCCAGGCCTCCCCCAGTGGAGGAAGTGGCAGGAAAGGAGGTCAGGGCTCCAGCCGGCTCTGGCCCCACCCAGGCCTGAGTCCTTTGCACATGGCGACAGGGTTGGCCACAGCCTATGCTTCTGCCCTCGGAAAAGTCGTGATGCAGAGACGTCGGGCGTTTAACCAGAGGCTGGGCTTGCCCTGAACCTGGACAGCCCCAGGAAGCCAGCAGAGACAGCCCAGCTTACAGGCTCTTTTTGAGTGCTTCACAGGGACAAGAGGCCTGGACAGGCCTGTCTGCACATGCACTAGCAGCTTTCCCCAGGCCTCTGCCATGTGGGGATTTCTTTGGGCCTGCCCAGACCTCTGAAGGCTTTGGAAATGGAGGTTTGAGGGCTGGCCTGGGCAGGTGACTGGGCTGAGCCTCAGCTTCTTCCTCTGAGGGGAAGAAATAAGTCTGGGCCCACCCTGACTAGCAGGATCCTGATAGGGTCCCACATGTTCACCAACAGTCCCTCTAGATACTGGAAATTTTCTCCTGTGAGCCCTGTGCTGGTGTCTATCGCCACTTAAAAAATGAGGAAGTAGAGGCGCAGAGAGGGGAAGTGAGTTTCTCAGGGCACATAGCAGAAATATACTAATACTCAGGCACAGCAGGCTCTGAGAAAATATGGCCTCAGCAGTGGAAAGACAGATGAAGGATACTGTCCCTGGCTATACCAAGCCCTGTCACCAGCTCTGGACACCGAAGTCAGTGTTTGAGGGACTTTTATATCTAAGACTATGGTAATAACTTTGGAGGAAAAGAGAGCTGCACATTTTTGCTGGACAGTGGCCACATGTTCCCTATTCTCCCACCCTGGGTGGAAGATGACTGCCAAACGGGGAGGATTTGCCATTATCTGAGACGGGTGCCCTTTGGGGCTTTGGTGACAGATGGATATGGTGGTGGCCTAGTTTGCTTCCTCTGTCCTTTAGTAGACCAGACTCTTCTAATCTGAGGCTCACTGGCAGTGAACGATCATTGGACTGGAAAAAAATAAACTAGTATTTACAACTTAGTTGTAAGTTTTTTTTGTTTTTGCTTTTTTTTTGACAGGGTCTTGCTGGGCTGGGGATTTAGCTCAGTGGTGCCACTGCCTGCCTAGCAAGTGCAAGGACCCAAGATCAATCCCTAGTACAGAGAGAGAGAGAGAGGGAGAGAGGGAGAGAGACAGGGTTTTGCTATGTAGTTCAGGCTGGCCTCGAACTCCCTGGGATCTTCCTGCCTCAGCCTTCCCATTGCTAGGATTAGAGACATAAACCATCACAACCCAGCCTAGTTGTCATTTCTTGCACAGGAATATGGAAGTCCACGGTCTTAGCCCTTGGTTCCAGGGTAGGGTTCACGTTTTCACATGACTCCAAAGAGACTCCCTTAGCATGTGCAAGAGTCTGGGTTCGATCCCCAGCACCACACATACACAGAGGCTCCCCCAAAAGGTTTTTTCTTTTTTGGGGGAGTAACTCACCCTTCACACCGAGCTGCATCTTAACCTTTCTGTTTTTAAAATATTTGTTTGTTTTTTGAGGCAGGGACTTCCTTTGTCGTTCAGACTGGCTCTGAACTCACTATGTAGCCCAGACAGGCCTCTCTCAGTGATCCTCCTGCCTCGGCCTCCGAGTGCTGGGATTACAGGTGTGCACCACCATGCCTGGCTTATTTTTTGTATTTTGAGACAGGATCTTGAATTGCTAAGTTGATTGGGCTGGAGTAGAATATGCAATCCTGCCTCAGCCTCCCAGAATGCTGGAATTATAGTTGTATACCATTGGGCCCCAAGGTTTCTTTTTAAACATTTGTGTGAACAATAACAGCCCGATGCCCTTTTCACCCTAATGCAATCCAGACAGTATTAAATGGACATCCCATTGGGGGATTTGAGTTATAGAAATGAGGTGGGTGGGGAAACAGGCAAGCTTATGTGCTGTCAATGCAGAGTTGACTCTAACCCAGTAGATGCTCAAGTCCCATAACTTCCAAGACACTGAAGCCATCACCTGAGCTCAGATAGCAAATGCAACTGTCCTGATCATGCTGTTGGAGCCAGATCCATCTCCTGCCCATCAGGCCTCACACATTCCTGAAACGAGGGAAGACATGTTGGACCACTTTCCTAAGACCCTGCCCCTGCAGGGCAAGTCCTCTGAGCTGGGCCCCCGATGCCCTGAACCATTGTCCACGCCCCACTCACTGCGCTATGGATCCCTGTAGATCTGAGGAATGCAGACAGACCTCCATCTTTCACAGAGACACTCTTGGGAAGGTCATGGGATTCAGGATTGAAGGTATCTGTCAGGCAAGTGGGTACGCCGACAGTCGCATGAAACTTTTCCTATGCATTGGGTGGGAGTTCCTGTAGCCAAGTTTCTGCCCTAAGCCCTGACCCTTCAGACTGCATCTAGTGCCCAATCCTGTCTTAACCAACTAGCCTTCTCTTTCCTGCACCGTGCTCCTCTTTGCCACTTCTTTGCTTGTTCCTCTGTTGTCCTTGGCTCCACTCTGCTTGATCTACTTTCCCCAAACCCAGAACTGGTCAGTGTCTCCAATCTGGGCTCCCTCCTCCTTCCAAATCTTGGGCTGAGTTGCCCTTTCCTCAGTCCAAGGTCATTTTGGGCTGGCCTCTGTTAACCCTGAATAATCTGTGACTGTAAAAGTGTACCTAGGTGTTTGGGGTCACAAGGTCAGACCAAACGTATTTGGCTCCAACCCACTGAAACCACAAAGAAAGTGATTAAAACACAAATACGGAAATATATGAATGGGGAAGGAGTCAACAGCAACGGCATTCTGAAGCTACACGTAGAAAAGATGTCACTAATTCAGGGAAAGCCAAATACTGAGCTGGCAATGAGGAAAACAGAGAGGCCCAACCAGACTTATGCTGTAGCACACTTGGGAA
>NW_022900931.1:68861413-68862713 GCF_012274545.1 Fukomys damarensis
TGGGGGGGGGGTTGGCTCAGTGGTTCCACAGCCTGGCTTGAAAGTGCAAGTGCCCAAGTTCTATCCCCGGTACCAAAAAAAGCCTGGGGAAGAGCTGAGAGCCATTAAAGCTCCATACACCCTCCCCACCTATAGTGAAAGAGTTGTTTCCAGAAAACATACGTCATCCCCCACAAAGCTGTTTCCAAAATAGCCCAACCCAAGGAAGCTGCCAGAAATCTCAGTTGAGCTCTACCGCACAACTGCTCAGTCTCCAATCAGTGGTAGGACTACAGAGCTGGTAGCCCAGGATTCCCAGGTATCAGAAGAAACCATAACACAAAATGTAGTTTGGGGTTGAATGAATAAGTCATGGTTCAGCCCCTTGATGTGGAAGCAAAACTGACCCAGTCACACGGTTAGATTTTTAAAAAACAGTAACAATGCCTATTGAAAGAAAATAAACATAGGGACTAGTTCTGGTTCCCAAAGCGAAGGTTGAGCACGTCCCATGAGCTAGAACAGAAATTTCCCTTTCATTTGCAGAGCTATTTGAAGGCAAGTGAGTGACAGTGATCACACGGTTACCTCCTCAGTAAATGGTTGCGCACCAGACTGCCTGTGCCCTCGTAAGGCTGCGGGGCGCTCTACGAAGGTCGAATGATCTCCCAGACCCACAAATCCCGCCTGCCTTCTCCCCAGGACTGCCTGCGGCGTAATTTCAAGTGAACTATTTGACTCAGGGCAGAGCCGTTTCTTCCGGCCTCCTCAGGGGCTGGGAAACGCTCCCGGCATTGGTATGGAAACAGCAGGAGGCCCTGGAAGGGCTGCCGTTGCGGGGCATCAGCTGGACCCGAAAGGCCTTGGAAAGAGAGCTCAGGAAGATGCCGGGACGGAACGTTCTCTCTGATTGGCCAAAAAATATCAACGCCTTCCAAAAGAAACTTGGTCCGCTATGCACATGCGCAGGAATTCAACGCGCTGTCCCTTTTCAGCGGGAACGTTGTGGGGTTCGGATGCAAAGAAAGGGTGGCTGCCACACAAGGGAGGGAGCTCCGGAAACTACGCAGCACTGCGGATTCCTCAAGACAACAGAGTGTTTTTCAGTCGTGAGAAGCCTCTGATAATGCGCGCCCATCCTAGCTTGCTTGCTTGCTGAGCCTTATGGGAAACGTAGTGCAAGGAGCGCGGCGGTGCCCGTGAAACAGGCGCGGGATTGGCCAGGGTAGCGTCGCCAGGGCAACGAGCGGCGGGACTGGCACGAGTGGCGCCACTTCCCGGAAGTGGCCTCCCGGCACTGGCGCGGTGGCTGAGGTGAGCG